>NW_026693168.1:0-380656 GCF_021218885.2 Marmota monax
GCCTAAGCCTAAAACTAGCCCTAAACCTGATGCTAATTCTAAAACTAGCTCTAACCCTAGCCTAAAACTAACCCTAGCCATAATTTAGCCCTATTCTTAACCATAACCCTAACCCTAGCCCTAAGAATAACTCTAACTCTCACATTGGCCCTATCACTCATTCTAACCTATACATTCCTATAACCCTAACCCTATCCCAAATCCTAGTCCTAATCCTTGCCCTATCTTTAGCCCTAGCACTAACCTTAGAAAAAAAACCTATCTCTAAATTTAACCCTAAACCAAAGCCTAAGCCTAAATCTAAGAATAGCCCTAACACTAACACTAATCCTAAAATTTCAATAACCCTAACCCTAGCCCTAAAAACAAACTGAGCCAAAGCTCTAACCCTAAACCTTAACCTAAACCAAGGCCTAACCCTACACCTAAACCTAACCCCAGCTGTAATTCGAATTTTAACCCAAACCTTAAAACTAATTCTAACCCTTAATCTGACCATAACACTCAACCGAGATCTAAATATCACCCTAACCCAAAACCTGAACCTAACAGTAAACCTAGCCCCAAAACACTAAAATTAGTGGTAATCATACTCTAGTTCTTACATTAGCCATAACCCTAATCCTAGCACTAACGTAACCCAAAACCTTGCACTAATCATAACCAAAACCCCAGCATTAAACTTATTTTTAACTCTATACATTACCAAAACTGTAGCCCTAACCCTAATGCTAATTTGAGCTCTAACTTTAAACCATAACCTACCCCAATCCCTACCACAGAATTTGACCCTAATAATACCCCTAACTCTAAACCATATGCTAACATTAATCCTAACCCTTACACTAGATGTATCCATAATCCTAATCATAAAATTATCTTTAACCATAATTCTGGACCTGAAATTAGCCCTAGCACTAATCCTATCCCTAACACTAATAATAATAATAATAATAATAATAATAATAATAATAATAATAATAACCCTAGCCCACGTCCTAGATCTAAACCTAGCCTTAATCATAACCCTAACCCTAACTACAGCCCTAACTCTAATTATAACCCTCACCCTACTTCTATACCTAGCTATAAAGCCATCCCTTACCCCCAATTTGCCCTAACTCTAAAACTAAACTCTAATTCAAACCCCTAACCCTAACCCTAGGATTAAACTAAACACTAAACCTAGCCCTAATTCTAGCCATAATTTAGCCGTATCCCTAACCCTAATCCGAACCCTAGCCCTAAGACTAACTCTCTATCTAGCCCTATCCCTAAATCTAACCCTATCCCTTACCATAACTCTAAACATAGCCATGACACTTGTCCTATCCTTAGTTCTAGCTCTAACCCTAGATCTCACATAGATTCCAAATTTAACCCAAACACTAAGCCTAAGACTAACACTAACACTAGCCCTAACCCTAACCCTAGGACTAAAACAAAACCGAAATTTAGCCCTAACTCTAAACCTTAACTGAAACCAAACCAAAACACTACTACTAGACCTAATCCTAGCCCTAGTTCGAGTCCTAACGCTAACCTTAAAAACATCCTTGACCCTGACTCATATTCTAACACTCACTCTAGCTCTAAACACCACTCTCACCTTAAACTGAATGTTAACAATAATGCTAGATTAAATTCGAGTCCCAACTCTAACCCTAAAACTAAGCCTGGCCCTGATTGGTATCCTAACATGAACCCTAGCTAAAAATATCACCCTAACCTTAAACCTAACGCTAACACTAAACCTAACCCATACCCTACCACTAAAACTAACCCTAATGCTAACCCTAGTTCTTACATTAGCAATTGCCCTAACCCTAGCCCTAAACCTAACACAAAACCTAGGCCTAATCCGAGCCCTAATCCTAGCTTTAACACTAACTCTAACCATAACCATAGCCTTAAACCTAGCTCTAAACCAATCCCTTACCCTAAGCAAAACCCTAAACCTAAGGGTAACCCTAGATCTATTACTAATCCTTAGGCTAATCAAAACACTAACCATATTAATAGCCCTTACCCTTGTCCTCATTCTAAATCTAACCCTATCCAAAACCCTAACACTAACCCTGACCCTTTTACTCACCCTACCACTAATCCTATGTCTAATCGTACCCATAACCCTAACCCAATACCTAAAATAATCCTATCCCTAGACCTAACCCTGAATCTAACTCTCAGCCTAGCCCTAACCATAGCTCAGAACCTAACTCTCACACTAAACATAACCTTAACCAAACCCTAGTTCTAACTCTCAACCTAATCCTAAATCAAGACCTAATCCTAACCATAACTCTAGCCCTAAACTTAAGTCTAACTGTATCATTACCCTAAACATAAATCTTACCCTAATGCTAACCCTAGGCCTAATCCTAAACATATAACTATCTCCAAACTTATCAATTACCCTAAACCTACCCTGAACCCTAGAACTAATCTAATCATTACTCTAACCCTAACACTAATGCTAATTTGAGCCCTAATACTAAACTCAAACCTAAATAAAACCCTAACACTGACACTGACCCTTACAATTCCCCTAGGTCTAAACCTCACTCTTACCATATACCTAACCCTTACATTAGACCTAGCCATAAAACTAACCCTAAATCTATCCCTAAGCATAACATTAGACCTGATATTAGCCCTAGCCATGATACTAGCCCTAGCCCTAAAACAAACCCTAACCCTTATCCTAGCCCTAAACATAGCTTTAATTATAACCCTAACCATAACCCTAGGCCTAAATTTAGAGTTGGGATTAGGGTTAAAGATAGTGTTAGGGTTAGGTTTCAGGTGAGGTTTTAGGCTTCACTATAACCCTAGCCCTAATCTTAGACTTAATCTAGCCCTATACCGAACCTTAAGCCTAACTGTAGCTCAAAGACTAACTCTAACTCTCACCTTAGTCCTAACACTAGTTCTAACCCTATACTTTATAGGAACCCTAAACCTAGCCCAAACCATAGATCTAACACTAGCCTTATTCATAGGCATAACAGCAATTCTAAATCTAACCCTAACTCTGAATCTAACCCTAACCCTTATACTAAACGTAAACCTAACCCTATCCCTAATCCTAAGGCTAATCCTTAAACTAGCACTAACCCTAGCCCTAAAACAAAACTAAGCAATATACCAAACTCTAAACCTTAATATAAACTAAGCCCTAACCCTATACTTAGCCACAACTCTAGCCCTAATTCAAGTTTTAAGCCAAAACTTAAAACTAACACTGACCATGATTCTGACCTAACAATAACCCTAACTCTAAACATCACCTTACCCTATACCTAAACCTAACAATAGACCTAGCCCTAACCCTAACATTAAAATTAGCCCTAATCGCAACCCTGGTACTTACATTAGTCGTTATCTAAACCTAGCCTTACCTTAACCCAACATCTAGCCTTATTCCGAGCACTATCCCTAGATTTAACCCTAACCCTAACCCTATCACTAATTGTAACTATAATCCTAGGCATAAACCTAGATTTAGCCCTAACCCTAACCTTAAGCCTTACCCTATCAATAATTGTAAAAATAACCCTAGCCATACCCCTATCTCTAACCCTATCCATTACCCTAACAATAATCCTAACCCTAATTCTAAACCTGGGGTTAAACTTAACTGTATCCCTAATCCTAACCCTATCCATTACCCTAAACCTAATCTGGAACCTAAACCTAACACTATCTTTACCCTAATCTTAAATCTAATGCTAATTTCAGCCCTAACATTAAGCATTAACCTATTCAAAACACTAATCGTGACCCTGACCCTAAGAATACCCATAGCTCTAAACCTGACCCTAACCCTAAACCTAACCCTTACACTAAATGTAGCCATAAACCTAACCCTAAAACCATTTTTAACCATAACACTGGACCTGAAATTAGCCCTAGCCATAATCCTAGCCCTAAACCTAGGCTTAATCCTAACCTGAACCTTAAACAGAGCCCTAACCCTAATTCTATTCCTCAACCTAGGCTTAAACCTACCTATAAACTCATCTTGTACCCAAAAACTAACCATAACCCTAAAACTATCCCTAAACCTTGCCCTAAACCTAGGCCTAACACAAAGCCTACTGCTAATCCTAGCCTTTATTTAATCCTATCCTAACCCTAAAACTAGCCATAAGACTAACTCTAACTCTTGCCCTGGCCCTAGCACTAGTTCTATGGTTAGCCTTAATTCTAATCCTTGATCTAAGCCTAAATCTAAATCTAAACCTAAGTCTAAATTTAACTCTATCAATAAGCCTAAACCAAACTCTAAAACTCCCTCTAACCATAAAGTTAATCCTAAAACGTCCCCTTTCTCTAGCCCCAGCCATAAACCAAAGCCAAGCCATATCCCCATTCCTAACCCTTATCCTAAATCAAACCTCAACCCTAAAACTAACCCTAAAATTAACTCTAAAACTAACCCTGACCCTGACCCTAACACTAATCCTAGCTCTAAACAACAACCGAACCTTAAATTAACCCTAACACTATATCTAGCCTTAACCTAACCCTAAATCTAGCCTTAATCATAATCCTAGTTTGTACAATAGTCATTGTTCTAACAGTAGACCTAACTGTAACACAAATTCTACACCTAATCCGAGTCCTAATCCTAGCTTTTACCCTAGTTCTAGGCCTAACCCTAATCCTAACACTAGCCCTAACTCTATCTCTAACTTTATTCCTTACAGTAAGCCAAACCCTATATCAAATGCTAATCTTAGTCCTAATCCTAATCCTTAGCCTAATTTAAACTCTAACCATAATATTAGTCTTAACCCTGGCCCTCATTCTACCTCTAAACCTAACCCTGATCCTCATTAGGCCCTAACAATAATCCTAGGTCTAAACCTGAACCTAACCCTAAACTGAACCCTAACACTAGCCCTGCTGATAACACTATACCTATACCTAAGCCTAACACTAGACCTAGACACAAAGCTAATCCTAAATATAGCTATAACTGCAGCCCTAGACCAAACAAAAACGTAGCACTATCCTTAACAATAACCCTTAAACTAATCTGATCACTTACGCTACACCAAAACTTAAACTTAGTCCTAATTCTGGATCTAACCCTAACCCTAAACCTATCCCAAAAACTGACCCTGATTCTAACACTGAACCTAGCTTTAAACCTGACACTAACTGAAAACCTAGACCTAACACTAGACCTAGCCATAACACTAACCCTAAAACTAGCCCCTAAACATAACCCTAGTTTTTACATTACCCAAAGTCCTAACCCTAGCCCTAAACCTAACACAAATCTAGGCCTAATCCTAGGCTTAAACTTAGCTCTAAGCATAACCCTCAGCCTAACCCTAGCCCTAAACCTATGCCTAACCTAAGCCTTGCCTTAGACCTAACCCTAGCTCAAAGCCTAAACTTTACACAAACATACCCCTAGCTCTATCCTAAATAATAACCCTAAACCTAGCCCTACTCCTAACATTAAACCTAGCCTGAATTATAGCTCTAACCATATCCATTACCATAACCCTAACCCTAATCATAATTAAAACCCTATCCCTAACACTAAACCTAACTCTAACCATAAAGGTAAACCTAGACCTAAACCTAAACCTAAACCTCACCCTAGCCCTAACCCTAGCTCAAACACTAAACCTTACCCTAACCTAACCATAACCATAGCCCTAAACCTAACACATACCCTAACCCTAAAACTTACCCCAAATCACACCCTCACCCTATCCCTAAGCCTAGCCCTAATCCTAGACTTAATCCAAACCATAACTTAGCCCTAACCCTATCTCTTAACCTACCCATTACACTAAACATAACCCTAACCCTAATGCTAATCCTAACCCAATCGCTAAACCTAACATATCCATTACCCTGAACCATAATTGAAACCTAAACTAAACCCTATCCATTATGCTAACCCTAAACCTAAACCTAATGCTAATTTGAGCCCTAACACTAAACCTTTAGCTAAACCAAATGATAACCCTGACCCTGAAGCTTACCCTAATAATAATCCTAGCCCTAAAGCTAACCGTTAATCTAAACCAGACTCTTACACTATACCTAGCCATAACCTAACCCTAAAACTATGCTTAATATTAACCCTAGACCAGATATTAGCCCTAGACCTGGTCCTAGCCATAAATCTAAGAGAAACCCTAGCCCTAAACCTAGCCCTAAACCTAGCCTTAATTCTAAACTGAAACATAACCCTAGGCCTAATCTTAATTCTAACCCTCACCCTAGTCCTAAAGCTCGCTATAACCCCATTCATTCCCCTAAACTTAAAATTAACACCAATGCTAACACTAACTCTAGCACAACTCCTTGGTCTAACACTAACCCTAGCTTCAATACTATCCCTAATTTAGCCCTAAACCTAACACTAACCTGAGCCCTAATCCTAGCCTTAATTTAGCCCTAACCCTAGCCCTAACCCTAACCCTAACCATAAGATTATTACTATGACTAACTCTAATTCTAGCCCTCGCCATATCCCTAGTTCTAACTATATTCGTTACCATAACCCTAACGTTCACACTCACCCTAGCTCTAGCCCTAGCCCTAACACTAGATCTAATCCTAACTCTAAATCTAACCCTCACCCTAAGCCTATTCCTCAACCTTACACTAGCCCTAACCCTGATACTAATCCATAATCTACCTGTAACCATAGCCCTAGACCTAAAACAACATCAACCTATATCCCTAAACCTTAACCTAAACCAAACCCTAACAATACACCTAGTACTAACTTTAGCCCTAATTCGAGTTCTAATACTAACCCTAAAAAATCCCTGACTCTGACACTGACCCTACCAATAGCCCTTGCTCTAAACCTCAACCTAGCCCTAAACCTAACTGTAACACTAGACCTAGTCCTAACCCTGATCTTATAAATACCCCCAAATTGTAACCCTAGGCCATAAATTGGCCATAACTCTAAAACTAGCCCTAACTTTAACCAGAACCTAGCCTTAATGCAAGACCTAATCCTAGCTTTAACCCTAAACCTAAACATAACACTAGCCCTAAACTTAACCCTAAACATAGCCCTAATCCTAGCTCTAATCCTATCTTTGCCCTAAGCTAACCCTAATCCTAATGCTAACCCTAGGCCTAGACCTGAACAACAACCTAGCCCTAGACACAACAATAACCCTTAACCTAACCCAAACAATAATCCTACCTCTAGACCTAACCCTTGTCCTAATTTTGGCACTAAACCCAACACTAACTCTAACCTGAAACCTGGACCTGATCCTAACATAATACTAGCTCCAAAGCTCAACCTAAACCAAAACCTAATCCTAACACTAGACATAGCCATAACCTGAACCATAAAACTAGCCCTATTCATAACACTGGCTATTGCATTACCCATGGCCCTGACCATAGGCCTAAACTAACACAAAACCTAGCCCTTATTTTAGGCCTGAATATAGCCCTAAGTGTAACCCTAAACCTAACCCTAGCCCTAACCCTAACCCTAAGCCCCACTTCAGACATAACCCTATCTCAAAGCCTAACCTTAACCCTTAACATAACCCTAGGCCTATCCCAAATTGTAATCTAACACTAGCCCTAATCCTAACATTAACCATAGCCCTAACCATAGCTCTAATTATAAAAACTACCCTCACCCTAGCCCTAATCCTAATGATAACCCTAGCCCTAACCCTAGCTCTAATTCTATCCATTACCCTAAACATAATCCTAAACCTAATGCTAACCCTAGGCTTAACCCTTGCCCTATCACAATCTTTAAACCAATCCATTGCTCCAAAACTAACGTGTACCCTAATCCTAAGCCTATTTTTTACCCTAACCCTAACCCTAAACCTAATGCTAATTCAAGCCCTAAACCTAAACCTTAACCTAAACCAAACACTGACCCTAATAATATAAAGAGCTATAAAATTGAACGTTACCCTAAATCTAACCCTTACAGAAGACCTAATCATAAACATAAACCAAAAACTATCTCTAAATGTAACCCTATACCTGATATTAGCCCTAGCCCTAATCCTAGCCCTAATCCTATCACGAAGACTAACTCTCATCCTAGCCCAAAATCTAGCCTTAATCATAACCCTAACCCTAATTCTAACACTTTTCTTAGGCCTAAACCTACTTATAACCCATTGCTTACCCTAAACCTAAGCCAAACCCTAACCCTAAAAGTAAACCTAGCCCTAACCTTAACCCTAGAACTAAACCTAACACTAACCCTAGCCCTAATCCTAAACCCAACCCTAATTCTAGCTTTAATTCTAACTATAACTCTCGACCTAGCCCTAACCCTAATTCTAACCCATCACTTACCATAACCTTATTCCTAGCCATAGCCTAGAATAACCCTAGCCCTAACCTTACACCTTTCCCTAACCCTAGATGTAAACATAACTCTAAATCTATCCCAAATTCTACACATAAACTTAACCCTAACACTAGTCATAACCATAATGCTAATCATAAACTAGCACTAACCATAGGCTTAACCCTAAAACAAAACTGAGCCATAATACTAACCCTAAACTTTTACTTAAACTAAACCCTAACCTTATATCTTGCCCTAAGCCTAGTCCTAATTTGAGTCCTAATCTTAACCTTAAAACTACTCCTAAACCTGTCTCTGACATTAACACTAACCCTACCTCTAAACATCACCCTAAACCTAAAATTTAACCTAACACTAGACCTGGTCCTAACCCTAATTGTAAAACTAGTTCTAAATATAACCCTAGATAATCCATTAGCCATAACTTTAAACCTAATGCTAACCCAATCCTAGCCCAAATCTGATCCCTAACCCTAGCTTTCACAATAACCCTAACCCTAACAATAACCCTAAACCTCACCCCAACCCTAGTTCTAACCCAGCTCTAACCTTATACTTTACCCTAGCCAAACCCCAAGCCTAATGCTAACGCTAGTCCTAAAACTAATCCTTCGTCTAACAGAAACCCTAACCCTATTACTAGTCCTAACCCTAGTCCTCATTCTTGTTATAACCATAACCCAAATTCTAACCCTAACCCTGACCATTAATCTGACCCTGAACCTAAACCAAACCCTAACACTAGCCCTACCCATAACCTTATATCTAAAGCTAACACTAACACTAGCCCTAGATTAAACCTAATAGTATATCTTGCCATATCTTTAACCAAGACCTAAACAAAAAAACTAGTCCTAGCGATAATGATAAGCATTAACCTAAGCCAAACATTAACCTTACCTCTAGACCTAACCAATCCTAATTCTGGCTCTAGCCCTAACCCTAACCCTAACCTAAACACAGACCATGACACTATCACTAACTCTGGCTATAAAATTGACCCTAAACTAAACCTAAACCTAATACTAAACCTAGCCATAACCATAAACATACCACTTACATTACCATAGCACTAAAACTAGCTCTAAACCTAACACAAAATTTAGCCCTAATCATAGGCCTAAATCTAGCCCAAAGTGGAAACCTAACCCTAAACTAACCTTATCCTTTACCTTAATCCTAACCCTCACACTAACCCTAACCCTCGCCTTAGACCTAACACTTGATAAAACCAAAAACCGAACCCTGAACCTAACCGTAGCCCTATCCCTAAACCTAAACCTAATCCTAGCCCTAATCAAAATGTTAACACAAGTCCTAATACTATCGCTAAAATTATCCATTACACTAACTGAACCTTAACCCTAATGATAACCCTAGCTCTAATCCTAAATGTAAACCTAATCCTAGACCTAACCCTAAACCTAACCCTCATTATATCCTTAACCCTAGATAAAATCCTAACCCTACTCTAACACTAACCTTAGCCAAACCCTAACAATAACCCTAAATCTAAAACTACTTATAAACCTAACCTGACATCTAACCCTAACAAATACCCTAAACCTAATGATAATATTAGCCCTAACCCTAACAATAAACCTAAACCTAAAACTACCCCTAACCCTAACCCAAAATCTAACCCTATACATTAACATACCTATAAAGATAACCTTTGTCCTAACCCTAAAACTAAGCCTAAACTTAACTGTTAATCTAACCTTAGACATAATCCTAAACCTAACCCTCACCATAGCACTAACCCTAGCTTAAAATCTAACCTGTACACTAAACCTGACCCAAAACCTAACCCTACCCCTAGCCCTATCCCTAACTCTAGCCCTAATCCTATCCAAATCCCTAGCCTTAACCCTAGCTCTAATGCTATTAATTACCCTAAAAATAACCCTAACCCAAATACTAACCCTAGGCCTCACCCTAACTCTATCACTAATCCTAACCCTTCAAATTACCCTAATCTTAATCTAAATCCTAAACCTCCATCTATACATAAACCTAACCATAATTCTAACCTTAGAGCAAATTTGAGCACTAAACCTAATAATTAACCTAACAGAAAACCCAAAACCTGACCCTGACCCTAAAATACACCTTACTATTAACCTGGGCCTTACCCTAAACCTAACCTTAGACCTAGCCATGAGCCTATCCCTATAACTATCCCTATCCATAATCCTAAACCTGACAATATTCCTATCCCTAAAACTTGCCCTAACCCTAACACAAATTCTAGCCCTCATCCTAACCCCAAGTCCAGCCTTAATTCTAACACAAACCTAACCCTAGACCTAAACCTAAACCTAATTCTAATCAATGCCTTAGCCATAAACCTAGCTATAATCCTATCCCCTCCCCTAAACCTAACCCTAAACCTAATCATAAACATAGCCCTAATTTTGCCCTAAACTTAACCCTAACCCTAGCCTTAAGACTAACTCTAACTATCGCCCTAGCTCTATTCCTAGTTCTAACCCTATCCCTTACCATAACCCAAACACTTAGACATAATCTTAGCCCTAACCCTAGCCATAGCCCTAACCCTAGAATTAACAATATCTCTAAATATATCCCTAAGCCTAAACTCACCCTATCACTAGCAATAACACTAACATTAATTGTAAAACTACTCTTAACTTTATCCCTAGCCCTAAAACATAAGAAGCCATAGCACTAACCCTAAACTTAACCTAAACCAAATCCTAACCCTTTATCTAGTCCTAAACCTACCCCTAATTCAAGTCCTATCCCCAATCCTAAAACTAACCCTGACACTGACTCTGAACCTAACACTAAACTTAGCTCAAAACATCACCCTGAACTTAAACCTAATGATAAAACTATACATAGCCCTAACCATAACCTTAAAATTAGCCTTAATCATAACGCAGGTTCTTACATTAGCTGTATCCCTAACACTAGCTCTAATGTTACCCAAAATCCAGCCCCAATGTGAGCCCAAACCCTAGCTTGAACACTAAATCTAAACCTATACCAAGTCATATCCCTTACCCTAAACCTAATCTTAACTTTAATTCTTGCACTAACTCTAAACCTAACACAAAACCTAACACTAATATTAACCATAACCATAGCCCTAACCCTACCTCTAACTCTATCCATTACCCTAACACTAACCCTAATCCTAACCGCAAACCCTTGGCCTAACCCTAACACATTCACTAACCCTAACCTATCCAATTACCACAAACATAACCTTAACCCTAAACCTAACCAAACACTAAACCTAGAAGTAACACTAACCTTAAAACTGGCCCTAATTGTATCCCTAGTTCTTATATTAGCCATACCCCTAAAGTTTACACAAAACCTAGTCTAGTACCAATTCAAGCTCTAACCTAGGGTTAGGTCTAGGTTATCGTTATGGTTTAACCTGAACCCTAAACCAAACCCTAGCCCTAACCCTAACCCTAAACCTAGCCTATTACTAGTGCTAACCCTTCACCATACCCTAAGCCAAACTCTAACCCTAAATCTACCCTAGTTCTAAACCTAATTCTTAGCCTTATCCAAAACCTAACTCTATTACTAGTATAAACCCTAATCCTCAATCTAGCTCTATCATCCCAAAATCTAACCCTACCCCTGACACTTATTCTGACCCTAACACTAACCATAGGTATAAACCTGACCCTAAACCTGAACTAAACCCTAACATTGGCACTATCTATAACCTTATAACTAAACCTTACCCTAACACTAGACCTAGATCTACACTTAATCCTTTATCTGGTGATAACTCTAGGCCTAGAACTAAAAAAAAAAAAAAAAAAAAAAAAAAAAAACTTAATTGCTAGCCCAAATAATAACCCTTAACCTAACCCAAACTGTAACCCTACCCGTAGACCAAACCCTAGTCCTAATGCTGGCCCTAACAATAAACCTTACCCTAAACTGAACACTGACCCTTAACCTAACAAAACCCTAGCTAGCTCTAAACCTTATCCTAACAAAACACATAACCCAAACACTAGAATTGGCCATATCACTAATCCTGAAACTAGCCATCACCATAGGAAAAACCAACCTCTAACTCTATCCCTTACCCCAACACTAACCCTAAACCTAATGCGAACCCTAGCATAACCCTCACACTAACACTGACCCTAATCCTCGTCCCAGTCCAAACACTAGCTCAATACCTAACCCTTAAACTTAACTTAACCCTAACACTAACCCATGGCCTAAACCTAAACCTAAACCTAAACTAAACCCTAGCCCTAATCCTAACCTTAAACCTATCCCTAAACCTAGCTCTAAGTGTACATATTACACTAACTCTAACCATAATCTTAATGATAACCCTAGCCCTAACCCTAGCTCTAACCCTATCTATTAACCTAACCCTAACCCTGATGGTAACCTTAGACCTTACCCTAAATCTACTATAACCCTAACCCTAGACATAACCATAAACCTAACCCGTGCCATAGATCTAACCCTTGCTAAAACCCTAACCATTATCCTAAACCTAACACTAAACCTATCCCTAACCCTAAACTTAAGCCTAAACCTAACCCTAACCGTAACCCTAACATGATATAAAACCCTATACAATACCCTAAACCTAATGATAACCCTAGACCTAACCTTAACACTAACCTTAACCCTAACCATAACTATAAACTAAACCTAACCTTTTCCCTATTGCTAACCGTAGCTCAAACTCTAATGCTATTTCCTCCTCTAAACCTAAACACTAACCTAAAGCAAACCCGAAACCTAATTCTAACCCTAATAATACACCTAGCTCTAAACCTGACCATTACCCTAAACCGAACCCTTACACTAGACCTAGCCATAAATCTAACCCGCAATCTATTCCTAATGTAAGCCTAGACCTGACAGTAGCCCTAACCCTAATTCTTGCCATAAGCCTAAAACAAACCCTGGCCCTCATTCCAGCCCTAGACCTAGCCTTATTACTAAATCAAACCATAACCCTAGCCCTAACCGAAATTCTACCCTTTGATCTAGCGCGAAAACAAGCTCTAACCCCATCACTTCACCTAAACCTAACCCTATCCCTAAACCTAAACCTAAGCCTAAGCTAGGCCTAATCCTAATAAAACACTAGACCTAATTCTAGCCCTAATTTAGCCCTAAACCTAACCTAACCCTAGCCTTAAGATTAACTCTAACTCTTGCCCTAGTCCTATTTCTAGTTCTAACCCTATACCTGATCATAATCCTATCACTTGCCTTTACATTAGCCCTAACACTAGCTCTAACCCTAATCTTATATCTAACCCTAACTCTAAATCTAATCCTAACCCTAAGCTAAACTGCTCACTAACACAAGCCGTAACACTAATGCTAATCCTAAAACTATCCCTACCCTGACCCTAGCCATTCAAAACAACCGAGCCATAGCCATAACCCTAACCCCTAACATAAACCAAACCCTAAGCCTACACCTAGCCCAAACCTAGCTCTAATTCGAGTCCTATCCCTAACCATAAAAACAAACCCTGACCCTGACTCTGACCCTAACACTAACCCTAGCTCTAAACATCACTCAAACTTAATCCTAAACCTAACCCTAGACCTAGCCCTAAATGTAACATTAAACTAGCTTTAATTGTAACCCTATTTCTTACATGGGCTGTAGCCCTAAATTTAGCCCTAACCTTACCTAAAACCTATCCCTAATCAGAGCCGTAAAACTACCTTTAACCCTAACCATAACGCTAATTCTAGCCCTAACCCTTACCATAATCCTAACCCTAACCCTAAGCCTTGACATAAGCTAAAACCTAACCCTAACCCTAGCCTTAATCCTAACCATAAACCTAGCCCTAACCTGAGCTATAACCCTATCCATTACCCTAATCCTAATCCTAACCCTAATGCTAACCCTAGGATAACCATAAACCTATTCATAACCCTAAACTTATACATTACCCTAAACCTAACCTAAACATTAACCCTAACAATATTCATAAATATAATCCTACCCTAATAATCTTAACCCTAAAACTATCTCTAACCATAACCCTAGACCTGACCTTAACCCTAGCCCTAATGAAGCCTAACCCTAAAACAAACTCTAGCCCTAATCGTAGCCCTAATCCTAAACCTAACCCTAACCATAAATCTAACCCTAATTTTAACCCTCACCCTAGTTCTAAAGCTAGCTGTAACATCTTACCTAATCAATAACATAACCATAACCCTAGCCATAAACCTAGGCTCAGCTTTAATACTAACCATAGCTCTAATCCTAGCTCTAATTAAGCCCTAATTCTAACCTTAAATCTAACTCTAACTCTAAGACTAACTCTACCTCTCGCCCTAGCCCTATCCCTAGTTCTAACCTATCCCGTATGATAACTCAAATACTAGCCCTAATCCTAGCCCTAACTTTTTCTGTAGCCCTAAACCTAGATCTAACCCTAACTCTAAATCTAACCCTAACCCTAAGCCTAAACCACACCCTAACACTAGCTCAAACCCTAATGCTAATTTGAAAACTAGCCCTAAACAAAGCCCTAGCTCTCAAGGAAAACGGAGCCATTTCACTGACCCTAAATTTTAACCGAAACCAAATCCTAACCCTACACCTTGCCCTAACCCTACAAATAATTCGAGTCCTAAACCTAACCCTAGAACTAATACCAATCCTGACTCCGACCTTAACACTAACCCTAGCTCTACACATCACCGTATCCATAAACCTAATCCTAACACTTGATGTCGCCCTAAACCTAACCCTAAAACTACCCAAAATTGTAATGCCAGTTCTTAAATTAGCCATATCCCTAAACCTAACACAAAACCTAGCCTTAATCCAAGGCCTAACCCTAGCTTTAACCCTAACCCTAACCCTAACCCTAGCCCTAACACTAGTCCTAATCCTAGATGTAATCCTATTTCTTACACTTAGTCAAACCCTCACCCTATTGCTACCCTAGTACTTACCCTAATTCTATGCCTACCCAAAAATCTAACTCTATTACTAGTCCTAACCCTAACCCTCATTCTATCTCTAAACTTAACCCAAACCCTAACTCTAACCTTGACCCTTATTCTGATGCTAACACTAAACCTAGGTTTAAACCTGACCCTAACCTTATCCAAAACCTAAAACTAGCCTACCATTAACCTAAAACCTAAACCTAACAATAACACTAGCCCTAGACCTAAACCTAATCCTAAATATAGACATAACACTATCCTTAGCCCTAACAATAACCCTTAATTTAGACCAAACACTAACTCTACCGCTAGACCTAAGTCTAGTCCTCATTCTGGACCTAAACCTAAACTTAATCCTAACCTGAACCTTGACACTTACCCTAACAAAAACCCTAGCTCTAAAACTTATCCTAACCCAAAAACTAATCCTAACACTGATGAAGTCTAAATCTAGCCATAAACTTACCTTTAGTTCTTACATTAACCATAAACCTAAGACTAGCCCTAAACCTCACACAAAACCTAGCCCTAATTACAGCCCTAAACCTAAGCCTAAGCATAACTCTAACCCTAAATCTAGCCCTAACCCTTACCCTAACCCTCATTCTATCTCTACCCTAGCTCAAACCCTAAATCTTACCCTATAATAACCCTAGCCAAAATCATAAACCTCACCCTAACTCTAGCCTTAATCCTAGCTGTAATCATAGCTCAAACCCTAGCTCTAATTTTATCTGTTACACCAAACATAACCCTAAAACTAATGATAACCCTAGCCCTAAACTTAACCCTAGCCCTCCCCTAGCCCAGACTGTAAACTAACCCTCGCCCTAGCCCTAAACCTAGCTCAATCCTAACCCTTACACTAAATCTAACCCTAACACTAACCCAAGGTCTAAACCTAAACCTAACCTCAGCCCTAAACCTAACCTTAACCCTAACCCTAACCCAAGCTCGAACCCTACCCCTTACTCTAACCCTAATCATAACCCTAATGATAACACTAGATCTAAAGCTAAACCTACCCTAACCCTAAATATAAACCTAACCCTGGAACTAACAGTGAACCTAATCCTAATCATAAACCTAAGCTAGCTAAAACGCTAACCCTAATCCTAAACCTAAACCTATCTTTAACCTGACATCTAAACCTATTACCCTAACCCTAAAGATAACCCTAGCCCTAACCGTTACACTAACTGTGACCATAAACCTAGACCAAACACTAAATTAATCTTAGCCAAAGCAAAAATCCTTGCTCAAACCCTAAACTTAATCCTAAGTGTAACCCTCACCCTAACCCTGACCCTAACCCTAACTCTAGCCCTAATTCTAACCATTATCCTAGCCCTAATCCTAGGTCTATCCCTATAAGTTACCCTAACAATAACCATAACCCTAATGCTAACGCTAGGCCTAACCCTAAAACTACAACAAACCCTAACCATATCCATTACCTTAAACCTAACCTAACCCTAAACTGAACACTGTCTATTATCTAACCCTAATTCTAAACTAAATGCTAATTTGAGCCTTAACCCTAAACCTTAACCTAACCCAAACCCGAAGACTGACCTGACCCTAATAATACCCCACCTCTTAATCTGACCCTTTCGCTAAACATAACACTTTGATTTGACCTAGCCATAAACCTAACCCTAAAATTATCACTAACTATAAACCTATACCTGACATTAGTCTTAGCCCTAATTCTTGCCCTAAACCTAACACAAAACCTAGCCTTAATCCTGGCCTTAAATCTAGCCTTAATCCTAAACCTAACCAGAACCCTAGTCCTATAACTAAATCTAATCATAAAACTAGCCCTAACCCTAACCATATCACTAAAACAAAACCGAGCAACAGGCCTAACACTAACCATAACTTAAACCAAACTCTAGCACTACACCTAGATCTAACCCTAGCCCTAATTAGAGTCCCAATCATAATCTTAAAAATACACCTTAACCTGACTTATATCCTAACACTCATCCTAGCTCTAAACACCACCGTAACCCTAAACCTACCATAATCCTATCCCTAGACCTAACCCTAAAACTAAACCTTACCCTAGCTCAAAACCTAACCTTTATGCTAAACATAACCCTAAACCTAACCCTAAATGTAGTCCTAACACTAACTCTAACCTAAATCAAAGCATATTCCTAACCATAACTCTATTTCTTACCCTATCAATTACCCTAACCATAACCCTTACCCTAATGCTAACTCTAGGTCTAACCCTAGCCCTATCACAATTGCTAATGGTAGCAATTACCATAAACCAAACCTGAACAGTAAAACAAACCATAACTATACCCCAATCCTGTCTCTAAAGCTAATTTGTGCCCTAACCCTGACCCTTATTATGACCATAACACTAACCTAGGTCTAAACCTGACCCTAACGCTAGACCAAACTGTAACAGTACCCCTACTAGTAACTTTATACCTAAACCAGACCCTATCACTAGCCCTAGACCTAAACCTAATCCTAAATCTAGCCTTAACTCTAGATCTACACCTAAACAAAATCCTCACCTTAGCCCTAACAATAACACTTAACTTAATGCAAAAACTAACCCTACCGCTAGACATAAACCTAGTCCTAATTCTGGCTTTATCCTTAATTCTAACTCTAAACTGAACACTTACCGTGACTTTAACACTAATCCTATCTCTAAACCTTACCCTAACCGAAAACCTAAACCTAACGGTAGATATAGCCATAACCCTAACCCTACAACTAGTCCTAATCATAATCTTAGCTCTTACATTACCCATAGCCCTAACTCTATGCCTTAACACAAAACTTAGAGCGAATTCTAGACCTAAATCTAGCCCTAAGCGTAACGCCAACCCTATCCCTTGCCCTAACCCTAAACTTAAACCTAATCCTAGCCTTAGTTTAAAACTTACTAAAATTCTAACCCTTACCATAAATATAAACTTAGACCTATACCTTACTCTAAATCCTAACCCTAGCCCAAACCCTAAACTTAAGCCTATCCCTAAACCTAGTTCTAAACCTATTCCTTTTGCAACCCTACACCTAACTGTATTGATAACCCTAGCCTTAACCTTAAATGTAACCTAACCCTAACCAGAAAACTAACAATAGTCCTAACCCTAAAAGTAACACTTGCCATAGCCCTATCCCTAGCTCAAAACCTAACCTGTACCATAAACCTAAACATAACCATAGCTTTAAAATTAACCCTAAAACTAAATCTAACCCTAAACCTAAACCAACCTAAACCTACATTTAACCATATCCATTACCCTAACCCTTATCCTCACAGTAATGATAACCCAGCCCTAACCTTAACCCTAACCCTAAACCTACCATAATCCTGTCCCTAGACCTAAGGCTGAACCTAAACCTAGAGCGAGCCCTATCACTCAAACTAGCTCAAACACTAGCTCTTACCCTAAACATAACCCTAGCCCAAAAGCCTAACCACATTCCTAGCCCTAATCCTAATCATAATCATAGCCCAAACCCTAGCTCTAACTCTATCCATTACCATAATCATAACCTTAAACCTAAGGCTAAACCTAGCCCTAACTTTAAACCTAAACCTAACTCTATCCCTAACTCTGATTCTAACCAGAATCCTCAAATTAGCCCTAACAGTTACTTAACCTCTTACCCTTACCCTTAATCTAAACATGAGAAAATGATAAGCCTAACCCTAACCCTAACACTAGCCCTAATCCTAAACTTAAAACTAGACTTAACCTTAGATCTAATCCCACCTTTTACCCTAACCCTAAACATAAACGTTATGATAACCCTAGCCCTAACCTTAAACCTACTCTAACACTAACTGTAAAACTAACCCTTGACCTAACCATAAACCTAACCTTTGCCATAGTCCTAAAACTAGCTCAAACTCTAACAATTATGCTAAACTTAACACTAACCCTTGTCCTAAACCTAAACCTAACACTAACCCTAACCCAACATCTAAACCTGTCCATTACCTTAACCTAATGGTAACCCTAATCCTAACCCTAGACCTAATCCTAAACCTAACCCTAAACTTAGCATTAACCCTAGCTCAAACCCTAACCCATACCCTAAATCTAACACTAGCCTTAACCCTATCCCTAACCCTAACTCTAGCCCTATCCTAAACATAACCCTAGCCCTAACTCTAGCTCTAACCCTATCCATTACCCTAATGATAACCGTAAACCTAATGCTAACCCTAGGCCTAACCCCGACTCTATCCATTACCCTAATCCTAACCCGAAACCTAAACCTAACCTTATCCATTACCCTAACACTAACTCAAACCTAATGCTAATTTGAGCCATAACATTAAACCTCAACCTAACCCAAACCTAAAACCTGACTCTGACTATTATGTACCTTTAGCTCTCAACTTGAACCTAACCCTAAACCTAACTCCATAAAACCTAGCCTTGATCCTAACCCGAAACCTAACCATTAGGTTTAGGTATAACCCGAACACTGACCTATTCCTAATTTTATCCCTCGCCCTAGTTCTGAACCTTGCTATAACCCCATCCCTTCCCCCAAATCTAACCCTAACTCTAACTCTAGACTAAAGCCTTACACTAATCCTAGACCTGATCCTAGCCCTAATTTAGCCCTAAACCTACCACTAGCACTAAGACTAACTCTAACCCTCGCATGAGACCTATTCCTAGATCTAACCCTTTCCCTTAACATAAACCTAACACTTGCCCTAACCTTAGCCCTAACACTAGCCCTAGCCCTAACCCTAGAACTAACCATAACTCTAAGTCCAACCCTAACCCTAAGCCTAAGCCTCACACTAACACTAGCCCTAACACTAACACTAATACTAAAACTAGCCCTAATCTAGTTCAAGCCCTAAAACAAAACAAAACCATAGCCCTAACCAGAACACTTAACCTAAACCAATACCTAATCCTACACCTAGCCCTAACCTTATTTTCAGTCCTAACCTAACCCTAAAATTAACCATGAGCCTGACTCTGACCTTACACTAACCCTAGCTCTAACATCACCCTAAAAGTATACCTAAACCTAAAATTAATACTAGCCCTAACCATAACCCTAAAAGTATGCCTAATCATAACTCTAGTCCTTACATTAGCCGTAGCCCTAACCTAACACAAAACCTATCCCTAAACTAAGCCCTACACCTCGTCATAACCCTAATAATAACCCTAGCCTTAAAACTTGCCCTAAACCTAAACCTAATTCTAGACTTAATTCTAAGTATAATCCTAGCCCTAAATCTAGCTCTAACCCTATCCATTACCCTAAAAATAACCCTAACCCTAATGATAACCCTCGCCCTTAACTTAAAGCTAATCCTAAACCTAGACCTGACACTAACACTAACCGTCGCCCTAGCCCTAACCATACCTCAAACCCTAACACTTACCCTAAACCTAACCTTAACACTAAACCTAGACCTAAACCTAAACCTAACCCTAGCCCTAATCCTAACCATAAGCATAGACCTAAAACTATCCAATACCCTAGACATAAGCATAATACAAACATAGCTCTAAACATAGCTCTATCCCCACCCATTACCCTAACATTAACTATAAACATCATGATAACACTAGCCCTAAACCTAAACCTACTCTAACCCTAACTGTAATCTTAACCCTTGTCCTAACCCTAAACCTACACTAACCCTAACTGTAAACCTAACCCTAGACCTAACCGTAAAACTAACCCTTGCCATAGTCCTTTTCCTAGCTCAAACCCTAACATTTATGCTAAACCTAAAACTAAACCAAGGCCTAAACCTACATCTAACCCTACCCATTTAGGCCTAACCCTAAACCTATCATTAAAACTAACCTTATTCTTACATAAACCTAAACTAAACACTAAACCTAACCCTATTAATTACTCTAACCCTAAATCTAACACTAACCCTAATGCTAATTCAAGCCCTAAAACTAAAAAAATACCTAACACAAACTCTGAGCAAGACACTGACACTAATAACACACCTAGGTATAAACGGTTCCTAACACTAAACCTAGCCCTTAGACTAGACCCAGCCATAAAATAACCCTAATAGTATCCCTAACCATAACCCTAGACCTGACATTAGCACTCTACCTAATTCTTGCCTTAAACCTAACACATATCCGAGCCCTCATCCTAGCCCTAATCCTAGTCTTAGTCCTAACCCGAACCCTAACCGTAGCCCAAACCCTAATTTCAACACTCGCCCTAGTTCTGAATCTAGGTATAACCACATCCTTTCTCCTATCCCTAACCTTAACCCTAAGATTATCACTAATACTAACAGTAGCCCCAACCCTAGGCCTAATCCTAACACTAAACGTAGTTCTAATCGAGCCCTAATTTATTGCTAACTGTAATCCTAACTCTAACCCGAGCCCTAAGACTAACCCTAACTCCAGTCTGAGACCTATTTCTACTACCAACCTTATCTATTGCCTAACCCTAACACTAGCTCTAATCTTAGTCCTAAGCCTAGCCATAGTTCTAACCCTAGAACTAACCCTAAATCTAAATGTAACACTAACTCTAAACCTAAAATTCACCCTAACACTAGCCCTTACTCTATTTCTAATTTGAAAACTAGCCCTAACCCTACCCATAGCCCACAAATAAAACTGAGCTATAGCCCTAATACTAACCCTCAACCTAAACCAAATCCTAATGCTACACCTAGCCCTAACCATATCCCTACATCTAATACTGACCCTGACACTGACCCTAAAACTAACCCTACCTTTAAACCTCACCCTAACCCTAAACCTAACCCAAACACTAGATCTAGCCCTAATACAAACCTTAAAACTATCTCTAACCATAAAGCTAGTTCTTACATTAGCCATAGCCCTAACCCTATCACAAAACCTAGCACTAATGTGAGCCTCAACCCTATCTTTAACCCTTACCCTAACCCTAACCATAACACTAAGCCAAACCCTAGCTCTATACCTATAACACTAACACTAGACCTAAACTTAATCCTAAATATAGACATAACTCTAGCCCTAGTTCTAAACAAAATCCCAGCCCTAGCCGTGAAATAACCATTAACACCTAACACAAAGACTAACCCTAGCCCTAGACCTAACCCCAATTCTAATTCTGGCCCTAACCGTAAACCTAATGCTAGCCTGAACACAGATGCTCACCCTAACACAAACCCTAGCTCTAAACCTTATCCTAACCCAAAACTTAAACTTAACACAAGATATATCTATAACCCTAACCCCCAAAACTAGCCATTAATATAACCCTAGCCCTTACATTACCATAGCCCTAACACTAACCATAAACCTCACATAAAACCTAGCACTAATACAAGCCCTAAACCTAGACCTAAACATAAAGTTAAACCTAACCCTAGCACAAACCCTAAAACAAATGCTTTCCTTAGCCCTAAAGCTAGCACAAAATCTAAACCTTACCCTAAACATAACCCTAGCTCTAAACCTAACCCTAACCCTATCCCTAATCCTAAGTGTAACCATAGCCCAAATCCTAGCTCTAACTTTATCCATTACCTTAAAATAATGCTTAACCTAATGCTAACCCTAGCCCTAACCCTAACCCTAACTCTAATCCTAACCCTAACCCTAATTGTATCCCTGATTATAATCCTAAACCTACCCTAGCCTTAACCCTAGCTCAAACCCTTACACTTATCCTAAACCGAAACCTATCAGTAACCCTAGGAGTAACTCAAACCCTAGCCCTAATCCTTTCCTTAAGCTAAGCCCTCACACTAGCAAAAAACCTATTCATTTGGTTAGCCTAAACCAAATGCTAACCCTAGACCTAACCCTAAATAAATCCCTAATACTAACTGTATACATTACTCTAAACCTACCCTGAACTGTAAACATAACTCTATCCATTACTCTAACCCCAACCCTAACCCTAATGCTAATTTGAGCCCTAAATTTAAACCTTAACCCAAACCAAACCCTAACCCATAATCTGACCCAAATAATAAGCTAGCTCTATATCTGACCCCTACACTAAACCTAACCATTAAACTAGACCTAGCCATAAAACTATCCCTAACACTATCCCTAACCATAACCCTAGACCTGACATTATCCCTAGCCCTAGTCCTAAAACTAACTCTAACACAAATCCTATCCCTCATCCTAGCCCTAAACCTAGACATAATCCTAACCCGAACAATCACCCTAGCCCTATCCCTAAATATAACCCTTGCCCTAGCACTGAACCTAGCTATATAACCCCATCCCTTCCCCTAAAACTAACCCTAACCCTAGCCCTAACCATAGGCTTAATCCTAACACTAATCATAACACTAATCTTAGCCCTATTTGAACCCTAAACTTAACCCTATCCCTTACCCTAGCCCAAAGACTAACTCTAACTCACACCCTAGCCTATTTCAATTTATAACTCTATTTGTTACCATAACACTCACAGTAGCCCTAACCTGAGTCCTAACCCTAGCCAAAGCCCTAACCCTAGATCTAACCATAACTTTAAATTTAATCCTAATCTTAAGCCTAAACCTCATCCTACCACTAGTTATAAAACTATTGCTAAACCTAAAACCAGCTCTAATCCAAGACCTCGCCCTAAAACAGAATTGAGTCATTGTTCTAAACCAACCCTAACCCATAACTAGCCATAACCAGAGCTCTAATTTGAGTCCTAGGCCTAAAACTAACCCTCACCCTCACTCATATCCAAACACAAATCCTAGCTATAGATATAACCTTAACCCTAAAACTAATGCTAACACTAGACCTAGCCAAAATCCTAACCCTAAAACTAACCCTAATCATAACCCTAGTTCTTACATTGACCTTAGCCAAACCCTAGCCCTAGCTCTAACACAAAAAATAGCACTAATCTGAGCCCTAGAACTAGATTAAACCTTAACCCTAAATCTAGCCCTAAACCAAACCCTAATTCTAGCCCTAACCCTAGTTCTAATACTATCCATTACCCCAAGCCAAACCCTATTCATAATTCTAATTCTAGTCCTATTCCTAATCCTTAGCCAAACCCGAACAATAACCCTATTACTAGTCCTAACATTAGCCCACATTCTAGATCTAACCCTAACCCCAAACCTTACCCTAACCTGACCCTAACACTAATTATAGGTCTAAACCTGAACCTAAACCAAAACAGAAACCTGAAACTATCCCTACCAGTAAACTTATACCTAAACTTAAACCTAACACTAGCCCTAGAACTAAACCTAATGCTAAATCTAGCTATTACTCTAGCACTTGACAAAACAAAAAACAAAAAAACAAAAACAACTTACTGCTATCCCTAACAATAACCCTTAACTTAAACCAAACACTAACACTAACACTAGACCTAACCCTAGTCCTATTCTGGTTTCACAATTACCCTAACTTTAACATGAACACTGTCCCTGAAACTAACATTAAACCTAGCTCTAAGCCTGACCCTAACCCAAAACATAAAACTGATACTAGACCTAGCCGTAACCTTAACCCTAAAACTAGCTCTAAATAGAACCCTACATTTACATTACACATAGCACTAACCCTAGGCCTAAATCTAACATAAAACTTAAATAACCCTAACCCCAATCGAGGCCTAAGCCTACCTTAAGTATAACCCTAACCCTAACCCTAACCCTAACTCTAGTCCTAACCCTTACCTTAGTCCTAACCCTAGCTCAAAGCCTAACCCTTAGCCTAAACATAACCCTAGCACTATCCCTAACCAAAACCCTACACATAGCACACATCCTAACCTTAACCCTAGGCCTAACACTAGCTCTAACCATAGCCATTACCCTAACTCTATCCCTAACCCTAAAGATAACACTATCCATAAACCTAACTGAAACCCTAACCCAAATCTTAAACCTAACCCTAGACCTAACCCTAAACGTAAACCTTGCCATATTCTTAAACCTAACTCAAACCCTAACTCTTACCCTAAAACCAACAGTAAACCTAGACCTAAAACCAAACGTAAACGTAAGCCTAACCCTAACCATGAAGCTAACCTTACATCTAACCCAATCTATTACCCTAAACCTAATCCTAAACCTAATGAAATCCCTAGCCCTAACTTTAAACATAACCCTGACCATAACACTAAACCTAACCCTAATCCTAGACCTAAATCTAGTTCAAAACCTAAACTTTACCCTAAATATAACCCTAACCCTAACCCTAAGCTAGGGTTACTAGCCATAAACCAAAACCTAACCTAACTCTAGACATAATCCTAAATCAACCCTAGCCCTAAACATAGATCTATCCCTGCATATTATCTTTATGATAACACAAATCCTAATGCTAACCCTAGGCATAACCCTAACCCTTTTGCAAACCCTAAAGCTCTCCATTGCCCTAAACATACCCTGAAACCTAAACCTAACCCAATCAATTACTCAAACCCTAACTATAATCCTAATGCTTATTTCAGCCCTATCCCTAAATTTTAACCTAAAACAAACCCTAACCCAGATCCTGACCCTAAAAATACACCTAACTCTAAACCTAACCCTTACCCGAAGCCTATACCTTCCACTAGACATAGACAAAAACCTAACCTTAAAATCTATCCCAAACTTTAACACTAGACGTGACATTAGCCCTAGCCCTAATTCCAAACCTAACCGTACAACAAAGCTTAGCCCTCATCTCATTGCCAAACCTAGGCTTAATCATAACCCTAGTAATAACCCTACCTCTAACCCTAGTTGTAACACTCAACCTAACTCTAAATCTAGCTTTAATACCATAACTCACCCTAAAATTAAATATAACCCTAGCCTAACACTGGGCCTAAGCTGAACACTAACCCTAGCCCTAATCCTAGACCTAACTTAGCCCTATCAATAAAACGAATCAATACTCTAGGCCTAAGACTAACTCTAACTCTCACTCTAGCCCTGGACCTAGTTCTAACCCTATCTGTTACTGTAACCATATCCCTAGCCCTAATGCTTTTTCTATAGATAAACCTATCCCTAATCCTAGGTCTAACGCTAAATCCAAATCTAACCCTAAACCTAAGACTAGCCTAACACTAACACTAGCCCTATCCCTAATACTAATCTTATAACTAGACCACACCCTAAACCTAGGACTAAAACGAACCTGAAAAACACCCCAACCCTAAAACTTAACTTAAACCAAACACAAACACTACACCTAGATGTAACCCTAGAACTAATTTGAGTCCCAACCCTAACATTTAAATTTACCCTGATCCTGACTCATATCCTAACAATGACCCTAGCTCAAAAGACCAACCTAATCTTAAACCAAACCCTAACAGTAACCCTACCTCTAATTCAAGTCATAACCCAAACCTTAACTGATAACTTAACAGTCACCCTAGCTCTAAACACAGCCCTCACCTTAAACCAAACACTAACAGTAAGCCTAGCTCTTATATGACTCCTAACCCTAACTCTAAATGTAACCCCGATGCTGACTCATATCTTAACAATAACCCTAGCTCTAAATATTACCCTAATCTTAAACCTAAACCTAACACTAGACCTACCCCTAATCCTAACCCTAAAACTAACCCTAATTGTAACCCTGGCTCTTACATTAGCCAATGCCCAAATCTAGCCCTAATCCTAACACAAAAACTAGCCCTAATTGATGCTCTAAACATATATTTAACCCTAACAATAACTCTAGCATTAACCCTAGCTCTAAGGCTATCCCTTAACCTACGAAAAACCCTAACCCTAATGGTAACCCTAAACTTATCTCTAATCCTTAGGCTAACCAAAACCCTAACCCTATTAATAGTCCTAACCCTAGCCCTCATTCTAGCTCTAACCTATCCCAAACTCTAACACTAACCCTGACTCTTATTCTGACCCTAACACTAACCCTAGGTCTAAAACTGACCCTTACCGTAGACCAAACCCTAACACTAGCCCTTGACCTAAACCAAATCCTAAATATAGCCTTAACTCTAGCCTTATACCTAAACATAAACCTATCCCTAGCCCTAACAATAATCCTTAACTTAACTAAAACACTAACCCTAGACCCACGCCTAGTCCTAATTCTGGCTGTAATCCTAACACTAACTCTAACTCAAACACTGACCCTGCCTTTAGAGTAAACCTATCACCAAATCTGACCATACCCGAAAATCTAAACCTAACACTAGACCTAGCACTAATTTAGTCCTATTCATAACCCTAGCCCTAAGCCTAGCCCTACAACTAACTCTAACTGTCACCCTAGCCCCATCCCTAGTTCTAACCGTATCTCTTACTGGAACCCTAATCCTAGCTCTAAATCCAGCCCTAACCCTAGCCCGATCATTTTATCTACCCCTAACCTAGATCTAATTTTAACTTTAATACAAACCCTAACCCTAACCCTATCCCGAACTCTAAATCTAACTTTAACCCTATCCCTAAAACAAAACCAAGCCATAGCCCTAAACCTAAGCCTTAACCTAAACCATACCTTATCCCTAACCCTAACCTTAGCTCTAGTTAAAGTTTTAAGCTGCAAACTATAACAAACACTTACCCTGATTCTGACCATGATACTAACTCATGTCAAAACATCTCCCTAAGCCAAACCCTAAACCCATCACTAGACCTACCACTAACCCTTACCCTAAATTTAACCCTAACTGTAACCCTGGTACTTACATTAGCCTTAGCCCTAACCCTAGCACTATCGTAACCCAAAACCTAGCCCTAATCCAACCCCTAACCCGAGCTTTAACCCTAAACCTAATCCTAACCCTAGCCATAATCAAAACCATAAACCTAGTCCTAACCCTATCTCTAGCCATATCCATTTCCACAACCATAACTCTATTCCTAAACCTAACACTATCCCTAATCCTAAACCTATGCATTATTCTAAACCAAACCTAAACCCTAAACCTCATCGTATCATTACACTAACATTAACCATAATGCTAATTCGAGCCGTAACTTTAAGCTTTAACATATCCCAAACTTCTCCCCAGACTTTGACCCTAATAGTACCCCTAGCTCTAAACCTAACCCTAATCATAATCCTAACCCTTACATTGCATTTATCCATAAACCTAAATCTAAAACTATCATTAACCACAACCCTAGATCTGATATTTGCCCTAGCCCTAATCCTAGTCCTGACACTAAAATAAACTATAGCCCTCATTTTAGCCCCAAACCTAGCCTTAATCATTACCCTACCCCTAACCATAGACCTAACCCTAATTCTAAACTTCACCTTAACTCTAAACCTAGCTATAATGCCATCCCTCTCCCTAAACTTAACCCTAACTCTAACCCTAACTATAGGCCTATGGTGAACACAAACCCTAGCCCTAATACTAGCCCTAATTTAACAATATCCCTAACCCTAACACTTACCCTAGCCATAAGACTAACTCTAATTCTCACACTAGCTTATTCCTACTTCTAACTCTATCCATTACTGTAATCCTGAACCTAGCCCTAACCCTAGCCCTAACCCTAGCCATAACCTTTGCCAAATCCTTATTCCTAATCCTAACCATAGATCTAACCCTACCTCTAAATCTAAACCTAAACCTAAGCCTAAGCCTAACATTAACACTAGCCCTAACCCTAATGCTAATCATAAATCCTCCCCTAACACTAACCCTTGTAGCAAAACAAAATGGAGCAATAGCCCTAACCCTAAACCTTAACTCAAACCAAAACATAACACAACACCTAGATCTAACCCTAGCCCTAATACGAGTCCTAATCTTAACCTTAATACTAACCCTAACTCTGACTCTTATCCTAACAGTAACCCTAGCTCTAAACACCACCCTAACCTTAAACCGAACCCTCACAGTAACCCTAACCTTAATTTGAGTCCTAACCCTAACTGTAAAATTAAGCCTGATCCTATTTACCTAACACTAACACTAGATCTACATTTCACCCTAACCTTAAACCTAATCTTAACACTAGAGTTTTAACCCCTAACCATAACACTAAAACTAACCCTAAAGAAACATAGTTCTTACATTATCCATTGCTCTAACCCTAGCCATAACCCTAACAAAATAACTAGCCCTAATCCGAGCCCTAAACCAAATTTAAACCTAACCCTAGTCCTAACCCTAGCTCTAACCCTATCCTTTACCCTATACCAAACCCTATACATAATGCTAATCCTAATCCTAATCCTAATTATATTCCTTATCCTAACCCAAACCCTAAACCTATAAGTAGCCCTAACGCTAGTCCTCATTCTAGCTCTAACCATAACCCAAACCCTAACACTAACCCTGACCCTTATTCTGACCCTAACACTAATCCTAGGTCTAAACCTGAACCTAACCCTAAACCAAACCCTAACACTAGCCCTACTGGTAAAATTATACCTAAACCTAATGCTAACATTAACCCTAGACCTAAACCTAATTTTTATCTATCCATAACTCTAGTCTTAGACCTACAGAAAAACCAAGCCCTAGCCCTAATAATAACACTTAACCTAAAGCCAAAAAACTAACCCTTCCCCTAGTCTTTACCCAAGTCCTAATTATGGCTTTCACATTAACCATAAACCTAAACTGAACACTGAATCTGACACTAACACTACCCTAGCTCTAAACAACACCCTAACCCTAAATCTAACCCTAAAACTATACTTAGCTCTAACATTAACCCTAAACCGATCCCTAATCAAAACAAAGTTCTTACATTTGCCATAGCCCTAACCTATTGTAAAACCTAGCCCTAACCCAAGCCCTATCCTAGCTTTAACCCTAAAGCTAACCATAACCCTAACCTTTGTTCTAACTCTAAACATAAGTCTAACCCTAGACCTAATCCTAAGCATAACACTAGCCCTTTCACTAGCTCTAACCCTATCCATTACACTAAAGATAACCCTAATTCTTCTGCTAACCGAAAACCAAATCCTAAACCTATCCTTAACCATAAACCTATCCATTACTCTAGAACTAACCTGAACTTGAAACCTAAAACTATCCTTAACCTATCCCTAACCATAATGATAACTTGAGCCTTAACCCTAAACCTTCATCTAATAAAAACCCTAACCCTTACCCTGACCCTAATAATACCCATAGCTCTAAACCTAATCCTAACAAGAAACCTGAAACTTACAATAGACCTAGCTATAAAACTATCCCTAAAACTCTCCCTAACTGTAACCCAAGACCTGACATTAGCCCTAGCTCGAATCCTAGTCCTAATCCTAAAACAAACCTTTGCCCACATTCTAGCCATAAATGTCACCTTAATCATAAAACTATCCCTAACCATAACCCTAAATCTAATCTTCACCCTAGTCTTGAAATTAGCTATAATCCCATCCCTTACCCTAAACCTAACACTAACCCTAACCCTAACACTAACCCTACCTCTAAACCTAGGCCTAACCCTAACATTAACCCTAATCCTAATTCCAGCCCTCATTTAGCCCTATCCATAACCCAAACCTAACTCTAGCCCTAAGACTAACTCAAACTCTTGCCCTAGCCTTACCATATTAGGTTAGGGTTCTAACCCTATCCCTTACCATCACACTAAACCTAGTCCTAAACTTAGCCCTAATTTTAGCCCTATCCTTACCCCTAGCTCAAAGCCTAGATCTAAACCTATCTCTAAATCTAACCCTAAACCTAAACCTAAACCTCACACTAACACTAGCCTTAATCATAAAACTGGGTCAATGGTTTGCTGTCAGGAACACTTTGTATTTTAAGGTTTCCCTTTATTATTGCTTCTTGATTTGAATGAAAATTGAGCTGGAAGTCAAACAGAGTTGGCTGGAGGTGCTTGAAACTTCACACAATCATTTCTCAGTGGGCACTCTCTGGTTTCTTTCTTTTCAAGGTAGGCCAAACATGGAGCATGCAAAAGAAACTGTATCTGAGAGCCGTTAAGGAGAAAACAGAGAAACATGTATGTACTGAAATAAGTATCCTAACAATTTGATCAGATTTCTTTGATACTACACAGTATTCATCTTTTAGCTTGCTCCACTAGACCCCCCAAGGTTGGCACTTCTAGGATCAATGGTTCTCTAAACAGGTAAGGGTTAGTGTTAGGGTTAGGGGTAGGGCTAGCATTAGAGCTAGTGTTAGGGTGAGAGTTTTTTTGTTCAGATTTCTTTGATATTGGGAGGATTTATCTTTTTCCTATCCTTACTATGTGCCCCAGTTTTGGGCTTTCTCAGTTCAATGGTTTGCGGTTGGGAATAGTTTGCTTTTAATGTTCCACTTCATTTTGACATATATGGGTAAATGAGAATGGATCTGGACATCAGAGGGTTGGTGCTAGCTGGTTGAAACTTCAAATACTCAATCAGTTGTCTGTGGGCGCTCTCTGGTTTCTTCCTTGTAAACATATCAGTAAGCTGAAGCATGCAAAATGAGTTTATACAAGAACACTTTAGGAGAAAACAGGGCAAAATTCATGTACTGAATTACCTCCCCCAATTATTTGGTCAGATTTCCTTGATACTGTGCAGGATTCATATGTAAGCTTGCCCCACTAGTCTCCCCAAGTTTAAAACATTTATGATCAAAGCTTCTCTTCAAAGGTTAGGCTTCAAATTATAGTTAGAGTTAGGGTTAGAACTAGTGATAGGGTTAGAGTTAGTTTTTTTTTCAAGCTTTTGGATACTGGGCAGTATTTATCTTTTTCCTATTCTTAGTATGCTCCCCATGTTTGGACCTCTGAGTAAAAGGGTCTGCTCTCAGGAGCAGTTTTAATTTTCATGTTTCACTTCATTTTGCCCTATAGGAGTGAATGGAAATGGAACTGGACTCAAACAAGATTTGTGCTAGCTGCTTGAGACTTCACACACTCAATCAGTTATCAGTGCACATTCTCTCATTTGCTTCCTGTGGTAGTAGTCCAAAGCTGAATTCAAAAGAAACAGCTTTATTTTTTTAGCACTTTAGGAGCAAGCTTCAATTTTTTTGCATGGATTACTTTGATATTGTACAGGATTCATCCTTTTCCTAGTCTTAGTAGGATCCTCAAGTTTGGGTTTTCAAGGATTGCCGGTTCACTGTTAGGAACAGTTTGAATTTTTAGGTTTCACTTTATTATGACCTATAGAGGTGAATGAAAAGGGAGCTGGAAATCAAACAGAGTTAGTACTAGCTGCTTGAAACTTCACACAGTCAATCATCTCTCTGTGGGCACTCTCTGATTGTTCCTTGTGAATCTACCTTAAACTGAAGCATGAAAAACAATTTATCCGTGAGCACTTTAAGAAAAATTAGGGAAATATGAATGTACTGAAATAATCCCCCCAATTTTTCATCAAATTTTTTTGATACCACACAAGATTCATCTGTTAAGTTGTGCCACTAGGATCCCCAAGTTTGGGACTTCTATGATCATAGTTACTGTAAACAGGTTAGGATTAGGTTAGAGTTGGGTTAGATACAGTGTTAGACTTAGAGTGAGTTTAGTTCGAATTCATTTGATACTTGGCATAGTTCGTCTTTTACCTTGCCTTACTATTTTCCCCAGGTTTCAGCCTTCTTCCTTCAATGGTTTGCTGTCAGGAATAGTTTGTATATGAAGGTTTCCTTCATTTTGACCTATACGGGTAAATGGAAATGAAAGTTGAGAAAAAAAACAGGGTTGGTGCTCACTGCTTAAAACTGCACAAACTCAATCAGTTTTATGTTGGCACTCTTGTTTCTTCCTTGTGAAAGTTTCCCAAAGCTGAAGCATGCAAAAACATCTGTATCCAAATGTACTGTTGGAGACAACAGTGAAATATACATGCATTAACTACCTCCCCAAATTATTTGTTCAGATTTCTTTGATACTGCACAAGATTCATCTGTTAGCTTTCCCCACTAGGCTCCCCTAATTTGGGACTCCTATGATAAAAGGTTATCTAAACAGATTAGGGTTCACTTTATGGTTAGACTAAGGGCCAGTTTTAAACCTAGTGTTAGGGTCAGTTTTGTTCATGTATCTTTGATACTGTTAAAGATTCATCTTGTACCTAGCCTCAAAATGTTCCCTGGTTTGGACCTTCTCAGTTCAATTGTTCGCTGTCAGGAACAGTGTGTATTTTAATATTTCACTTTGTTTTGAAATATTTTGTTGAAAAGAAATGGAGCATGAAATCAAACAGGGTTGGTGATAGCTGCTTAAAACTGTGCACACTCTATCAGTTCTTGGAGGGCACTCATTGGTTTGTTCCTTGGGAATGTTGCCCTCAGATGAAACATGCAAAGCAACTTTATCCTAGAGCACTTTTGGAGAAATCGAGGAAATATGAATGTACAGAAACAAACACTTCCAACCAAATAATTTGCTCAGATTTTTTTGATAGTGTGCAGGATTCATCTGTAAGTTTATCCCACTATGCTCCCTTAATTTGGGACTTCTATGATCAAAGGTTCTCTAAACAGGCTAGAGTGAGCTGTAGGGTTAGGATTAAGGACAGATCTAGTGTTAAGTTTACAGTAGTTTTGGTCAATTTTTTTTTGATACTAGGCAGTATTTAATGTTTTACCTAGCCTTATGATGTTCCCAAGGTTTGGGCCTTCTTGGTTTATTGGTCTGCAGTCAGTATTTCAGGATTTATTTTAAGGTTTCACTTCATTTTGACCTATATGGGTAAATGGAAATGGAGCTGGAAATCAAACAGGGTTTTTGTTAGCTGCTTGAATCTTCACACTCTCAATCAGTTCTCTGTGAGGGCACTCTGGTTTTATCTTTGTGAAAGTATCCCAAAGATGAAGCATGAAAAAGCAACACTATGCGATAGCATTTTAGGTGACAACAGGAAAATATGCATGTACTGAACTAACTCCTGCAATTATTTAGTCATATTTTTTGATACTGGACAGGATTCATTTGTTAGCTTGACCCACTAGGCTCCTCAACTTTGAGGCTTCTATGATAAAAGGTTCTCTAAACAGGTTATGTTAGAGTTAGGTCTAGTGTTAGGGTTAGAGTTTGTCTTATTCAAATTCCTTTGATACTAGGCAGGATACATTTTTACCTAGCCTTACTATGTTCCCCAGGTTTCCGTCTTCTCAGTTCAATTCTTTGCTGATGGTAACAATTTGTATTTTATGGATTCACTTCATTTTGACCTACATGGGTAAATGGACCTGGAGCTGGAAAACAAACAAGAATGGTGCTAACTGCTTCAAACTTTACACACTCAGTCAATTCTTTGGGGGAACACCCTGGTTTGTTCCTTATGGCATGAGTAATAAGCTGAAGCATGCAATACACATTTATCTGAGAACACTTTAGGAGAAAATAGGGAAAGATTCATGTACTGGAATAGTTTCCCATAATTATTTTGACAGTTTTCCTTGTAACTGCCCATGATTCATGTGTAAGCTTGACCAACTAGACTTCCCAATTTTGAAACTTCTATGATCAAAGGTTCTCTAAACAGATTAGGTGCAGTTTTAAACTGAGTGTTAGGACTAGGTTTAAACTTGGTGTTAGGGTTAGAGTTAGTTTTTTTTTTTTAATTTCTATGATACTGGGCAGGATTTACATTTTTCCTATTTTTACTATACCCTAAATGTTTGGGCCTCCTACCTAAAAGTGTTTTCTCTCAGGAGCAGTTTCAATTTTCATGTTTCTCTTCTTTTTGGCCTATACGGGTGAATGGAAATGAAGCTGGAAATCAAACAGTTTTTGTGCTAGCTGCTTGAAATTTCACACACTCAATCAGTTCTCAGTGAGCATTCTCTGATTTGTTTCCTGTGAAGTATCCCTAAGCTGAATTAGAAACAACATTATCTCTTTGTCCTTTAGGAGCAAGCAAAATACACATGTAATGAAAGAGCTTCGATTTTTTTTTTTTTTTGTCAGATTACTTTAATACTGCACAGGATTCCTCTTTGACCAACCTTAGTAGGCTTCCCAAGTTTGGGCCTTCAAGGATCAATTTGAATTTTTACTTTTCACTACATTATGGCCTATAGGTGTGAAAGGAAATGGAGCTGGAAATCAAACAGGGTTGGTGTTAGCTGCATGAAACTTCACACACTTAATCTTTTTGCTGTGGGCATGCTCTGGTTTGTTCCTTGTGAAAAGCTGTAGCTATGAAAAAACAATTTATCCAAAAGCTCTTTAAGAGAAAAAAGGGGAAATAGGCATGTACTTAAAAACCTTCCCCAATTATTGGTCAGAATTTGTGATACTGGGCAGGATTCATCTGTTACCTTGCCCTACAAGGCACCCCACGTTTTTGACTTTTATGATCAAGCTCTATAAACAGGAAAGGGTTAGTTTTAGGATTAGGGTTAGGGCTAGAGTTAGAACTAATGTTTGGGTTAGAGTTAGTTTTGTTCAAACTTCTTTGATACTGGTCAGAATTCATCTTTTACTTAGCATTGCTTCTCAATTCAAGGTTTACTGTCAGGAACAGTTTGTGTTTTAAGGTTTCACTTCATCTTGACCTCTATGGGTTAGGGTTAGGGTTAGAGCTATTGCTCGGGTTTTTTTTGTTGTTTGTTTGTTTTGTTTTTTTGTTTTTTTGGGGGGGCTTGGGCTAGGTTTAGGGCTACATTTTGAATTAGTGTTAGTGTTAGGGTTAGGGCGAGTGTTAGGGTGAGGGTTAGGGTTAGATTTACAGTTAGGGTTAGATCCATGTTTAGGATTAGGGCTGGGTTTAGTGTTACGGTAAGGGATAGGGTTAGAACTAGGGAAACGGCTAGGACGAGAGTCAGATTTAGATTTAGGACTAGGCTTAGGGTTAGGGTTAAGGTTAAAGCTAAATTGTGGATGGGATTAGGGATAGGGTTAGTGTTAAGTTTAGGACTAGGGGTAGGGCTAGGTTTAGTATTAGCATTGGGGTTAGGATTAAGTTTAGGGGAACTGTTTGGGTTATAGCTAACTTTAGACCTAGGGTGAGGGTTAGAATTAGGATTCAAACTAGGGTTAGTGTTTTGGTTAAGATTAAGGCTAGGTTTAGGGATAGGGTTTCTGTTAGGTTCAGGGCTAGAACTAGGGCTAGGGCTAATGTCAAGTCTAGGGTTATTATAAGGATAGTTTTAGGGTAGGTTTTGGCTAGGTCTAGTTTCATAGCTATGTTATGATAATGGTCAGATTTAGAGTTGTGGGTATTATTAGGGACATGGTAAGGGCTAGCATTTGGTTCAGTTCAAAGTTTAGGGTTAGGGCTTGAATTAGTTTTAGGTTTAGGCTTAAGGTTATGGTAATGGATCGGGTGGGGATTAGGTTTCACTTAAGGTTTAGGGTAATGGATGAGTTAGGTTTATCAATAGGTTTAAGGTTAACATTAGGTTAAGATTATATTTAGTATAATGTTTAGATTTGGAGCTAGGGTTAGGGATAGTTTATGGTTTAGATTAAGTCTAAAATTAGAGTTAGATTTAGGGATAGGGGTAGGTTTGATTTACAGTAAGAGGTTTAGGGCTAGTGTTATGGTTAGTTTAGGGTAAGGGTTAGTGTTTGAGCTAGGGTAATGGCTAGGATGTGGTTTAGGTTTACGTTTAGGTCTAGGGATATGTTTATGGTTACGGTTTTGTTTATGGTTTGGGTTATGGCTAGAAGTTTCATTATAGTTAGGGTTAGGTTTAGTGTAATGATAATGGATAATCTTAGATTTAGTGTTAGAGTTAGGGTTAGTGTATGCATTTGGGCTAGTCTTAGGATTAGGTTTAGTGTAAGGCTTAATGTTTCAGCTAGGGTTAGTGCTATGGTGAGGTTTAGGTTTATGGTTAGGTCTTGAGATATATTTATGTTTTGGGTTAAGTTTAGTGTAAGGTATAGGGTTACAATTAGGTTTAGGGTTAGGGTTAGGGTAATTGACAGGATTAGAACTTAACTTTGAGCTAAGATTTAGGTTAGGATAAGATCTAGGGTTAGGGTTATGGTTTAGGATAGGGCTAGGTAATGTTTAGGGTAAGGGTTTGGCTTTGAGCAAGGGTTAGGTCAAAGGCAAGGGTTAATGTTAAGGTTAGTGTTAGGGCTAGCGTTAGGGTTAGGGTTATAGTTAGGTCTATGTGTAGGTCTAGGATTATGGCTAGATTTTATTTTAGGTTTAGCGCTAGGGTTAGGACTAGGGCTAGGGTTAGGGCCACTGTTAGGATTAAGATTCAGGTTAAAATAGGGTTAGGACTAAGGTCATATTTAGGGCTAACATTATGATTAGGGTCATGGCTAGGTCTAGTGTTAGGACCAGGTTTTGGGTTAGGATCAGGTTTAGAGATAGGTTAATGTCAGCATTCCAGATAGGATAAAAGTTAGGATTAGAGGAGAATTAGGACTAGTATTAGGTCTCAGGGTAGGGTAAGTGTTTAGTTTAAGTTAAGTGGTATTGTTAGGGCTAGTGCTAGGATTTTGTTTAGGTCCTGGGCTAGAATTTTAGCTATATTTAGGATCAGTTTTGGGTCTAGATCTAGTGTTAAGGTAGGTATAGGTATAGGCTTGCCGGTAGGGCTAGTGTTAAGGTTTGGTTTATAGTTAGGGTCTGGTTTAGACCTAGGGTTACTGTTAGGATCAGAATAAGGGTCAGGGTTAGGGTTAGAATTAGAATGAGGGCTAGGGTTAGGACTAGTAGTACTGTTAGTGTTTAAGTTAGGCTAGGGATTAGGGTTAGGACTAGGGTTAGCATTTAGTTTAGGGTTTGGCTTAGGGTAAGTGATAGGGTTAGAGCTAGGGTTACGGCTTGGGTTAGAGTTAGGGTTAGGGTTAGGGCTAGTGTTATGGTTAATATTAGAGTTTAAGCTAGGGTTAGGTCTAGAAATAAAGGTAGAATATGTGTTAGGGTTAGGTCTAGGGTTATGACAACAACAAATGTACGAACTAATGTTACAATTAGGGCTAGATTTAGGGTTAGATTTCAGGCTTATTCTGTTTTTAGGGTTATTTTAAGGTTAGGATTATATTTAGAGCTAGGATTAGTGTTAGGATCAGTGTCAGATTCAGGGTTATTTTTAGAGTTAGGGTTAGGGCTAGGTGTAGGTTTATGGTTTGGTTTAGATTAAGGGTTAGGTTTAAGGATATGGCTTGTTTTTTTTAACACTAGGGCTAGGGTTAACACAAGTTTTAGGATTAGGATTATTGATAGAGCTGGTATTAGGGTTGGGTTTAGGATTGTTGTTATTGTTAAATTTAGAGTTAGGTTTAAATTTAGAGTTACTTTTAGATCCAGGATAGGCTAGGGCTAAGGATAGAACTAAAGATAGGGCTAGGGCTAGAGTTAGAGTTAGTCTTAAGGCTATGTTTAGGGTTAGGATAGGAATAAATTAGGGTTAGTTCTAGGCTTAGTGTTAGGGTTAGGCCTAGCGTTATGGCAAGGATTATGTTTATGTTTAAGATTATGGATAGTTTTAGGGTTATGGTTAGGTTTAAGGTAAGGGATGGGTTTATTGCTAGGTTTAGGGTTAGGGCAAGTGTTAGAATTAGGGTTAAACCTCGGGCTATGATTTTGGTTTGCATTAAGGCTAGGTTTAGGACTAGGATTAGGGCTACGGCTAAATTCAGGTCCAGCTTTACAGTTAAAGATAGTTTATGGTTAGGTTAGATGTAATGTAAGTGTTAGGTTTAGGGTTATGTTCAGGTTTAGCACTAAGGGTATTGTTAGTGTCAGGGTCATGATTAGTGTTTGTGATTGGTTAAGGTTTAAATGTAGGGCTCAATTAGAATAGGGTTAAAATTAGGGTAACAATAGTAAGGTTTAGTTTTCAAGTTAGGTTCAGGGTAATACATAAGGTAAGGATTAGGAATATGGTAAGGTTTAGGCCTAGAGTTAGCATTAGTGTTAGGATTATGGTTAGGGTAATGGACAGGCTAGGGTTAGATCTAAGGTTATATTTATTTTAGTGCTAGGTTTAGGGTTACGGTTAGGTTTAGGGTTAAATCTTGGTTTAGGGCACATGTTAGGCTAGGCTTTGGGTTAAGTTTGGGCTAGGGTTAAAGTTATGGCTAATGTAAGTACTAGGGTTACAATTAGTGCTAGATTTAGGGTCAGGGTTAGGGGTAGGGCTAGGTCTAATGTTATGTTTAGGGTTATGTTTAGGGTGATGTTTAAACCTAGGTTTAGTGTTAGCGTCAGAATCAGGGTTAGGGTTAGTTTTAGGGTTCTGCTTAAAACTAGAATTAGGGCTATGGTTAGGGCTAGGTGTAGGGTTAGGGTTTGGTTTCGGTTAAGGGTTAGGGTTAGGGCTATCGCTCAGTTTTTTAATAGGGCTAGGGCTAGAGTTAGGGCTAATTTTAGGAGTAGCGTTATGGTTAGGGTTAGTGTTAGTGTTAGCTTTAGGCTTATGCTTTGCATTAGGGTTAGATTTAGAGTTAAGTTTAGATCTAGGGTTAGGGCTAGGGCTAAGGAAATGACTAGGGTTAGGCCTAGGCTTAGGGCTAGGTTTAGAGTTCCAGTATGGGATAGGTTTAGAACTAGTTTTAGGGCTAGGGAGAGAGTTAGACTTAGTTGTAGGGCTAGGGTTAGTGTTAGGGTTAGGGATAGGGCTAAGTTAGGTCTAAGATTAGGGGTAGGGTTGGTTTTAAGTTAGGCTTACTTTTATGGTTACAGTTATGATTAAGGCTATGTTTAGTGCTAACATGGGCTAGGGTTTGTGTTCGGGTTAGGGCTAGGATTATATCTAGGGCTAATGTCAGGTCTAGGGTTATGGTTATGGATAGTATTAGGGTTAGGTTTTTGCTAAGTCTAATGTAAGAATTAGGTTTAGGGTAAGGGTCTATAGGTTAGAGCTAGGGGAATTATTAGGGTAAGAGTCATATTTAGTGTTTCTTTTAGGTTTCAGTTTAGCGTTACGGCTCAAATTAGCATTAGGGTTGCGGTTAGGGTAATGATAGGGTTAGATTTAGGGTTCAGATTAGGTTTAGGGTAATTGATAGGTTTGAGTTTAGTGATTGGTTTAGGGTTAGGCCTAGGGTTAGCAATAGGGAAAGGGTTATGTTTAGGGTTAGAGTTAAGGTTAGGGCTAAGTTTATGGTTAGGATTAGGTCTTGGGATAAGGTTAGGCCTAACTTTAGCATTAAGATATGGGTTATTATTAGGGTAATGAATACAGTTAGATCTAAGGTTATAGTTAGACATATGGTTAGGATTAGGTCTTGAGTTAGTGTTAATATATAGGTTAGAACTAGGGTTAGGGTTAGTGTTATGTTTAGTGTAAGTGTTAGGTTCTGATAGATGTTTAGGTTTAGAGCAAGGCTTACGTTTACGGATACGATTACAGTAGGTTTAGGGTTAGGGTTAGGTCTAGGGTTATGTTTAGATTTAGCTTTAGGGTTTGATTTATGGTTAGGACTATAGCCAATATTAGTTTATGGTTAGGTCTAGGGTTAGTTTTCTGTTTAGGGTTAGGATTATGGTTATGGTTAAGGCTAGGTTTACAATTAGGGTTAGGGTAAGGTTTAGGGTAATGGTTAAGTTTAAAACTAGGGTTAGGGCTTGTGTTAAGGTTTGGATCAGGACTAGGTTTAGTGTTAGATTCAGGGATAGTTCTAGATTAATGTTTGTAGTAAGTGTTAAGTTTTGAGCTAGGGTTAGGAATAAGGCGAGAATTAGGTTTGAGTTAGGGCTAGGGTCAGGTTTAGGGTTATGCTTAGGGCTACGTTAAGGCCTAGGATTATCTCTAGGTTTTGAGTTAGGTTTAGGCCTAGGGTTAAAGCTGAGAGTAATGTAAGATCGAGGATTATGATTCGGGTTAGGGTTATGGTAAATTTATTGTTAGGTTAGTTTTAGGTTTAGGGTTATGGTAAAATTATGGGTATGTCTAGAGTAAGATTTAGGTTTAGGTTAGGGTCAGATTTAGGGATAGGGGTATTATTAAAGTGAAGGTCTAGGTTAGGGTTTGGAATAGGTTAAGGTTAAAGTTAGGGATTGAATTAACATTAGAGTAAGGTTTGGAGTAATGATAGGCTTATAATTAGGGTTCATGTTAGGTTTAGGGAAATGGATAAGTATAGGATAAGAAATAGGGTTAGGTTTAGGCCTAGGGTTAGCATTAGGGTTAGGGTTATTTTTATGGTAATGTATAGGGTTAGGGCTAGGGTTATGATTATGATTAGGGCTAGGGCTAATGTTAGTGTTAGGGCTCAGATTAGGTGTATGATTTGGGTTAAGTTAGTGCTAGGGTTAGCATTACTGCTAATGTAAGTATAAGGGTTATGATTAGGGCTACTTTTAGAGTTAAGATTAGGGCCAGGTTTAGTGTCAGGGTTAGTGTTAGGATTAGGGTGATGTTTAGAGCTATGATTATTGTTAATGTCAGAGTCAGTGTCAGGGTTAGTTGTAGGGTTCAGCTTAAAACTCGAATTAAGTCTAGGGTTAGTGTTAGGTGTATGGTTAGGGTTTGGTTTAGTTTAAGGGTTAGGGATAGAGCTTATGGCTCAGTTTTGTTTTAGGGCTAGGACTAGAATTAGGGCAAATTTTAGGATTAGTTTTAGGGTTAGGCTTTGGCTTTGGTTCAGGGTAGATTTAGAGATTGAATATGATCTAAAGTTAGTGCTTGGGCTATGGATAGAGCAAGGGTTAAGACTAAGTTTAGAGCTAGGGTTAGGTTTATATTAAGGGATAGGTTTAGAACTAGTGATAGGGCTACTGTGAGAGTTAGATTTATTCTTAGGTCTAGGGTTATAGTTATGTTAAAGATAGGGTGAAATTAGGGCTAAGATTAGGGCTAGTGTTAGTATTGGGGTTAGAGCTAGGTTTAGGGTTAGGGTTAGGATTAATCTAGGTTTAGGGCTAGGATAAGGGCTGGGGTTTTTGTTAGGGTTAGGGATAGGATTAGGGCTAGGGATAATGTCAGGTGTGGGGTTATGGTTGAGGACAATTTTAGGATTAGGTTTATGGCTAGGTCTAGTTTAAGGGTTTGGTTTAGGGTTAAAGGTCAGGTTTAGAGCTAAGGGAATTATTAGGGTCAGACTGAGGTTATAGTTTGGTTGAGGTTAGGGTTTAGGGTTTGGGCTCATATAAGCATTAGAGTCAGGGTTAGGGTAATGAAAGGTTTGTTTAGGTTTCAGGTTAGGTTTGTGGTAATTGATAAGATTAAGTTTAGTGATAGGATTTGTGTTAGGCTTGGGGTTAGCATTAGGGTAAGAGTAATCTTTAGGATATGGATAGAGTTAGAGCTAAGTTTAGGGCTAGGGTTATGGTCAGGAATAGATTTGAGTTAGGGTTAGGGTTAGGGTAGAACTAGGGTTAGTGTTAGGATTATGTTTAGCATAAGGGTTATGTTTTGAGCTAGGGTTAGTTCTAGGGTGAGGGTTACGTTTAGAGTTTGGTCTAGGGATAAGATTAGAGTATGGTTACGGTTAGGATTGGATTAGGGCTAACATTATCATTAGGAGTAGGGTTAATTTTAGAGTAATGGATATGGTTAGATGTAGGCATAGGGTTATGGTTAGTGTTAGATTGAAGTTTAGGTTTAGGGTTAGGGCTATGGTTATTTTTAGGTTTATGGTAAGGGTTAGGATTGAGTTACAGTTATGTCTATGGCAAGTTGAGGTTTAGGGTTAGGTCTAGTTATAGTTTTCTGGTTAGGTTTAGGATTAGGGTTAGGCCTAGTGTTACCAATAGGTTTAGGGTTAGTTTTAGGGTAATGGGTAGGTTTAGAGCTAGGTCTATGGCTAGGCTTAATTTTAGGATTAGCGCTAGTGTTAGGTGTATATTTAGGGACATGTGTAGGTTTATGTTTAGGATAAGGGTTAGGCTTTGAGCTAGGGTTAGGACTAATCAAGTGTTAGGTTCGGGATAGGGTTAGGGTTAGTGTTATGCTTAAGACTAGGATTAGCTCTAGGTTTTGTGTTAGGTTTAGGCCTAGGGTTAGGGCTGTGGATAATGTAAGAGCTAGGGTTATGATTAGGGCTTGTTTTAGGGTTAGGATTATGGTTAGGTCTAGTGTTAGGTTTAGATTTTTGGATACATTCAGGTTTAAAGTTATGTTTAATTTAAAGGCAGGGTAAGTGTTTGGGTCTGAGTTAGCGTTAGGGTTACACCCAGAATTAGAACTAGGTTTAGGTCTAGGCATAGGGTTAGTGTTTGTGTTAGATTAAGTGTTACTTTAAGGGCTAGGTATCTGTTTTTGTTTAGGTCTATGGCTAGAGTTAAGGCTAGATTTAGGATTTGGTTTAGGTGTAGGGCTAGTGTTATGGTTTGGTCTAGGGTTAGGGCCAGGTTGAGACCTAGGGTTAGTGTTAAGGTGAAAATAATGATCATGGTTAACATTTTGGTTTGGAATAGGATTAGAGCTAGAGTGAGGGTAGGGTTATGATTATTAATAGGGTTACAACTTTTGTTAGCTTAAGGATTAGGGATAGGTCTAAGGTTATCATTAGGGTTAGTGTTTCGCTTTGGGTAAGGGATAGGCTTAGAGCTAGGGTTAGGGCTAGAGTTTGGGTTAGGGTTAGGGTTTAATATAGGTTTAGAGTTCAGATTATGGCTAATTTTTGTGTTAGGATTAGGGCTAATATTATGGCAATGGATAATGTAAGAAATAGGTTACAGTTAGTGTTAGGGGTAGTGGTAGTTCTAGTGTTAGGTTTAGGTTTAATATTAGGTTAATATTAGGGTATAATTCATAGACAGTGTTTTAGGGTTAGGTTTAGGACTCAAATAAGTGATAAGATAACTTTTAGGGTTCAGTTTAAATTGAGGGCGGTTTTTAGAGCTAGGGTGACTCTTAGTATATGAGTCAGCATCAGGGTTAATTTTAAGTTTAGGATTATGACTCGAATTAAGGCTAGGGTTACCGTTAGGGTTCAGTTTAAGCTTAAGTTTGTGTTTAGACCTAGGGTGAGTGTTAGCATATGATTCGGGTTCAGCGTTACTTTAAGGTTATGGTTAGGACTCGAATTAGGGCTAGGGTTAAGTATAGGTGTAGTGTTAGTGTTTGGTTTAAGTAAAGATTTTTAAGATTAGGACTATTGCTCAGTTTGTTTTTTTGTTTTTGTTTTTTTTTTTTTTTAGAAAGAGAGAGAGAATTTTTAAATATGGTTTTATTTATTTTAGTTTGGTCTACAAAACGTCTTGTCTTTTAAAATTATATTTTTATTGTTGCTGAGGATTGAACCCAGCACCCCGCACATGCCAGGCGAATGCACTACCACTTGAGACACATCCTCAGCCCCTATTGCTCAGCTTAGTTTTTTTCCTAGGTTATATGCTTAGCATTAGGATTAGGTCTAGTGTTTGTGTTAGGCTTAGGCTTAGGGTTAAGTTAAGACTTAGATTTAGGGTTAGATCTAGGGTTAGGGCTAGGTCTAAGGATCTGACAAGGGTTAGGGCCAGGTTTAGGGTTATGGTAAATGAAAGGATACAACTAGGGATAAGGCTAGGTTTAGAGTTAGAGTTAGTCATATGGCTAGGTTTAGGGTTCGTTTTAGGGATAGGGTTAAATCAGGTCAAGGATTAGCACTAGGGTTTGTTTTCAGCTTAGGCCTAGCCTTAGGGCTAGGTTTAGGTTAAGTTTATGATAAGGGTTGTGTTATAGCTAGGTTTAGTGGTAGAGTGAGGGTTAGAATAAGGATTAGGGCTAGGGTTATGGTTAGGGTTATGATTAAGGCTAGGTTTAGGGCTAGGATGAGGGCTAGGGTTTGTTCTAGGGATATGTCTAGAATTAGAGCTAGGGATAATGTCAGGTCTAGTGTTACAGTTAGGAGGAGATTTAGGATGAGATCTATATCTTAGCCTAGGTTAAGTGTTAAGTTAGAGTAAGGGTCAGTTTTAGAGCTAGAGTTATTTTTAGGTTCAAGGTCAGGGTTATGGTTTGTATTAGGTTAAGATTTAGGGATAGGGTTCAAATGAGCATTAGGGTTAGATTTAGGATTAGGGTAATGAATTGGGTTAGGATTAGGGTTCAGTGTAGGTTTAGGGTAATGGAGATTTTACGTTTTGTGATCGGGTTAGGGTTAGGCCTAGGATTAGCATTAGGAATAGGTTTATAATAAGGGTAATATATAGGGTTAGGGTTAGGGTTATGGCTAGGGTTAGGGTTATAGTTAGGGATAAGGCCAGGGTTATGTTTAGGCCAAAGGTAAGACTTTGAGGTATGGTTACATATAAGGTGAGGGTTAGGGTTAGGGTAAGGGCTAGGTTTAGTGTTAGGGTTATGCTTATGGTAGGTTTAGGCCTTGGATTAGGGCTAGGTTTTGTATTAGATTTAGGTCTAGGGTTAGTGTTATGGGTAATGTAAGATCTAGGGTTGTAATTAGGGTTAGTTTTAGGGTTAGGGTTATGGCTAGTTCTAGTGTTAGGTTTAGATTTTGGTTTAGAGTCATTTTTAGAGATAGGTTTAGTGTTAGAGTCAGGATCCGTGTTCAGATTAGTGTTAGGATGAAAGCCAAAATCAGGAGTAGGGTTAATTCTTGGGGTTGTGTTATTGTTTGGTTTAGGTTAAGGGTTATTTTTAGGGCTAGGAATGAGTTTTTGATTAGGTCTAGGGCTAGAGTTTTGCTAGATATAGAATTAGGTCTGGGTCTAGGGGAAGTGTTAGGATTAGGTATAGGTAAAAGTTTACTGATAGGGCTAGTTTCAGGGTTCAGTTTAGGGTTAGGGTCAGGTTTAGGCTTATAATTAGTGTTATGGTCAGAATAAAGGTGAAGTTTAGGGTTAGGTTTTGGGTTAGGTTTAATGCTAGAATGAGGGCTAGGTTTTGAACTAGTAATAGGGGTAGTGTTTAATATAGACTAAGGATTACGATTAGGACTAAGGTTAGCATTATGGATCGGGTTTGGCTTAGGATAAGGGATAGGGTGAGATCTAGGCTTAGAGCTAATGTTAGGGTTAGGTTTATGGCTAGGGTTATGGTTAGGATTAAATCTAGTTTTAGGGCTGAGATTAGGGCTATTTTTTTCTGAGGTTAGGGGAAGGGTTAGGACTATGGCTAATGTGAGAACTAGGCTTATTATTAGGGTTAGTTTTAGAGTTAGGGTTTGGGCTAGGAATGGTGTTAGCATTTCTTTTATGGTTAGGTTGATATATAGAGATAGAGTTAGTGTTTGGATATGAATCAGTGTAAGGGATAGTTCCAGTCCTAGGACTCAAATTTGACCTAGGGTTATGGCTAATTGTAGGGTTGGGGTTTGGTTTAGGTTAGGATTGGGGTTTGGTTATTGGCTCAGTTTTGTTTTATAGGGCTAGGGCCAGTTTTAGTGTTAGTTTTATGATTAGTGATAGTGTTCACCTAGTAGTGGGGTGCGGTTTAGGCTTAAGGTTTGTGTTAGCTTTAGAGTTTATAACCTTAATATAGAGTTATGGTTAGATCTACATTTAGGGCTAAGGTTAGGGCTAGTTTTAGGGTTACAGTAATGGACAGGTTTAGAAATAGAAATAGGGCTAGGTTGAGAGTTACAGTTATTCTTATGGCTAGAGTTAGGGATGTGCTTATGGTTAGGGCTAAATTAGGGCTAGATTAGTGCTAGGTTTAGTGTTAGAGTTAGGCCCATGGTTAGGTCTAGAATTAGTGTTAGTGTTAGGGTTATGTTTAATTTTAGGAGAAGGAATGAGGTTATGGCTAGGTTCAGGGGTAGGGCGAGGGTTAAAATTAGATATAGGAATAGGGTGAGTGTCCGGGTTAGGATTAAGACTAGGTTTAGGGCTTCGATGAGGGCAAGGGTTTGTATTAGGGTTACAGCTAGGATTAGAGCTAGGGCTAATGTCAGGTCTAGGGTTATGTTTAGGAATAGTGTTAAGCTTAGTTTTATGGCTAGGTGTAGTGGAAAGTTAGGTTTAGGGTAAATGTCAGATTTAAAACTAGGCATATTATTAAGGTCACAGTCCAGTTTAGGTTTTGGTTTAGGATAAGGTTTAGGGTTAGGACTCAAATTAACATTAGGGTTAGGGTTAAAGTAATGGATAGTGTTAGGTTTAGGGTTCAAGTTAGGTTAAGAGTAATAGATAGGGTTAGTGTTAGTGATAGGATTAGGGTTAGGTGTAGGGTTAACATTTGGCTTAGGTTTATGTTTAGGGTTAGTGCTAGAGTTAAGGCTTGTGTTTATGTTAGGATTTTGGCTAGGTTTAGATATAGGCCTAGGGTTAGTGTTAGTGTTAGGTTTAGAAGAAGTGTTAGGGTTTGAGCTAGGGATATGTCTAGGGTGAGGGTTAGAGTTAGACTTCAGGGTTATGGTTAGGGTTAGTGTTAGGGTTTATGTTTGGGTTAGCATTAGGGTTAGGGTTATGTTTAAGATAATGGATAGAGTTTGTGCTAGGAATTATGCTATGGTTACCATTAGGATTAGGGGTAGTTTTAGGTTAGGTTGAGGGTTAGGTCTATTGTTACGTTTAGGATAAGAATTAGAATTTGAGTAGGTTAGGGCCGGGGCCAGTGTTAGGGTTAAGGTTAGTGCTAGAGATAGGGTTAGGGTTACACTTATGTCTATGTTTAGGACTAGGATTAGGGCTAGCTTGTGTGTGAGGTTTAGGTCCATTGTTAATTGTATGGGTTGTATAAGAGCTAGGGTTATGGTTATGGGTAAATTTAGGGTTTGTCTAGTGTTAGGGTTAGTTTTTCAGTTAAGATAATGTTTAGAGCTCGGGTTTGTATTAAGGTAAGTGTCTAGGTTTAAGTCAAGGATTATGATTAGGGATAGATTTAGGGTTATGTTTATCCTTAGGTCTAATATAAGGGTTAGATTTACGGTAAGGGTCAAGTTTAGAGCTAGATTTATTATTAAGGTCAGGGTATGGCTTACGGTTCAGTTTAGGTTAAGGTTTAGGTTTAGGGCTTTAATTAGCATTAGGGGTAGAGTTAGGGTTAGGGTAATGAATAGGCTTAGGATTAGAGTACAGGATAGTTTTCCAGTAACAGATAGGTTTAGAGATTGTGATAGTGTTAGGGTTAAGCCTAAGATTAGGATTAGTGTTAGGATTATGTTTAGGGTAATGAATACGATTAGAGTTAGACTTAAGGCTAGGGTTATGGTTAGGATTAGGGATAGGGTTAGGGTAGTGTATAGAATTAGAGCTATGGTTAGGGCTGTTAGAGGGTGGGATTAGGGTTAGGGTTAGGTTAAAATTTTGGACAGGGGTAGGTTTATATTTAAGGTAAAGGTTAGGCTTTGAGGTAGGGTTTAGTCTGAGGGGAAGGATAGGGTTGGGGATAGGGCTACAGTTAGTTTAGGGTTACAATTATGGCTGGGTTTAGGCCTAGGATTAGGGCTAGTTTTTGTGTTATTTTAGGCCTAGGGTTAGGGCCATGGGTAGTTAAGAGCAAGGGTTATGATTAGGGCTAGTTTTAAGGTTAGGGTTATTGCTAGGTGTAGTGTTAGGATTAGGTTTTGTGTTAGGGTGAGCTTTGCAGCTATGTTTATTTTAGCGTCAGGGTCAGTGTTCATGTTAGAGTGAGTGTTGGGGTTAGTGCCAGAATTAGGACTAGGTTAGGTCTAGAAGTAGGGTTAGGGTTTGGGTTATGTTAAGGGTGATAGTTAGGGCTAGAGCAAGGTTGTTGTTCAGGTCTAGGGCTAGAGTTATGGCTAGATTTAGGATTAGGCTTAGGTCTAGGACTAGTTTTAGGTTTAGGTTTAGGTATAGGATAAACAGTAGGGCTAATGTTAGGGTTCATTTTCGGGTTAGGGTCAAGTTAGGCCTATGGTTAATGTTAGGGTAAGTATAAGTTTCAGTGTTAGAATTAGGGTTTGGGTTATGGTTAGAGCTGGAATGAGGGCTAGGGTTAAGATTAGTAATAAGGTTAGTATTTGGGTTAGCATTATGTTTATGGTTTGGCTTAAGGTAACAAATAGGATAAGAGCTAGGGTTAGCGAAGGGTTATGGACTGGCTTATGGCTAGGTTTAGTGTTGGGGTTTAAGCTAGGGTTAGAGCTAGGATTAGGGCCAGGTTTTGGGTTAGGTTAGGGCTAGTGTTAGGGTTCCAGCTAATGTACCATCTAGGCTTATGATTAGGGCCAGTTTTTGGGTTAGTGTTAAGGCTAGGTCAAGTGTTATGGTTAGGGTTAGTGTCAGCATGATGTTTAGACCTAGAGTTTTGTTAGGGTCAGGATCAGTGTTCAGGTTAGAGTTAGCTTCAGGTTTAAACCCAGAATTATCACTAGGGTTAGGTCTAGGGTTAGTGTGTTTGTTTAGTTTAAGGTTTATTATTAGGCTAAGACTAGTTTTTTTTTTTTTTGTTTTGTTTTGTTTTGTTTTTTTTTTTTTTTTTTTCCTTAGGTCCAGGCTAGAGATATGGTTAGATTTAGGATTATGTTTAGGTATAAGGCTAGTGTTAGGGTAAGGTTTAGGAATAGGTTTATCTAGTGCTAGTGTTAGGGTTCAGTATAGGGTTAGGGTCAGGTTTAGAGCTACAGTTACCATTAGTTTAAGAATAAGTGTCAGGTTTGAGTTATGGTTAGAGCTAGAGTGAGGGCTAGAGTTAGTACTAGTAATAGGATTAGGGTTAGGACCAGGGTTAGGGCTATATTTAGGGTAGGTTTAGGGCTAGTGTTAGGACTATGTTTAGTGTTAAAGCTAGGGTTAGGTTTCATATTAGGGCTAAATTTTGGTTAGAGTAAGGGCTAGGTTTAGAGTTACAGCCAATGTTGCAGTAGAGTTATGATTTGGACTAGTTTTAAGATTGCAATTAGGACTAGGTGTAGTGTTAGTGTTCGGTTTAACATTAGGGTGATGTTTAGTGCTAGGGTTAGTATTAGCATCAAAATTAAGGTCAGAGATAGTTAGGGTTAGGTTTTGGACACAAATTAGGGCTAAGATTATGGCTAGGTGTAGAGTTAGCTTTTGGTTTAGGTTAAGCTTTAAAGTTAGGGCTATGGCTTGGTTTTGTTTTAGGGTTAGGGCTATGGTTAGGGATAGTTTTAAGATTAGCATTATGTTGTGAACTAGTGTAGTAATCCTAAATCTAAATCTAACTCTAAACCTAAGACTAGCACTAGAAATAAACCTACTCCTAAACCTAATCCTAACACTAGTCTTAGGTTTAGAGTTAGATTTAGAGTTAGGATTAGATCCAGGATAAGGTCTAGGGCTAAGGATATGGGTAGCATAATTTCTAGGTTTATAGCTAGAATTAGGGTTGTGATAAAAATAGTGTTAGAACCAGGGGTAGGGCTAGGGCGAGAGTGAGAGTTAGTTTTTGGGTTAGGCTTATGGTTTGGTTAAATATATGGCTTAATTAGGGCTAGGAATAGGGCTAGATTTATGTTTATGTTGAGGCTGAGGGTTAGTTTTGGGCTTAGGGTTAGGTTTAGTGTAAATAATGGGGTTAGATCTAGGTTTAGGGCTAATACAAATGTTACAATTAGGGTTAGGGCTTGGGTTTCATCAGAGTAATGATTAAGGTTAGGTTAAGGGCTAGGATGAGGGCTAGGGTTTGTGTTTTGGTTAGGACTAGGATTAGTGTTAGGGCAAATGTTAGTTCTAGGGTTATGGTTAGGGATAATGTTAGGGTTAGGTTTATGGTTATATTTAGTGTAAGGGTTAGATTTAGGGTAAGGGTCAAATTTAGAGCTAGGGGTATTATTAGTGTCAGGGTCATGTTTAGGGTTTTGTTTAGGTTAGGGTTTAAGGTTAGGGCTCAAATTAGCATTAGGGTTTGGGTTAGAGTAATGATAGGTTTAGGTTTAGGGTTCAGGTTAGGTTTAGCATAATGGATAGTTTTACGGTTAAGCATAGGGTTAGATGTAGTCCTAGTGTTAGCATTAAAATTAGGGCTATGTTTAGAGTAATTGATAGGGTTAGAACTAAGTTTACGGCTAGGGTTATGGATAAGATTAGGCTAGGGTTATTGTAAATGTTAGGGTTAGGGCTATGGTTTGGGTTAAGATTATGTCTAGGTTTACAGCTAGGACAAATATCAGGTCTATTGTTACATTAGGGATAGTTTAGGGTTAGGTTTATGGCTAGGTCTAGTATAAGGGTTAGGTTTAGAGGTAAGGTCAGGGTTATACCTATGTATATTATTACTGGAAGGTCAGAGTTATGGTTTGGCTTAGGTTAAGTTTAGGATTAGGGCTCAAATTAGCATTAGGGTTAGGGTTAGCATAACAATAGGGTTAGGTTTATGGTTCAGTTCAGGTTTAGGTTAATGAATAAGGTTAGGGTTAGCAATGAGGTCAGGGTTAGGCCTAGGGTTTCCATTAGGGTTATGGTTATGTTTAGGGTAATTGATAGGGTTAGAGCTATTGATAAGTCTAGAGTTATGTGTAGGATTCTGGCTGGGCTTAGGGTAAGTTTTAGGGATAGGTTTGGGGTTAGGGTTATTTTTTTAAACTAGGGTAAGTCTCAAGTAAGGGGTAGATTTTGGGTTTGGATAGGGCTAGGGTTAGGGCTATGGCTAATGTATGAAGTAGTGTTAAAATTAATGCCAGATTTAGGGATAGGGTTAGGGTGATGTTTAGAGCAAATTTGTATTTAGGGTCAGTGTCAGGGTCAGGGTTAGTTTTAGTGCTATGTTTAGGACTCAAATTAGGGCAACATTTAGTGCTAGGTGTAGGGTTAGGTTTTGCTTTAGGGGAAGGGTTATGGTTAAGGCTATGTCTCAGTTTTGTTTTAGGGCTAGGGCTAGGGATAAGGCTAGATTTTGTAATAGCATCAGGGATAGGGCTAGTGTTAGAGTGAAGTTTATGCTTAGTGTTAGGGTTAGATTGAGAGTTAGGTTTGATCTAGAGTTAGGGCTCTTGTTAGGGTTAGGGCTAGGTTTAGGGTTATAAGGAATATGGTTAGAACTAGGGATACATCTAGGGTGATAATTAGAGTTATTCTTAGTAGTAGGATTAGGGTGAAGTTTAGGGCTAGGGTTAGTGTTAGGGTTAAGCCTAGGGGTTTGGCTAGGTTTAGTGTTAGCACTGGGGTTAGGATTAAGTTTAGAGCAATGGGTGGGGTTATAGCTATGTTTAGGGCTAGGGTGAGTGTTAGAATTAGGATTAGGCCTATGGTTATGGTTCAGTTTAGGATTAAGCCTAGGATTAGGGCTGGGATGAGGGGTACATTTTCTGATAGGGTTAGGGCTTCAACTCTGGCTAGGGATAATTTCAGGTCTAGGGTTATGGTTAAGAAAAGTTTTAGGGTTAGGTTATGGCTAGGTCTAGTGTAAGGGTTAGGTTTATGTTAAAGGTCAGCTTTAGAGGGAGAATTATTATTTGTGTCACGGTCAGGGTCAGGGTTAGCGTATTTATTTATTTTTTTTTTTACGTTAAGGTTAAGGGGTTAAGGCTCAAATTAGCCTTAAGGTTAGGTTTAGAGTTAAGGTAATGGAAGGGTTTACTTTAGGTTTTAGTTAAGGTTTAAGGTAATGGTTGTGTTTGGTTTCATCAATCGGGTTACGGTTAGCATTAGTGTTAGGATTATGTTTAGTGTAATGGATAATTTTAGAGCTAGGGTTAGGGCTAGTTTATGGTTTGGATTATGTCTAGGATTAGGGTTAGGTTTAGGGATTAGGCTAGGGTTTGGTGTAGGGTAAGTGTTAGGGTAAGTGCTAGTTTAGGGTTACAGTTATGGTTAGGTTAGGATAAGTGTTAGTGTTTGGGCTAGGGTTAGGGCTAGTGCGAGTTTTAGGTTTAGGTTTATTTCTTAGTTCCTCATTATGGTTAGAGTTAGGTTTAGTGTTAGGGGTAGGGTTTTAATTAGTGTTAGCGTTAGGTTTAGGGTAATGGATATGGTTAGAGCAAAAGTTTGGGCTAGGGTTAAGTTTAGGATTAGGGCTAGGGTTATGTTTAGTGTAATGGTTAGGCTTTGAGTTAGGGTTAGGTCTAAGGAGAGGTTTAGGGTTAGAGTTAGGCTTAGGGTTAGGGCTAGGTTTATGTTTATGCTTAGAGCTAAGTTTAGGCCTAAGATTCACTCTAGATTTTGTGGTAGGTTTAGGGCTAGGGTTAGGACTATGGATAATGTAAATGCTAGGGTTATGTGTAGGGCTAGTTTTAGGTTTAGGGTTATAGCTAGGTCTAGTGTTAGGTCTAGGTTTTTGGTTAGTGTCAGGTTTAAGGCTAGTTTCAGTGTTAGGACCAGGGTCAGCTTTTGGGATAGGGTTAGGTTTAGGGTTAGAGCCAGAATTACGACAAGGGCTAGGTCTAGGAATAGGGTAAGAGTTTGGTTTATGTTAAGGTTTAGTGTTAGGGCTAGTGCTAGGATTTTGTTTAGGTCTAGGGCTAGATTTATAGCTATATTTAGGATTAGCTTTGGGTCTAGATCTAGTGTTAATCTTAGGTATAAGTATAGGGTTACCGGTAGGTCTAGTGTTAGGTTTTGGTTTAGGTTTAGGGTCAGGTTTAGACCTAGGGTTATTTTTAGGGTCAGATGAGAGTCAAGGTTAGGGTTAGAACTAGAATGAGGGCTAGGGTTAGGTTTAGTAATACTGTTCGTGTTTAAGTTAGGCTAAGGATTAGGATTAGGACTAGGGTTAACATTTGGTTTAGGGTTTGGCTTAAGGTAACGGATAGAGTTAGAGCTAGGGTTACGGTTTGGGTTTGGGTTAGGGTTAGAGTTAGAGTTATGGTTAAGATTAGGGCTTCAGCTAGGGTTAGAACTAGAATTAGGTGTAGGATTTGTGTTAGGGTTAGGGCTAGGGTTATGACAACGACTAATGTATGAACTATGGATACAATTAAGGCTAGTTTTAGGTTTATGGTTAAGGCTAGTACTAGTTAATTTAGAGTGATTATTAGATTTAAGATTAGTGTTAGGTTCAGCCTCAGGGTCAGAGAAATTTTTAGAGTTAGGGTTAGGTCTAGGTGTAAGGTTTGGGTTTGGTTTAGGTTAAGCGTTTTGGTTACGAATATGGCTTGGTTTGGTTTTATGGCTAAGGCCAGGTCTAGGGCAAGTCTTAATGTTTAGCGTTATGGTTAGGGGTAGTGTAAGGGTTTGGTTTGGCTTATGATTACAGTTAAATTTAGAGTTAAGTTTAGATTTAGAGTTAGGTTTAGATCTAGTGTTAGGATAGGGCTAAGGATAGAACTAGGGCTAGGGCAAGTGCCAGTGTTAGGGTTAGGATAGGATAAAATTAGGGCTAGGATTAGTGCTAGGCTTAGTTTTAGTATTACGCCTAGAGTTAGGGTGGGAGTTAAAGTTAGGTTTTCGGTTATGGTTAGGTTTATGGTAAGGGATGGAGTTATAGTTAGGTTTAGGGCTAGGGTGAGTGTTAGAATTAGGGTTAGGGCTCAGGTTATTGTTCGGGTTAGGATTAAGGCTAGGTTTAGGGCTAGGATTATGGTTAGGTCTAACTTCAGGTCTAGGTTTACGGTTAAAGATAGTTTAACTTTAGGTTTATGGTTACACCTTGTGTAAGCACTAGGTTTAGAGTTAGGGTTAGATTTAGAGCTAAGGGTATTATTATGGCTATGGTCATGATTAGTGTTTTGGATAGGATAAGGTTTAAATTTAGGACTCGAATTAGCATTAAGGTTAGGATTAGCATAATGATAGGGTTACATTTAGGTTTCAGGTTAGATTTAGGGTAATTAATATTGTGAAGATTAGAGATAGGGTTAGGTTTAGGCCTAGGGTTAGCATTAGGGTTGGGGTTATGTTTAGGGTAATGGATAGGGTTAGAGCTGGGGTTACAGGTATGGTTATGGTTACCATTAGTGATAGGGTTATTGTTAGGTTTAGGATTAAAGCTATGATTAGGGGTTGGAACAGGGCTAGGATTTGGGTTAAGTTAGGGCTAGGGTTAGGGTTATGGTTAATGTAAGTACTAGAGTTATGATTAGGGCTAATTTTAGGGTTAGTGGTTAGGACCAGGTCTAGTGTTAGGTTTAGGTTTAGAGTTAGGGTGATGTTTAGACCTAGGGTTAGTATTAAGGTCAAAGTAAGGGTGAGGCTTAGTTTTAGGGTTCAGCTTAATACTCAAATTATTGCTAAGGTTAGGGCTAGGTGTAGGCTAGGTGTAGGATTAGGGTTTGGTTTATATTAAAGATTAGGGTTAGGTCTATGCTTTGATTTAGTTTTAGACCTAGGGCTAGGGTTAGAGCTGGTTTTAGGATTAGCCTTAAGGTTTGGGCTAGGGTTAGGTTTAGGCTTAGGATTATTGTTAGGTTTAGGTTTAGAGTTAGGTTAAACCTAAGGTTATGGCCAGGGATATGAATAGGGCTAGAGTTAGACCTACTGTTCAGGCTAGTATTAGGCTTCCACTATAGTACAGGGATAGAACTAGAGTTAGGGCTAGAGTTAGAGTTAGTCTTTGGGCTAGGGTTAGTGTTAGGGAAAGGGATAGGGCTAAATTAGGGCTAAGACTAGGGCTATGGTAAGTGATAGGTTTAGGCCTAGTGTTACAGATACGGTTATAATTAGGGCTATGTTGAGGAATAGAATAAGAATTAGGGTTTGTGCTAGGGTTAAGGCTAGAATTATGTCTAGGGCTAAAGTCAGGTCTAGGGTTATGTTTAGGGACAGCTTTATGGTTAGGTTTATGGCTAAGTCTAGTGTAAGTATTAGGTATAGGGTAATAGTCAGGTTTAGAGCTAGGGGGATTATTAATATCAGGGTCAGTGTTGGGCTTTGTTTAAGGTTTGAGTTTAGGGTTAGGTCTCAAATTAGCATTAGGGTTAGCATTAGGGTAATGATAAAGTTAGGTTTAGGAATCAGGTTATGTTTAGGGTAATTGACAGTTTGGGGGATAGTGATAGGTTTAGGGTTAGGCCTAGGGTTACATTAGCATAAGGATACTGTTTAGGGTAATTGATGCAGTTAGAGTTAAGGTTATTGCTGGAGTTATGGTTAGGATTAGAACTTGAGTTAGAGTTAGGGTGAGGGTTAGAAGTAGGGTTAGTTTTATGGTTATGTTTAGTGTAAGGGTTAGGTTCCCACCTATGGTTAGGGCTACACTGGGAGTTAGCTTCAGGGTTAGATCTAGTGATAGGATTACCATAGGTTTTGGATTAGAGTTAGGGTTAGAGTTAGACCTAGGATTAGTGATAGGGTCAGTATAACGATCAGGTTAGAGCTACAATTCGGGTTAGGGTTAGAGCTATAATGAGCGCTAGTGTTAGGACTATTAATAAAGTTAGGGTTTTGGTTAGCTTAAGGATTAGGGATAGTTCTAGGTTTATCCTTAGGTTTAGGGGTTTACGTAGGGTAAGGAATTTGTTTAGAGCTAGGTTTAGGGCTATGGTTAGGGTTAGAATTAGGGTTAATTATTTAGGCCTCGGATTAGGGCTAGTGTTTGTGTTAGGGTTAGGGATAGGATTAGGGCCACGGATACTGTAAGAACTAGAGTTAAATTTAGGTTAGTTTTTTGTGTTATGGTTAGGTTTCGTGTTAGGGTTAGGTTTAAGATTAGGGTGATATTTATAGCTAGGGTTTGTGTTAGGATAAGAATTCTGGTCAGGGTTCATTTTAGGGTTAGGGATAGGACTCAAATTATTGTTAGGTTATTCTTCATATTTGGTATTTGTTCAGAGCTAGGTTGAGTGTTAGGATATGAGTCAGGGTCAGTGTTAGTTTTAAAGTTTTTGTTAAAACTCGAATTAGGGCTAGGGATACGTCTAGGTTTAGTTTTAGGGTTTGGTTTAAGTTAATGTTTAGGGTTAGGGCTATTGCTTGGTTTTGGTTTAGTCCTAGGGTTAGGTTTAGGGATAGTGTAATTTTTAAGCTTAGGCTTAGGGTTAGGGTTAGATTTGGAGTTAGGGTTAGATCTAGGGTTAGGGCTGGGACTAAGGATAGGGCAAGGGTTAGGACTAGAGATAGGGTTGTGGTAAGGGATAGGGTTAGAACTAGGTATAGATATAGGTTAATAGTTACAGTGTTAGGGGTAGTGTTAGTGTTAGGTTTGGAGATAGGGCTAAGTTAGTGATAGGATTAGGGCTAGATTTATTGTTTGGCTTAAGCCTACAGTTAGGGTTAAGGTAAGGTTTAAATTTAGGGTAAGAGATGGCATTATAGCTAGGTATAGAGGAAGGGTGAGGGTTACAATTTGGATTAGGGGTAGGGTTTGGGTTAGGGTTATGATTAAAGCTAGGTGTGAGGCTAGGGTGAGGGCTAAGGTTTGTTTTGTGTTTAGGACTAGGATTAGGGCTAGGGCTAATATCAGGTCCAGAATTATGGTTAAAGGTAGTTTTATGGTTAGGATTCTGGCTATGTCAATGGTAATAGTTAGGTATAGGGGTATGTTCAAGTTTCGAGCTAGGGGTTTTATTAGAGTCAAGATCAGGATTAGAGTTTGGGATAGGTTAAGGTTTAAAGTTAAGGCTTGAATTAGTGTTCGTGTTAGGGTTAGAGTAATGATAGGGTTAGTTTTAGGTTCAGGTTAGGTTCAGGGTAATAGATTGGGTTAAGATTAGGGTTCCTGCCTAGGGTAAGCACTAGGGTTATGGTTTTTGTTATGGTAATGGATAGAGTTAGATATCAGTTTTAGGCTAAGTTTATGGTTACGAATAGGGCTAGGGTTAAAGCCAGGATTACAGCTAGGGTTGGGGTTAAGTTAGGGATAGGGTTAGGCTTAGGAATAATGTAAGTACTAGGGTGAGGATTAGGGCTACTTTTAGGGTTTTAATGCTAGATTTAGTGTTAGGGTTAGATGTAGGGTTAGGGTGATATTTACAGCTACTAGTGTTAGGGTCAGTGTCAGGTTCAGGGTTAGTTTAAGCGTTTGGATTACAACTCATATTAGGGCTAGGGTTAGGGCTAGGTTTAAGGTTAGGTTTTGGTTTAGGTTAAGTTTTAGGGTTATATCTATAACTAGGTTTTGTTTTAGGGCTAGGGCTAGGGTTGGGGCTACTTTTAGAGTTAATTATATGGTTTGGGCTAGTGTTAGATTTTGGCTTAGTCTTCAGGTTAGAGCTCGATTTAGAGTTACGTTTTGTCTAAGGTTAGTGCTAGGGCAAAGGATAGGGCAAAGGTTATCGCTAGGGTTAGGGTTACTGTAAGGGATAGGGTTAGAACGAGTGAAAGGTCTAATGTGAGAGTTCAAGTTAGTCTTAGGACTAGTGTTAGGGATAGGGCTAAATAAGGGCTAAGATTAGGGCTAGGATTAATGTCAGTGTTAGGCCTAGAATTTGGGTTGGGATTGTAATTAAGGCTATGTTTAGGGCTAGGATAAGGGCTAGGGTTTGTGTTAGGGTTAGGGCTAGAATTATGACTAGGGCTAATATCAGGTCCAGCCTTACCGTTAGGGATATTATTAGGGAAATGTTTATGGCTAGGTCTATTGTAAGGGTTAGGTATAGGATAAGAGTCAGGGTTAGAGCTAGGAGAGTTATTAGGGCCAGGGACAATGTTAAGGCTTGGTTTAGGTTTGAGGTTAGGATTACAGTTCAAATTAGAGTTAGGGTTATGTTTAAGGTAAAGATAGGGATAGGTTTTTGGTTCAGGTTAGGTTTAGGGTAATTGATAGTTTGGGAAATAGTGATAGGGTTAAAGTTTTTCTTAGGGTTAGCATTAGGATAAAGGTTATGTTTGGATAATGGATACAGTAAGAGTTAAGGTTAGGGCTAGGGTTATGGATAGAATTAGGTCTTGGGTTAGGGTTAGGGTTAGGGTTAGGATTAAGGCTAGGTACATGGCTCAGTTGAGGTTTTGTGTTAGGGCTAGGGCTAGGATTAAATCTAGGGCTAATTTCAGGCCTAGCATTACATTTAAGGGTAGTTGTAGGGTTTGGTTATGAATAGGTCTACTCTAAGGTTTAGGTTTATGGATAATATCAAGTTTAGAGCTAGGTGTGTAATTACTGTCAGGTCAGGATTAGGGATTGGTTTTGATTAAGGTTTAGTGTTAAGGCTCATATTAGCATTAGGTTCAGTGTAATGGATATGGTTATGTTTAGGGTTTAGTTTAGGTTTAGGGATTTGAATAGCCTTAGGGATAGTTATACAGTTAGGTTTATTCCTATTGTTAGCATTAGGGCTAGGCTGCAGTATAGGATAAAATATAGGATTACAGCTAGGGTAAAGGCTAATTTTATGGTAAGGATTAGGGCTAGTGTTAGGGTTAGGGTTAGGGTGAGGGTTAGGCCTAGGGTTATGGTTAGGTTTTGGGAAAGTGTTAATGTTGGAGCTAGATTTAGGGCTAGGGCAAGTGTTAGGGTTAGAGCAGGTCTAGAGTAAATGTTAGGGTTAGGGCTACATTTAGCATTAGGGTTAGGGTTAGAGTTATGGTAATGGATAGAGTTAGAACTAGGGTTTGGGCAATGGTTACAGTCAAAATTAGGGTTAAAGTTAGGGTTAGGTAAAGGGCTATGTTAATGTTATAGTTAGGATTAGGGTTCAGTTTGGAGGTAGTGTTAGGGTTAGAGCTACTTTATTCAAATTTCTTTAATACAATCCAGGATTCATCTTTAACTAACCTTACTCTGTTGCTCAAGTTTAGGCATTTAGTTTCAATGTTTTGGTGTCTGGAACAGTTAATATTTTAATTTTGCTTCATTGTGACCTATATGAGTAAATGTAAATAGACCTGAAAATCAAACAGTTTTTATGCTAGTAGCTTGGAACTGCACACACACCCTCAGTTCTTTGTGTGGAAACTCTGGTATGTTCCTTGTGAGTGTAGGCCTAAGCTGAACCATGCAAAAACAACTTTATCCAAGAGCTCTTTAGGAGAAAGCAGGGAATATGCATGCACTGAATTCCTCCCATAATTATTTTGTCAGATTTGTTTGATACTGAGTAGAATTCATTATTTAGCTTGCCCCACAAAGCTCTCCAAGTGTGGGACTTTTAGGATCAATGGTTCTCTAATCAGGTAAGGGTTAGTGTTAGGTTTGGGGTTAGGGCTAGTGTTAGATGTAGTGTTAGGGTGAGAGTAAATTTTTTACAAATTTCTTTGATACTTGGAAGGAGTGATCTTTTACCTACCCTTAATATGATCGTCAGGTTTGGGCCTTCACATTTCAATTGTTCTATATCAGGGACACTCTGTCTTTTAAGGTTTCACTTCATATTGACCTATATTGGTAAATGAAAATGGAGAATGAAATCAAACTGAGTAGGTGTTAGCTTCTTGAAACTTCAAACACTGAATCAGTTCTCTGTGAGAACGCTCTGGTTTGTTCCTTGTGAATGTAGCCCTAAGATGAAAATGGCAAAAACAACTTTATCTAAGAGCCCTTTAGAAGAAAACAGAGAAATATGCATGAACTGAAATATCACCTCAATTATTTGGTCATATTTTTGATACTTCATAGGATTCATCTGATAGCTTAGCCCACTAGGCTCCCCACGTTTGTGACTTCTAGGATGAACAGTTTTTCCAACAGTTTAGGATTTCTGTTAAGGATAATGTTAGGGCTAGTGTTAGAGCTAGTATTCAGATTATAGTTAGTTTTGTTCAAATTTCTTTGATACTGGGCAGGATTAATTTTTCTCCTAACCTTACTATAATCCACATGTTCGGGCCTCCTAGGTTAAATGGTTCACTGTAAGGAACAGTTTGTATTTTAAAGTTTCAGTTCATTATGTCCTATACAGGTAAAATGAAATGGAGCTGGGAATCAAACAGCATTGGTGCTAGCTGTTTGAAACTTCACACTCCATCAATTCTCTGTGAGCAATCTCTGGTTTGTTCTTGTGACAGTATGCCTAAGCTGAAGCATGGAAAAACAACTTTTTCCAAGAGTCCTTCAGGAGATAGCAGAGAAATATGCATGTACTGATATACTCCATGAACTTTTTGGGCAGATTTCTTTGATACTGTGCAGCACTCATCCCTTAGCTTGCCCCACTAGGTTGCCCAATTTTGGAAATTCTACGGTCAAAAGTTTCATAAAAAAGTTAGGGTTAGGGGAAGAGCTAGAGTTAGATCTAGTGTTAGGGTTAGAGTTAGTTTTATTCCAAATTTTTTGATACTTGGAAGGATTTATCTTTTAGCTAGATTTACTCTGTTCCCCAGGTTTAGGCCTTTTCTGTTCACAGATTCACAGTCAGGAACATTTTGTATCTTAAGACATCACTTCATTTTGACCTATACAAGAAAGTTAATGGAGTTGAAAATCAAACAGTGTTTGTGCTAGCTGCTTGAAACTTCACACACTCCATCAGATCTCTGTAGGGACTCTGATATGTTCCTTGTAAAAGTAGGCCTATGCTTAAGCATGCAAAAAACAACTTGATATGAGAGCCCTTTAGGAGAAAACAGAAAAATATGCATGTACTGAAATAGTTAATAGCCTAACACAATTCCTAAACCTGACCATAACCCTGAAACAAACCATAAACCGAACCCTAACACTAACCCTAACACTAACCTTAAACTGAAAACTAATTCTAAATCTAACCCTAACCCTAACATGAATCCTAACCCTAACCCTAAACTAAACCTAAACCTAAATCTACACCTAGCATTAACCCTAACCCTAACCCTAAACCTAACCTTAATCCTAACCATTATCCTAACACTAAACCTAACACTAACACTAACACAAAACCTGATCCTAAAACTAATACCAACCTTAACCCTAACACGAAACTAACCTGGACCTCAAACCTAATCCTAAACCTTACCGTAACCCTAATCCTAACACAAACTCTAACCCTAACCCTAACCCAAATACTAACTCTACACCTAACCCTTACTTTATCCTTAACACTAACCCTAACCCTAACCCTAAACCTACACTAACCCTAACCCTAACCCTAATCCTACCTCTAAATCTAAACATAAATCAAACACTAAAACTAACCCTAAACCTCACCCTAAATGTAACCCTAACCTAACACTAACCCTAAAACTAACCATAAACCTAATTCTAACACTACCCCAAACACAAATTTTAAACCTAAGCATAACCCTATCCCTAACATATCCCTAATTCTAGTCCTAATCCTAAACCTAAGACTAACCAAACACTAACCCTAACCCTAACCCTAAAAATATCACTAACTCTAACCCTCAAATTAACCCTAAACTTTACCAAAAACCTAACACTAAACCTTATCCTAACCCTAACCATAACCCTAACACTAACCCTAATTCAGACCCTAACCCTAATGTAATCCTAATGTAACCCTAACCCTAAAACAAAATCTAATTGAAACTATAATGCTAACCCTAAACTAAACCGAACCCTATCTCTTACCTAACCTTAACCCTAAACCTAAACCTAACACTAACCCTAACCCACATCTTAACACTAACTCTTACACCTGCCCTAAACATATCATGAAACCTAAACCTAAACCTAACCTTACACTTAACAGTAACCTTAATGCTAAAACTAACACTAACTCTAATCCTAAGACTACCCTAATTCTAACCGTAACCCTAAACCAAACCTAAACCTAAACCTAACCATCATTCTATCCCTAACCCTATCCCTAACACAAAACCTAATGCTAAACCTGAACCTAAGACTAACCTTAAACCTAACAATAAATCTAAACCTAATTCTAACTGTAACCCTAACCCTAAACTTAACCCTTACGTAAACATAACCCTAAACATATGCCTAACCATAACAAAAACACTAAACCTTATCCTAACCCCAAAACTAACTCTAACCCTCACCCTTACCTTAACCCTAAACCTAACACTAACCCTAACCCAAACCTAACTCTATCCCTAAACCTAATTATAGCCCTAACCCAAACATTAACACTAACACGTACCCTAACCCTAACCTTAACACTAACCCTAAACAGAAATCTAAACATAACCTAACTTCACCAAAACTGTTACCCTAACATGAACCCAAAACCTTAACATAACCTAAACCTAACCATAACACTAACCCTAAAACTAAACCAAATCCTAACCCTAACCTTTACTTAAACACTAACCATAACCCTAACCATAACACTAACCTAATGCTAATACTAACCCTAACCCTAAATTTAACCCTCAACCTAAACCTAAAGCTAACACTAACCCTAATCTTAAGCTTAAAACAAACCCTAATCCTAACTCTAAATCGAACCTAACCCTAACACTATCCTACACTGTAACACTAACCCTAACCCTAACACTAACACAAACCCTAACACGAACACTATCACTAACCCTAAACCTAACTCTAACACAAAGCCTAACCCTAACACTAACCATAACCCTAACCCTAAACCTAACAGTAAACCGAACCCTAAATCTTACCTAACCCTTAACCTTACCCTAACCCGAACAATAAACCTAACCCAAACCAAACAATAACCCTAATGCTAACACCAAACCTAACCCTAATCATAAACCTAACACTAACACTAACCCTAACTGTAACACTAAACCTAAAACTCACCCTAATCCTAAGCCCAATGCTAACCTTAACTCTAACCCTAAACCTAATGCTAAAGCTAACACAAACACTAACCCTATCCTTAATCCTAAACCAAAATATAACAATAACCCTAACCCTAACCCTAATTTTAAACCTAATCATAACCATAACACTAACCCTAACACAAACCCTAACTCTAACAATAACCCTACCCAACCCCTACCCTAACCCTCAAACTAACCCTAACATTGATCTTTAAAAAAACCCTAACACTTACACTACTAACCCTAATTGTTCCCTTAAACTTAACCTGACACTAACCCTAAAACTAACCCTAACCCCAAATCTAACACTAACATTAAACTTAACCCTAACCCTAACCCTAAATTTAACCCTAATCCTATCTGTAACCCTAACACTTACCATAACCCTAACCTTAACTTAAATCCTAACTGTGACCCTAAAAATACCCTAACATTAACACAAACACTAAACCTAAACCTTACACTAAACATAAATCCAACCTTAATTAAAAAAAAACCTAATCCTAACACTAAACCCTACACTAATACTAACCCTAACTCTAACACTTAGACTAACACTAACCGTAACCCAAAACCTAACACTAACACTAAACCTAATCCTAACCCTAACACTAACCTTATCACTAACCATAACCCTAACCCTAACACTAACTCTAAACCTATCACTAACCCTAACACTATCCTTAACTCTAACCTTAACCCTAACCCAAACACTAAATCCAAACATAAACCTAACCCTAACCCTCACACTCACGCTAAACCTAACCATAACATAAAACCTAACCCTAACACTAACCCTAATCATAAACATAAACCTCACTCTAACCATAACTCTAACCCTAAACTTATCCCTAACCCTAACCCTAACACAAACCGTAACCATGAACCTAACCCTAACACTCACCCTAACACTAACTCTAATACAAAGTTTAACACTAACACTTACCGTAACCCAAACCCTAATCCTAACCATAACACTAGTCCTAACCATAACCCAAAGCATAACCTTAACTCAAACCCTAAACCTAACCCTAACACTAAACCTAACCCTAACCCTAACAGTAATCATAACGTTAAACCAAAACCTAACCCTATCCCTAACACTAACCCTAAACATATCCTAAATGTAACACTAACTCTAACCCTATCCCTAACCCTAAAAATAACTCTAACCTTAACCATAATATTAATCCTAATTCTAACTCTAAAAATAACACTATGATGAACGTTAACCATGACCCTAACACTAACCCTAACACTAATTCTAAACGTAAAACTAACCTGAATCCTAACACTAATCTTAACAAAAACACTAGCCCTAATTATAACCTTAACACTAAACCTAACCTTAACAATGGCACTGACCTTTACACTAACCCTAACACAAAATTTAACACTAACATTAATCCTAACACTCACCCTAATCCTAATGGTAACCCTAACGGTAACACTAATCCCAACCCTAACTCTAACCTAACACAAAACCAAACCCAAACCCTAACATTAAACTTATCCCTAAAACTAACCACAATACAAACCCTAACACTAATCCTAAACCTAACCCTAATCCTAACTTTAATCCTAACTCTAACAATATCTCTAACCCTAACAAAAAATATAATATTAACCCTAATCATAACTCTAAACTTAACCCAATTTCTAATGCTAACACTAACCCTAACCCTCTCCGTAAACCTAAACCTAACATAAACCAAACACTAACCCTTAAACTAACACTAAACCTTACCCTAACATGAACACTAACCCTAACTCTAATGTTAACCATAACACTAACCCTAAGACAAAACCTAAACCTAACTGTAACCCTAAACAAAACACTAACCCTAACCCTATCACTAACCCTAAAACTAAGACTAATTCTCAACCTTATGCTAAACCTAACCCTAACCCTAACCCTAACCCTAACTCTAACACTGACCCTAGCTCTACACATAACACTAACCCTAACCCTAACCCTAACACTAAACCTCTCCCTAACCCTAACACTATTGCTAATCCTAAACCTAACCCTAACTCTAATACTAACACTAAACCTAAACCTAACCCTAACATGAACTTTAACACTAAGTCTAACCCTAACCCTATCACTAATTCTAAACCTTATGCTAACCCTAAAACAAATTTTAAAGCTAACACTAACCCTAAACCTAACCCTCACCCTAACACAAAACTTAACACTAACACTAACCATAACCTTATCCCAAATCCTGCCGTAAACCTAACCTAACACTTACCTTAAACCTAACCCTAACACAAACCCTAACCCTAAAATAACCCTAACCCTAACCCTAACACTAACTGTAACCCGAACCCTAGCACTAACCATAACACTAACCCTAACCCTAATTTTTAACCTAACCCTAAACCTTACCCTAACCTGAACACTAACCCTAACTCTAACATTAACCATAACCCTAACCCTAAATTTTAACCTAACCCTAAACCTTACCCTAACCTGAACACTAACCCTAACTCTAACGTTAACCATAACTCTAACCCTAAAAGAAAACCTAACACTAATCATATCCCTAAACGTGACCCTAACACTAACCAATCACTATCCCTAAAACTAACCCTAATCTTAACCCTATTGCTAACCCTAACTCTAACCCCAAACCTAACACAAATCCTAAGTCTTACCATAGCCTTAACCCTAACATAAACAATAACCCTAAACAAAACCCTAAACCTAGCACTTACCATAACCCTAACTCTAAACCTAAACCTAACACTATCCCTAACCCTAATACTAACCCTAACACTAAACCTAACCCTAATAATAACACTAACCATAACAATAACCCTAACCCTAATACTAACTCTATACCTAATCCTAAATTTAAACCCCAAGCTTATCCCTAAACCTAACAAGAATTCTAACCCGATCACTAACAAATAAAACTAACCCTAATCCTAATCCTTTCCCTAACACTAAACCTAACCATAACTCTAACCCTAACACTAACCATAACCCTAACACAAACCCTAATGCTAACCATAACCCTAACCCCAACGAAAGTCTAACCCTAACCCTAACCTAACCCTTACTGTGACCCTAACTCTAAAACAAACCCTAAAAATAAACTTAACCCTAAATCTAATGATAACCCTAACACTAACCCTTCTCAAAATCTAACCCTAAATCTAACCCTAATACAAATTTTAACTCTAACTGTAGCCCAAACCTAACACTAACCCTAACTCTAAACTGAATCCTAAATGTAACCGTAACTCACCGTAATACTCACCCTAACACTAACCCTAATACTGAAACTAACTGTAACACTAACTCTAAACCTAACACTAACCCTGAACCTTATCCTGACTATTACCTTAACCCTAACACTAAAACTAACCCTAACCCTAACTCTACTTCTAATTCTAACCCTAACCCTAAACCTAAACTTCATCCTAACCCTAATACTAACAAAACATTTAACACTAACATTAACTCTAACCCTATCCCAATCCTAAGTGTAACCCTATCCTAATCCTAACTGTAACCCTATCCTAACAATAACCTTAAAAGAAATCCTAACTCAGACCCTAAACCTAACCCTAACACTAAACCTAACCATAACACTAACACTAACCATAACCCTTTTCCTAACACTAACCCTTAGCCTAAACCTAACCCTATCACTAACCTTAACCATAATTCTAACACAAATCATAACACTTCCCCTAAATTTAACTCTAAGCCTAACACTAACTCTAAACCTATCTCTAACCTTAACAGTATAATTAACCCGAACCCTACCCCTAAAATAAACACTAACTCTAACCCTCACCCTACCCTTAACTTAACCCTAACACTCAACCTAACCCTAACCTTAACAGGAAACCTAATTCTACACATAACACTAAACCTAATGCTAATCCTAACCCTTACCATAACGCCAACACTAACCCTAAACTTAACCCTAACCCTAACACTGAAACTAACCCTAATCCTAACCCCATTTTAACATTAACCCTAATCCGCAATCTAATGCGAAATTTAACATAAACACTAACCCTAACCCTAATGTAATACTAACCATAACCCTAAAGCTAACACTAACCCTAACCCTAATCCTAACTCCAATTCTAAACCTAACCCTAAACTTACCTAACCCTAAGCCTAACTCTAATCCTAACCCATACCCTAACACTAAACTTAACCTTAACCCTAATCCTAACACTAAACTTAACCTTAACCCTAATCCTAACACTAAACTTAACCCTAACTGCAACTCTAACCCTAACACTGACCCATACCTATTCCTAATCCTAACACAATCCATAAATCTAAACCTTACCCTAACCCTAAAATTAACACTAATACCAATGTTGATCCTAACCCCAGCCATTACAGTAACCCAAACGCTTACCCTAAGACTAACCATAACCTTAAGCCTAAGCCTAACCCTAACACTAACCTTAACCCTAACGCTAACCATAACACTAACCCTAACCCTAACACTAACACTAAACCTCACCCTAACTTAACCCAAACCCTAATACTAACACTAACATTAAACCTAATCCAAACACTAAACCTAACACTAAACCTAACCCTAACCCTAAACCTAAGCCTTACCTTAACCTGAACACTAAACCTAACACTAACCATAATCATAACACTAAACCCAACACTAACTCTAACCATTACACTAATCCCCCCAGTAACACAAACCTTAACCATAACCTTAACACTAAACCTAAACCCAATCCTAACTTTAACATTAACACTAAACCTAATCCTAACACTAACAGTAACACTACCATTAACTCCATCTCTAACCCTAACATGAACAGTAACCCAACAATAATCCTGACTGTAATCTAACTCTAACATTCACCCTTACCTAACACTAAACAAAAGAGAAATCCTAACCCTAAGTCTAACCCTAACCCTAAAACTAACACTAACCCTAACGTTAAACCTAACTTTAACCTTTAACGTAATCCTAACCCTATCCATCAATAAATCTAAACCTAACCCTCACCATAACCCTATGCCTAAACCTAACACTAACCCTAACACTAAACCTCATTATAACCCAAAACCAATCACCAATGCTAACACTGACCCTAACCCTAACCCTATCCAAAACCCTAAATCTAAACCTAACACTAACCCTACACCTAAATCTAACTCAAACCCTAACCCTAAACCTAACCCTAACCCTAACCATAACCATAACACTAAAACTAAACCTAAGCCTAACACTAACCCTAAAAATAATAATAACTTTACCACTAACCCTAACCCTATCCTTCCCTAACCCTAACCCTATCCTAACTGTAATTGTAAACCTATATGTAACCCTATCAGTAACCCTAAAAAAAAACCCTCTAACCTAATCCTAACACTAACCTGAACCCTATTCCTAACACTAACCCTAACCCTAACTCTACACTAACACTAATTCTAACAATAACCCTAAACCTAACCGTAAACCTTCACTTAACCCTAAACCTAACCCTAACACTAACTTTAATACTAACCCTAAAACTAACCCTAACCCTAATCCTAACCACAACACAAACCCCAAACTTAACCATAACACGAACCTTAACCTAAATCTAACATTAACCCTAAACTAACACTAACCCTCACCCTAACCCTAACCCTAAAACTAACCCTAACCCTTACCCTAACTCTACCATAACCCTAATTCTAACCATAACACTCACCCTAACCCTAGCACAAACTCTAACCCTTATCCTAACACTAACACTAACCCTAAACTTAACCTTAACATGAACCTAACCCTAAACCTAATACTACCCCTAAATCTAACCCTAACACTAAACATTACATTAACTCTAACCTTTAAACTAAACCTAAAACTAACTCTAACCCTAAACCTAAGTCTATAACGAATTGTAATCCTAAACCTAAAGCTAACTATAACACTATGCCTAACACTGATTCTAGCCATAACCCTAACTCTAAGGCTAACCGTAACCCTAACACTAACAATAATCCTAAATTTAACCCTAACCCTAACCCTAAACCAAACATTAACTCTAACCCTAATCCTAACACTAAACCTAAATTTATCTTTAACACTAACCCTAACACTAATGCTAAACCTAACCCTAAGCCTAACACTAACTGTAACCTAACCCTAACCTTACACCTAAACCTATCACTAACCCTAATCTTAACTCTATCAAGAACCTTAAGCCTAAACCTAAAGCTAACACTAACTCTAACCTTAACTCTAACAAGAACCCTAACCCTAAAACTAATTCTAACCTAACCATTACCCTATCCTAAACTTAATGCTAACCCTATCCGAAAATTAACACTAACCATAACCGTAACCCTCACCATAACCCTAACCAGAAACCTAACACAAACTGAACCCTTAACATAACCCTAAACCTAACTCTAACCCTAACACGAACCCTAAAACTAACTCTACCTATAACTTTAACATGAACCCTAAACCTAGACATAGAACTAAGCCTAACCCTCACCCAAAGCCTAACCCTAATGCTAATCCTAACAGAAACCCTAATTCTAAACGTAACCGCAACTCTAACTCTAAACCTGATGCTAACCCTAATCCTAAGGCTAACAATAACCCTAACCCTAACCATAAACTGAACCCTCACACTTACCCTAACCCTAAACCTAACACGAACCCTAACCCTAACACTTACTCTCACCCTAAACCTAAGTATAACCATAACCCAAACACTAACACTAACACAAACTCTAACTCTAACCCTAACACTAATCCTAACCCTAACCCAAATCCTAAACCTAAACCTATAACTAACCAGAACACTAAACCTAACACAAACCCTAACCTTAAATCTAACCCTAAATTAGTCCTAAATCTAACCCTAACCGTAACTCTAAAACTAAACCAAAACCTAAACCTAACCTTATATCTAACACTAATCTTAACCCTAACCCTAACCAAAACATACCCTAACACTAACTCTAACCCTAAACTTAAACCAAGCCATAACTGTAACTCTAAACATAACAATAATGGTAACCCGACACAAACCCTAACCCTAACCCTACAACTAACCCTAACCCTAACACAAACCCTAACCCAAATTTTACACTAACACAAATTCTAACCATAACCCTAAACCTAAATCTAAACCTTAACTTAACACTAACCCTAAACCTAATCCGAAAACTAACTTTAACTCTAACCGTAACACTGAATCCAACACTAGCCCTAACCGTAACACAAACTCTAACTCTAACCATAACCCTAAACTTAACCTAACCCTAAACCTAATGCTAACCTAACACTAAACCTAAACCTAACCCTTACCCTATCACTAACCCTAAACTTTATCCTAACTGTAACACTAACCCTAACACTAATCCTACAACAAACCCTAACCTTAACCCTTATCCTAACCATAACCGTAACACTAACACTAGCCCTAACTCTAACCCTAATCCCAACTTTTACTTTATCATTAACCCTAACTCTTACACTATACCTGACACTAACACTAACTCTAACCCTAACTCTAAAACGAACTGTAATGCTAAACCTAACCCTAACACTAACACTAACTCTAACCCTAACCCTAACCCTGACACTAACCCTAATGCAAACCCTAAACCTAAACATTACCCTAACAATAACCCTAACACTTAATCTCACAATAATACTAACCCTAAACCAAAAACTGTTTCTAACCCTAACCAACATTAACCCTAAACCTTCCTAAAACCTAACCAAACACTAATGCTCAACCTAACTGTAACACTAACACTAATCCTAAAACTAACCCTGAAGCTAACCCTAAATATAAATTTAACACTAACACTAACCCAAATATGGACCATAAACCATAGCCCTAACTCTAAAATAACCGAAACCCTAACCTTTATTCTAAAACTAATCCTAACTCTAACCCTAACCCTAACACAAACACAAGCCCTAATCCTAACCCTAACCCTATCCTAACGCTAACCCTAACCCTAACCCTAAAACAAACACTAACTCTACCTGTAATCCTAAAACTAACCCTAAACCTAACCATAAACCTAACTATAACCCAAATCCTAATATTAACGCTAACCCTAACCTAACCCTAAACCTAATACATGACCTAATCCTAATCCCAACTCTAAAACCACCATAAACCTAACCCTATGCCCAACCATAACCCTGACTATCATCTAAACATATGCCTAGCCCTAAGCCAAAACCTAATCCTAACAATAACCCTAATACTAACTCTAACACAAACCCTAAATGTATCCGTAACCCTTAATTTATCACAAATTCTAAACTTAACCCTAATTCTAACACTAACACTAAACCTAACCATAACACTAACAATAACCCTAACCCTAACCCCAACACTAAACCTAACCCTAACTCTAACCATAAACCTAACCCTAACCCTAAACAAAACCATAACCATAACCCTAAAATATCCCTAACGATAACCTAACCTAACCCTAACAGTAACCCTAACCCTAACACTAAACCTAACACTAACCCTAATCCTAAACTTAATACGAACCCAAACACTAAAAATACCACTAAACAAAAACCCTAAATCTAAACCTAAGTCTAATCCTTAACCTAACCCTAATACTAACATTAACACTAACACTATTCCTAACACTAAACCTAACAGAAACCATAACCTAAACCATAACCCTGAACCTAACCAAACCCTAATCTAATACTTTCCTAATCCTAATCCTATTTCTAATCCTAACACTAACCCTAACCCTAAACCTAACACTTATCCTAAACCCAACCCTAACCCTATCCCTAAACTTAACAGGAAAATTAAACCTAACTCTAACACTAAAGCTAACTCTAATCCTAACTCTAAACATAACCCTACAATTAACCCTAACCCTAACACTAACACTAATCCTAACACTAAACTTAAACCTACACCTAATTCTAAACTAACCCTAACCCTAACCCTGACACTAACCCTAAACCTATCCTGAACCCTAACACTAACCCTGAAACTAACCTATCCCTAACCCTAAACCTAATACTTACCCTAACCCTAATGCTAACCCTAACTGTAAAACTAACACTAACACTAACCCTAAACCTTCCCATACATCGAACACTAACCCTAACACTAACTGTAAACCTTATGCTAACCCTAACAATAAACTTATACCTAACCCTAAACTTAATACTAACACTGACCCCAAAACTAACACTAACCCTAAACCTTACCATAACCAAACACTTACCCTAACACTAACCCTAACACAAAAACTTAACCCTAATTCTAACCCTAACTATAACACTAACACTGACTCTAATTGTAACAGTAAACCTAAATCTATCCATAACCCTAAGAATGTACTTAACCCTAACCCTAACATTAAACCTAACCCTAACCCTAACTCTGACCCTTAGATGAACCAAAACCATAACCCTAAAACTAACCCTAACTATAACCATAACATTAAACCTAACAATAACCCTAAACCTAACCCTAACCCTAATACTAACACTAACCCTAACCCTATCCCTAAAACTAACACTAAACCTAAACCTAACCGTAACCCAAACTTATCCCAAACATGAAACCTAACCCTAACCCTAACCCTAAACCTAAACCTAATGTAAACACTAAATATAACCCTAACACTAAACCTAACCCTATAACTAACCCTAACAGAAACCCTACACCTAACACTAACCCTAACTCTAACCCAAATACGAAAGCTAACCCTAAGATTCACAAAACCCTAACCCGAAACCTAACCCTAACTTTAACCCTAACCCTAACCCTAATACTAACCTAAATATATCACAATCCAAACACTAACCCTAACCCTAACCCTAACCCTAAGACAATCCCTAACACCAAACCACACCCTAACCCTAACACTAACCCTAAACCTAAACCTATCACTTATCCTAATTTTATCACTAAACCTCACCCCACACTAGCCCTCAGCGTTAACCTAAACTTAACTAACCATAACCTAAAACTAACACTAAACGTAACCCTAATGTAACACCAACCCTAACCCTATCACTAATCCTAATCTTATTTTAACCATAACCTTAACAATAAGTATAACTCTAACTGTAATATTAACACTAACCTTAACTTAACCCTAACAATAACCTAACCCTAACACTTACCCTAAACCTAACAATAACACTAACCCTAAGCCTCATCCTAATCCTAAACCTAACCCTAACACTAACACTAACCTAAGCCTGACCCTAACCCTAACCCTGTACCTAACCTTAACCCTAATCCTAACCCTAACATGAAACCCATCCCTAAACCTAATACCAACACTAATCCTAACCCTAACCCTAAACCTTATGCTAAAGCTAACACTAACCCTAATCTGACATTAACCATAAACCTAACGAAAACCCAATATTAACCCTAACACTAACCAAAACTCTGACCCTAAACCTAACACTAACCCAAACCATAACCCTATATTTTAACTAACACTAACCCTAACACTTACATAACCCTAACCCTAAACCTAACACTAAACCTAACAGTAACCCTAACCCAAATGTTAACATTAACTCTTACCCCAACACTAACCCTATCACTAAGGCTAACCCTAAAACTAACACTAACGTTAACCCTAAGAGTAACCCTATCCATAACCCTAACCCACACTGTAACCCTAAAACTAACCCAAACACTAACCCTAAGCCTCACTATAACCCTAATCCTAACCCTAACCCTAACCCTAACCCTAACACTAACACTAAACCTAATGCTAACCCTAAACCCACGACTAACACTAACCATAACACTAAATTTAACCTTAATCTGAACCGTTGCTCTAACCCTAAACTTAAAATTTACCTAAACATAACCCTATCACTAACAGTAACCGTAACAATAACCCTAAGCCTAAACCAAACCCAGTCCCTATCCCTAACCCTCACACTAACCCTAATTCCTAACCTAACACTAACACTAACTCAAACCCTAACACTAAACCTAAACCTAATTATATCCGTAACCCAAACTCTAATGCTAAACCTAACCCTAAACTTAACACTAACACTAACCCTAACCCTAAACCTAAACCTAATAATAACACTAAGTATAACCCTTACACTAACACGAACCCTTACCCTATCCCTAACCTTAACCTAACCCTAACCTAAACCTAATCCTAACTCTAACACTAAAACTAACCCTAACCCTAACCCTAACACTAACACTAACCTTAATCCTAACCATAAAACTAATCTAACATTATCAATCATCCTAAACCTAACTCTACCCCTCACCCTAAACTTAAACCTAATGCTATCCCTAATCCTAACCCTAACATGAACCCAAAACTTAATCCTAACCCGAACCAAACCCTAACACTAACCTTCACCATAACTCTAACCCTAAACCATACCCTAGCACAAAACATAAACCAAACACTAACCTTAACCTAACCCTAACCATGACCCTAACCCCAACCCTCACCCTAAACCTAAAGCTAACCTAACCCTAACATTGACACTAAACCTCATTCTAACCCTAAACCTTTACCTTACTCTAACCCAACCCAAATGTAAGACTAGCCCTAACCCTAATTCTAACACTAACCCTATTGATAACACGAACCCTTAACCTAACCCTAACACTAACTCTAACCTTAACTTTAACCCTAACCATAAAACTTACCCAAACACTAACCCTAAGCCAAAGCCTTACCCTAACACAAACCCTAACCCTAACCTACCCTAACACTAATTCCAACACTAATCGGAACACTAACCCTAACCCTAAACCTTATCCAAAACCTATACCTAACCCTAACTCTAACCCTTTTCCTAACTCTAACTCTTACCCTAACCCGAAACCTAGACCTATAATTAAGCCTAGTTATATAACTAACCCTAAAACTAACCCTAATGCTACCCCTAACACTGAAGCTAAATTTAACCCTAACCCTAAACCTAAACCTAACATGAACGCTAACCCAAATAAGAACCCTAACACTAACCTTAACCATAATTTATCCATAACACTAACTATAACACAAACACTAATCCTAAACCTAACCCTAACTCTAACCCTAACACTAATCCTAAACCTAACCATAACCCTAAACCTAACATAATCTTAACCCTAATCCTAACCCTTATCATAATCCAAACTATAACACTGACCATAACCCCATCACAAACACTAAACCTAAACCTCAAACTAACCCTAACCCTAACCCTAAACTAAACCTAAAATTAACCCTAAACATAACACTAACTCTAACCCTAACACTAACACTAAAACTAGCACTAATTGTAACCATAAAAGTTACCCTAACCCTACAACGTACTCTAACCCTAATTCTATCCCTAACACTTACATTAAACCTAACCCTAAACCTAACACTAACCCTAACACTAACCCTAACCCTAATGAAAATTCTAACCCCAACCCTAACCCCAACACTAACCGTAACACAAACCCTAACCCTAACCATAACCGAAACCTAATCCTATCAAAACCTAACATTAGCTCAAACTCTTACCCTATCCCTATAATTAATCCTAACCCTATAACACTAATGATACCCTAATCTTAACCCAAACAGTAAGAAAAACCATACCCTATATCTACTGATAATACTAACCCTAAAACTATCCCTAACTCTAACACTAAACCTAACCCTAAACTTAACCCAAACAATAACAATAACCCTAAAACTAACCATAAACCTAACCAAAACACAAACCCTAAACATAAATCTAAACCTAACACTAACTCTAAACCTAACCCTAACCTACTCTAGCACTAAATATAAGATTCACCTTAACCCTAACCATTACCTTAACACTAACCCTAACCCTAATTCTAACACTATCCCTAAACCTAACTCTAACACTAAATCAAACACTAATCCTAACCATAAACCATAACCCTAAATGTAACACTAACCGTAACCATAAACCTAACCTAAACCTAACACTAACACTAAAGCTAACACTAACGCTAAGCCTAATTGTAAACCTAACACTAAACTAAACCCTAACACTAACCCTAAGCCTAACCAAAACCCTAACACTAACCCTAAAATTAACCATAAACCTAACACTAAACCTATCCTTAAACCTAACCCTAACCCTAACTTTAACCCTGACACTAACCATAAACCTAACCTTAACCCAAAGCCTAAAGTAACTCTTACTCTAACCCTAGCCATAACCCTAAAACAAACCCTAAAACAGAACATAACCCTAACCCTAACATGACACTAACCCTAAATATTTCCTAACTTTAACCCTTCCCCTAATCTTAACACTGAACCTAACACTAACCCTAATCCTAATCCTAACACTAACTCTAACCTCCATCTTATCCTTATCACTAACCATAACCCTAACCCTAACACTTACCCTGTCCCTAAACTTAACCTTAACACTAACACTAACACTAACCCTAACCATAAACCTAACACTAACCCTATCCTACCCATAAACGTAAAACTAACCCTAACCCTAACCTTAGGCATCACTTTAACTCTCTTACTAACCATAATACAAAACCTAAATCTAACTTCAACCCTAACAAAAACCCTAACCACAACATTTACCCTAACACAAATTATAACTCTAACCCTAGTACTAACCCTAAAACTAACCGTAACCCTAATCCTGACCCTAACTCTAAAACTTACCCTAAATATAACACAAACTCTATCTCTAACTCTAATTCTAACGCCAAAACTAACCATAATGATAACTCTAAATATAAGTCTAAAACTAAATCTAACCTTAACCCTAACCCTAACCGTAACTCTAACCCTAGCAATAACCCTAACCCAAAAAGTAACCCTAACCTATCCCAAACACTAACCATAAACCTAACCCTAATTAGAACCCTAAACCTATCCCTCACCCTAAGCCTAACACTAAACTCAACCCTAACCCTAACCCTTTAACTAACACATTAACAGACCACCAACCCTAAACCTAACTATAACCTAACATTAAACACAAACCCAAACCTAACCCTAACCCTTACAATAACCCTAACCCTAACTATAAACCTAACCGTAATATAACCCTAATCCTAACCATAATATAAACCATAACCAAAACCCTAACCCTAACCCTAATCTAACCTTAACCCTAAACCTTACATAACCCTAAGCCTAACCGTAACTCTAACCCTAAGACTAATTCAAACCCAAATCTTAACAGTAACCCTTACCCCAAACCTAACACCATACTAACCGTAACCCTAAACATAACCTGAAACCTAACAGTAACGTTAACACTAATTATACCCTAAACCTAACACTAACCCTAACCCTAATCCTAACACTGACCCTAACACTAACCCTCACCTTAAAACTAAACCTAATCCTCACTCTAATCCTAACTAACCATAACACTATTACTAACCCTAACATTAAAAAAACCCTAATCCTAGACCTAAACATATCACAAATTATAACCCTAACGCTAACACTAATTCTAACACTAAGTCTAATGCTGAAACTAACCATTAGACAACACTTACCCTAAATTTAAACCTAACCCTGATACTAACCATAACACTAACCCTAAACCTAACCTTTTCCTAAACATAACCCTAACCCTAAACCTAACCCTAACAATAAACCTAACCCTAAACCTCACCATAACACTAACCCTAACTTTAACCCTAATGTAACACTAACCCTAATCTTAATCCTTACACAAACCCTAACCCAATCCATAACACTTAACCTAACCTAACACTAAACCAACCCCTTACAAAACCCTAACCTAAATCTCACCCTAACCCTAACCCTAACCCGCTTCCTAACCCTAACTTTAAATCTAATACTAACCCTATTTCAAACACTAATACTATCCCTAAACCTAATTATAACCCAATCCCGAACACTAACCCTAACCCTAACCCTAAACTACCCTAACCCTAAAACGAACCCTATCTCTAACCCTTACACAAACCCTAACCTAACTCTAACCATAACCCTAAAACTAACAGTTAACCTAATCCTAAACCTAAACCTAACCCTAATCCTAACTCTAAGCCTAACCCTAAATCTAACCTAAAACTAACACTAAACCTTACCCTAAACCTTACTCGAACCCTCACTCTAAACCCAAAACTAACACTAAGCCTAACCCTATTCCTAACAAGAAACCTAACCCTAATCCTAACCAGAACACAAACCCTAACTCTAACCTTAAACTCAACACTAATCTTATCCTAAATTTAACTCTAACCTTAACCACAACCCTAATCCAAACCCTAAATCTAACCCTCACCCTGACACTAACACTAAGCCTCACCCTAATCCTCACCCTAAACCTAACACTAACACTAACACACACACTAAACTTAACCATAATTCTAATCCTAAATATAACACTAAACCTAACCCTAAATTTAGCCCTAACCCTAAAACAAACCCTCACCTTAACACTAACACTAAATATAACCCAAACCCAAACACTAACCCTAAACCTAAACCGAACCCTATACCTAAACCTAACACAAACCCTAACCATAATCTTAACACGAACCATAAATCTAACCCTAACCCTAATTTAACTCAAACCCTAACCCTGACACTAATCTTAACTCTAAACTTTACCCTAACCATAACACTAACCTCAATCCTAACCCTAATCCTAAACTAACCCTAACCCTACCTCTAAACCTAACCCTAAACCTACATCTAACCCTAACCCTAACCTTAACACTAACACAAACTCTAACCCTAAGAGTAACCCTAATCCTAACCCTAAACCTAAACCTAGACCTAACATGAATCCTAACCTTAATTCTAACATGAAACATAAATCTAACCCTAACCTTTATTTAATCCGAATCCTAACCCTAACACTAATCTTAACCCTAAAACTTACCCTAACCCTAACATTTACCCTAATCCTAACCCTAACCCTAACTTAACCCTAAACCTAAACCTAATGCTAACCCTAATCCTAACTTTCATCATAAACCTAACCATAACCCTAAACATAACCCCAACACAAATCCTGACCCTAAAGCTAACACTAACCTAAACCGTAACCCTACCACTAACCCTAACCCTAATTCTAAAACTAATACTAACTCTAACCTTATCCCTAACCCTAAAACAATATTTTACCCTAAACCTAAACCTAACCCTAACTGTAACCCTAACCATAACCCTAATCCTAACACAAACCATTATCCTAACCCTAACTCTAATGCTAACAGCAACCCTAACCCTAACACTAACACTAAACCTAACTTTATCTCTAACCCTGGCCCTAACTTTAACCCATAACACTATCTCTAAAACTATTTCTAACACTAATCCTATAACTAACCCTAACAATAACCCTAATCCTAAGCCTAACTCTAACTGTCACCATAAACATAATCCTAACCGTAACCCTAAGACAAATGCTAAACTGAACCCTAACATAAGCCCTAAGCCTCAAGGTAACATAAGCCTAACCATAACACTAACCCAAACTCTTACCCTAAACTAACCCTAAATCTAAGTCTAACACTAACCCAAAAACCAATCCTAAACCTAACCCTAAACTTAACCCTAACCATAACCGTAAAAAATACTAACCATAACCATCAATCTAACAATAACCCTAACTCTAAACCTAACCCTAACACTAAAAATAACCCTATATCTAAACCTAACATTAACAATAAAACTAAACATAATCTTAACACTAAACCTAAACCTAACCCTAATCCTAACAAAAACATAGCATTACCCTAACCCTAACCCTAACCGTAAACCTAACACAAAACCTATAGCAGAACATAACCCTAACCATTACCTAACACAAACCCTAACCATTATCTAACTGTAACCCTGAATCTAACACAAACACTAACCCTAACCCTAACATGAGCCCTAATCTAACACTAAACCTAACCCCAAAACTAAACCCTTCACTAACCCTAACCCTAACCCTAACACTAACACTAACATTAATACTAACCCTAATCCTAACACTGTACCTATCTTACCTGTAACCAAAAAACTAACCCTAATCCTACACGTCGCTCTAACCCTCTTCCTAACAATAACCGTAACTATAACCCTGACCCTAACCCTAAAACAAATCCTAACCATAACCCTAACCCTAAATCTAACTCAAACCCCAACCATAACATTAACCCTATCCGTAACACTTAAACTACCCCTAATCCTAGTCCTAAACCAAAAACTAATCCTAAACCTATAACTTAACCCTAACCTAAAACTTACACTGACCCTAACCCTAACTCTAACATGAACTCTAACACTAAACCTAACCCTAACACTACCCATACCCGTAACCCTAATTCTAACTTGAAGCCTAACACTAACCATAATCCTAACCCCGAATCTAAACATAATTCTAACTATAACATTAATCGTAACCATAACCTTAATCCTTACCTAACCCTAAAAATAACCCTTGAAAAAAACATCAACACTAATCCTAACCTGAAACATAAACTGAACCCTAACACTAACCTTAATACTAACACAAACCCTAACCCTATCCCTAACCCTGACCCTAACCCTTACATTAAAACTAAGCCTAACTATAAACCTGACACTAACCCTAATTTTAACCCTAAATCTAACCCTAAACTTAATTATAATGCTAAACCAAACACTATCGCTAACCCTAAATGTAATGCTAACACTAGCCCTAACACTAACCCCAATCCTAAGCCTAAAAGTAATCTTAACCCTATGCCAAATCCTAAACTTAACCAAAATCTAACCCTAACCCTATCCTTAACACGAAACCTAAACATAAACCTAACCCCAACACTAACACTAATTCTAACCCTAACCCTAAACCTAAACCTAAACTAACCCTAAGCCTAACACTAACACTAACCCTAACACTAACATTCACCCTAACCCTAACCCTAACACTAACACTAACTCTAATTATAACCCAAAACCTAAACCTAAATCTTTCTTTAACACTGACACTAACCTTAAAACTAACCCTAACCCTAACACTAACACTATCCCAAAACCTTACATTAACCATAATCTTAACCAAAAGCCTAACACTGATTCTAACCCTAACACTAACCATAATATCAACCAAAAAAATAACCCCAAATCTAACCCTAACCTAACCCTAATACTAACCCTAAATTTACACTAACCCCAATCCTACTGGAAACCTAACCCTAACCCAAACCCTAACACTAACTTTAACCTAACCTTAAGCCTTATTCTAACCTAAACCAAACACTAACACTAACCCTAACCCTAACACTCACCCTAGCCCTAACCTTTACCCTAACCTAACACTAACCCTAATCCCAAAACTAACACTAACCCTAACCTTAAACCTAACCAAAACACTAATACTAACTCTAACACTAACCCTAACACTAACACTAACCGTAACCCTAACCTTAACCTAATTTAAACTCTAACTTTAACTTTAACCCGAATCCTAACTGTAACCCTACACATAAAATTAACCCTAATCGTAAACCTAACACAAACCCAAACACAACCCTAACCCTAAGCCTCACGCTAACACTAACCCTAACACTAACTTTTTTCATAACTCTAATCCTAACGCTAAAACTTACCCTAACCCCAACACTAATCCTAACCCTAACCCTAACACTAACCCCAACCCTAACCTTTACCCTAACCTAAAACTAAACCTAACCCTAAAACTAATAATAACCCTTTCCTTAAACAAAACCAAAACACTAATACTAAATCTATCACTAAACCTAACGCTAACCAAAACCCTAACACTAACCATAACCCTAACCCTAACAGTTCCTCTCACCCTGACACTAACCCTAACCACAACAGTAACCCTAACCTAACAAAAAAAAATAAACAATACCCTAACACTAACCCTACCCTAAACCTAACCAAAATTCTAATACTAACCCTAACACTATCCCTAATGAAAACCCTAACTGTAAAAGTAACCCTAACCCTAACACTAACGCTAATCCTGACACTAACATTAAATCAACTCTTACCCTGACCTAAATCTAACCCTAACTCTATCCCTAACACTAACCCTAACACTATCCCTCATAGGACCTCTCACCCTAACCCTAACCCCAACCCTAACCACAACAGTAACCCTAAAATAACACTAATCCTAACCATAACACTAACACTAAACCTAACCAAAATGCTAATACTAACCCTAACACTATTCTTAACCAAAACCCTAACCCTAACACTAAATCTAACCCTAACCCTAACACTAACACTAACCCTAAACCTAACCCTTACCCTAACCTAACACTAACCCTAACCCTAAGCCTACACAAACCGTAACACTAAACCTAATGAAAACACTAATACTAACCCTTTCACTATCCCTAAATCTAACCCTATAACTAACCCTAACCCTAAACCTAAACTTAACAGCAATACTAATCTTTACTGTAACCGTAACCCTAATTCTAAATTCTAATTCTAACCGTAACCCTAATCTTAACTGTAACCCTAATCCTAACCCAACCCTAACCCTAACACAAATCCTAACACTAAACCTAACACTAATTCTAATGCTAAACCTAATCCTAATCCTAACACTAACCGTAACCGTAACCCTAACCTTAACACTAACCCTAACCCAAATCCTAACCGAATTCTAATCCTAACTTTAACCTTAACCTGAATCCTAACTCTAAACATAACCCTAAATTTAACCCTAACCTTAACCCTAACACAAACCCTAACACAACCCTAACTTTAACACTAACCCTAACCCTAAACCTCACCATAACCCTAACTCTAACACTAACACTAACTCTTTTCATAACCCTAATCTTAGCCCTAAACTTATCCTAATCCTAACACTAACTCTAACCCTAACACTAACATCAACCCTAACCCTAACCCTTACCCTAACTTAACACTAAATCTAACCCTAAAACTAATACTAACCTGAACCCTAACCCAACCATAACACTAATACTGAATCTAACACTAACCATAATGCTAAGCCTAACCCTAACAATACCCCTAACTCTAACTCTAAGAGGACTTCTCACCCTAACCTTAACACTAACCCTAACCACAACGGTAACCCTAACCTAACACTAACCCTAACTCTAACTCTAACAGGACGTCTCACCCTAACCCTACACACTAACTTTAACTGCAAGAGTAACTCTAACCTAACACTAACCCTAACCTTAACACTAATATTAACCTTAAACCTAAATTTAACCAACACGCTAATACTATCCCTAACACTAACCATAATGCAAACTCTAAACCTAACACTAACCCTAACACTAACACTAACCAAAACACTACTACTAACCCTAACACTAATCCTAAATTAACCCTAACCCTAACACTAACCCTAACCCTGAACCTAAACCTAACCCTAACACTAAGCCTAAACCTAATCCTCAACCTATCCCTAACCCTAAACCTAACCTATCAAAACCCCTAACTTGAATCATAACCCTATCCCTAATTGTAAACTAACCCTAAATTTAAACCTAACACTAACCCTAAATCTAACCCTAACAAGCCCCTAACCCTAACCCTACCCATTCCTTTAACTTAACCCTAACCCTAAAACTAACACTAAAACTAACCCTAACACTAACCCTATTCCTAAAACTAAGCTTATCCTTAACCTAACCCTAACCGTAAACTAAGCCTAACACTAACCCTGACAATAACACTAACTATAAACCTAACAATAACCCTAAACTTATCTCTAACCCTAACCCCAAGAGTAATCATAACCCTAACCCTTACCCTAAACCTAACACTTATCCCATCTTAATGCTAAATCTAAAACTAACCACAGCCTTAAACTTAACACTAATCCTAAACCTAACTATAACCCTAACCCAAACACTAACGCTATTCGTAATGTTAACTCTAACCCTAACACTAACTCAAATGGCAACCCATTCCCTAAACCGAATTCTAACAGTAAACCTAACCGTACCCCTAACCCCATCCGTAATGCTAACCCTGCCTCCATTCCTATTCATTACCCTAAACCAAACCATCACACTAATGCTACCCTAGTCCTAACACTAACTTTTAGCTAATTGCAAATCCTTACTCTTTTACTAGTCTTAACCCTCAGCCCCATTCTAGCTCTAGCCTTAACCCCAAACTGACCCTTATTCTGACCCTAACATAACCCTAGATTGAAACCTGACACTAACCCTAACCTGGACCCTAACTCTTCGCCTATCAGTAAACCTATACCTAAACCTAACAGTAACACTAGCTATAGAACAAACGTAAACCTCAATAGAGTCATAAATCTAGTCCTAGCCCTAAACAGAAATCTTGAACTGGCCCTAAAAATAACCCTTAACCTAACACAAAGGCAAACCCTATCACTAGACCCAATGCTGTTCCTAATTCTGGCCCTAACCCTAACCCAAACACTGATGCTTACCCTAACACAGACCCTAGCTCTAAACCCTACCCTAACTCAAAACCTAACACTAACACTAGACTTACCCATAACCCTAACCTGAAAACTAGCCATAACAATTACCTGACCTCTTATATTACCCATAGCCCTAACACTAGCAATAAACATCACACAAACCTAGACCTTATCTAGTTCTAAACATAGCCCTAATTTTATCCGTAACCATAATACTAGACCTAACCCTAATCCTAACCCTTGCCCTAGTCCTAAACCTAGCTCAAACTCTAACACTTTCCTAATCATAACACTAACCCTAACCCTAACCCTAGCCCTGACTCTAATCCTAACCCTTGCTCTAGACCTAACCCTAGCTCAAACCTTAATACTTACCCTAAATCTAACCCTAACTCAAACCCTAAGCCTAACCGTAACCCTAGCCATAAACTTAACCTTAAACCTAGCCCTAACCTTAGCTCTAACCCTATCCATTACCCTAAAGATAAGTCTAAACCACATGCTAACCCTAGGCCTAATGCTAACCCTATCACTAACAATAACTATATAGATTACTCTAAACATAACCTGAATCCTAAATCTAATCCTATCCATTACCCGAATCCTAAACCAAACCCTAATGCTAATACAAGCCTTAACCCTAAACTTTAAACTAAACCAAACCATACCCAGACACTGACCCTAATAAAACACTTTGGTGTAACCCTGAACCTTACACTAGACATAGCCATAACCTAACCATAAAACTACCACTTATTTGGAACCTAGACCTGACATTAGCCCTAGTCCTAAACTTAGCCCTAGCCCTAACACATACAATCATCCTCCCACTAAACCTAGCCTTAATCTTTACCCGAACTCTAAACCTAGCCGTATATCAAATTTTAACCCAAACCCTAACTCTAAAACTAGCTATAACCCCCTTCTCCTAAATCTATCCCTAACCCTAAAACTAACACTAAACATAACCTTAGCCCTAACCCTAGGCCAAACCCTAATACTAATGCTAGCAGTATTCCTAACACTAATTTAGCCCTAACCCTAAACCTACACCTAGACCTAGAACAAAGAATAGCTCTAATCGCACCCCAGTCCTATTTCTAGTTCTAACCCTATCCGTTACCATAACCCTATCACTAGCCCTAACCTTAAACCTAATGCAGACCCCAGCCCTAAACCTAGATCTAAACATAACAACAAATCTAAGCCTAAACCTCACCCTACCACTAGCCCTAATGCTGTTGCTAATCCTAAAACTAGCCCTAAACCTAGCCCTAAATCAAAAACAAAACTGAACGATAGCCTTAACCTAACCCTAGCCTAATGGTAACGCTAGACCTGACATAAGCCCAATTCCTAATTCTTTCCCTAACCCTATCACCAAATCTATCCCTACACCTAGACTTAATCCTAGCCCTAATGCGAGTCATTTTCCTAACCCTGATCAGTAACACTGATCCTTACTCTGACCCTAACACTAACCCTATCTCTAATAATCTTTGTAAACCTAATCCTAATCTAAACCCTAGACCTTGACCTAGACCTACTGCTATCTCTAATCATAACCCTAGTTCTTACATTAGCCATAGTCCTACACTAGCCCTAACCTAAACCAAAACCTAGCACTAATCTGATCCCTAAGTCTAGTTTTAATTGAAGCCCTAACCCTATCCCTAGCCCTAACACTGAACCTAAACCTCATTCTAAACCTAAACCTTGTCCTAACCCGAAACATAAACAGAACCATAGCCCTATTTCTAACCATAACACTAGCCCTCAACCTAGATATAATTTTACCAATTACCCTAACCATAACCCTAAGCAAATTCTAACCCTAGGCCTAACCCTAACCATAGCCATCACCTAACCATAAACCTAGGCCTAACTGTAGCTCTAATCCTATCCATTACCTGAACCATATCTTTAACCAAATTCTATCTTTAGGCCTAACTTTAACCCTATGCCTTACCCTAACCCTGTCCATTATACTGACCCTAACCTGAACCTGAAACCTAATTGTATCCATTACCCTAACCCTAATGCTAATTTTAGCCCTAACCCTAAACCTTAACTTAACCCATACTCTAACCCTGACTCTGACCCTAATAATACCCCTAGCTGTAAACCTGACCCTAACCTTCAATGTAACCCTTACAATAGACCTGGTCATAAACCTAAACCTAAAACTATCCCGAATTCTAACAGTAAACCTAGAACTGACATTAGCCATAGACCTAATACTACCATAACCCTAGCACAATCCCTACCCCTAATCCTAGCCCTAAGACTAGCCTTAATCCTAATACTAACTTTAACCAAGGCCTAAACCTAATTTTATCCCATGCCCTAGCCCAAAATGTAGCTGTAACGTCATACCTTACCCTAACCCTAATGCTATCCCTAACCCTAGTCCTAAACCAGGACATAAACCTACCACTATCCATAGCTCTAATCTAGCTCTAATTTAGCCCTAACCCTAAACCTAACACTATCCCCAGACCTAAGACTAACTCTAACTCTCACCCTACCCTATCCCTACTTCTAAACCTATCTGTTACCATAACCCAAACCCCATCCCTATCCCTAGCCCCAAACCTAGCCCTAACCTTCACCCAAGCCCTAAATCTGGATCTAACCCTAACCTTTAGCTTAAAGCTCACTCTAACACTAGCCCTAACCGAAATGCTAATTGGAAAACTAGCCCTAACATTACCCTAGCCCTAAAACAAAATTGAGCCATAACCCTAACCCTAACCCTTAACAAACCTAAACCATACCCTAACCCTACACCTAGCACTAAGTGTAGTCCTAATTTGAATTCTAAATCTAACCCTAGAAGTAACTCTGACACGTACTCGGACCCTAACAGTAACCCTAGTTCTAAACATTGACCTAACGCTAACACAAGAACTAGCCCTAATCGGAATCCTAGTTCTTTCTTTAGCTGTAGCCCTAATGCTAACACAAATCCTATCTCTATTTCAAGCCCTAAACCTAGATTTAACCCTAAACCTAACCCTAACCCTAAACCTAACCCTAACTCTAACTCTAACCCATCCCTTACCCTAAGCCAAACCCTCACCCTAATGCTACGCTAGTCCTAACCATAATGCTTAAACTACCTCAAACCCTATCTCTATTACTAGACCTACCCAAGCCCTCATTCTAGCTCTAACCCTAACTCTAACCCTGACCCTTATTCTGACAGTAACACTAACCCTAGGTCTAAACCTGACACCCTAAAACAAACCCTACCCCTACCCCTACCCCTACCAGTAAAGCTATACCTAAACCTAACAGTAACACTAGCACTAGACTAAACCTAGTCCTAAATAGAGTCATAAATCTAGCCTTAGCCCCCCCCCCCAAAAAAAAAAAAAAAAAAAAAAAAAAAAACTAGCCGTAGCCCTAACAATAACCGTTAACCTAGCCTGGGGTTGTGGCTCAAACGGTCATGTGCTTTCCTGGCATGCGTGCGGCCCACATTTGATCCTCAGCTCCACATACAGAAAAAGGTATTGTGTCCGCCGATAACTGAAAAATAAATATTAAAATTCTCTCTCTCTCTCTCTCTCTCTCTCTCACTCTCTCTCTCTTTCTCCCCTCACTCACTCTCTTTAAAAAAAAATAACCCTTAACCTAACGTAAAGACTAACTCTAGTCCTAAATCTGGCCCTCACCCTAAACCCTAAACCTAACCCTAACCTGACAATGACAGTTACCCTAAAACAAACCCTAGCTCTAAATCTTATCCTAACCAAAAATTAGAACTAGACTTATCCATAACCCTAACCCTAAAACTAGCCATAATCACATCCCTAGCTCTTACATTACCCATAGCCATAATGATAGCCATAAACATCATTCAAAACATTGCCCTTATCCTAGCCATAAACCTAGCCCTTATTGCAACCCTAACCATAAGCCTAGACCTATCCCTAACTCTAAACCTTGCCCTAAGCCTAATTGTAGCTCAAACTCTAACCTTAATCTAAACATAACCCTAACTCTAATATTATCCCTCACTCTAAACCTAACACTCACACTAGCCCTAATCCTAGCTAAAACACTAACACTTATCCCAAACCTAAACCTCACATGAATCCTAGGCCTAATTCTAATCATTACCCTAACCCTAAACTTAACTCTAACCCTATCCATTACCCTAAAGGTAAGCCTAAACCAAATGCTAACCCTAGGCCTATCGCTAACACTATTGCTAACACTAACCCTAATCAGTACTCTAAAAGTAACCTGAACCCTAAACCTAACCCTATAAATTACCCTAACCCAGAACCAAACCCTATCCCTAATGCTTATGCAAGCCTTAAACCTAAAACTTAACCTAAACCAAACCCTACTCAAACCTTGACCCTAATAATACAACTAGCTTTAAACCTGACCCTTAACCTAAACCTAAACCTTACACTAGACTTAGCCCTAACATAACCCTAAAACTAACCAAAACCATAAACCCAGACCTAACCCTAACCCTAACCCTAACACTATCCATTTCTCTAGCCCTAAACATAGGCCTAACCCTAACACTAGTCCTAGCACTAATCCTAATCCTAAATTTGCCCTAACCCTAACTCTACCTCTAACCTTGGTCTAAGACTAACTCTAACTCTCCCCAGCCCTATTTGTAGTTCTAACCCTATCCATTACAATAAACCTAACATAAGCCCAAACCTTAGCCATAACCTTAGCCCTAAACCCTACCCTAGATCTAACCATAACTCCACATTTTACCCTAACACTAAACCTAATCCTCAACCTACCACTAGACCTAACACTATCACTAATCTTAAAATTATACATAACCCTAGCCTTATCCCTTAAACAAACTGAGCCATTGTCCTAACCCTAAATGTTAACCTAAAACAAACCCTAACCCTTAAACTAGCCATAACCTTCTAGCTCCAACTCATGTCCTAGTCCTAAAATTAACCCTGACCCAGACTTATATTCTAACAATAACCTTAATTCTAAATATCACACTAACCCTAGAGATAATGCTAACACTAGATCTAGGCCAAATATTAACTCTAATCACAACCTTAGTTCTTATATTAGCCATAACCCTAACCCTAGCCCTAAACCTAACAGAAAAACTAGCCCTAATCTGATCCCTAACCCTAGAAGTAAACCTAAACTTAAACCTACACTTAACCCTAACCCTAACCCTAACCCTAGCTCTAACTCTATCACTTACCCTAAGTCAAACCCTATTCATAACGCTAAAATTAGCCCTAAGCCTAATCCATAGCCTATTCAAAACCCTAACTCTATTACTAGTTCTAACTCTAGCCCTCATTCTAGCTCTAATCCAAACTCAAATCCTTACCCTAGTACAAACCCTCAGTTTAAATCTGACCCTAACCCTAAACCAAACACTAAAACTAGACCTACCAATAAACTTATACCTAAACCTAAGCCTAACACTAGCCTTAGACCTAAGCCTAATTCTAAATATAGCCATAACTCTAGACCTAGACCTGAAAAATACCCTGAGCCCTAGCCCTAACATAATCCTTAACCTAAAGCAAACACTAACCATACCCTAGACCTAACCCTAGTCCTAATTCTGGCTTTCCCCCTAAACCTAACTCTAACCTGAACACTGACCCTAACACTAACAATAAACCTAGCTCTAAACCTGAACCCAAAACCTAAACCTATCACTAGACATAGCCATAACTCTAACCCTTAAAGTAGCTCTAATCAGAACCCTAGATCTTACGTTACACATAGCCTTAACCCTGGGGCTAAACCTAACACAAACCTAGCCCTAATGCAAGGCCTAAAACTACCCTAAGCATAATCATAATTCTAAATGTAGCCCTAACCCTAACAGTTGCCTTACACATAACCCTAGCTCAAAGATTAACCCTTAGCCTAAACATAACCATAGACCTATTCCTAAACATAAACCTAACTTTAGACCTAATCCTAATCTTAACCATAGTACCAACACTAGCTCTAACCATGACATTACCTAACCCTATCCCTATACCTAACCCTATCCCTAAACCTAATCATTAACCTAACTCTCAACCTAATCCTAAACCTAACCCTTGTCATAAACTTAACCATAACCCTTACCATTAATCAAAATTAAACCTATCCATAAACCTAAATTTAATTATAACCTAAACTTAACCCTAAACCTTAACCCTTATATTATAAGATATAATCTTATATCTAATCCAAATCATTACTCTAAAAGTAACCCTAACACTAATGAAAACCCTAGCACTAACTCCAACTAAAACTCTAACCATAACCATAACCCTAACCCAGACCTAACACTAAACCTAACACTCCTTCTAGCCCTCACCATAGCTCAATCCCTAAACCTTTCCCTAAACCTAAAACTAGCCCTAGCCCTAACAATAACACTAACTCTAGCCCTAACACTAAAACTAAACCTAGCCCTTATCCTAGCCCTAATTTAGCCCTATTCCTAACCCTAACCCTAACCCTAGAACTAAGAGTAACTATAATTCTCACACAATACTTATCCCTACATCTAACCCTATCCCTTACCGTAACCCTAACAAAAGCTCTAACCCTAGTCATTACCCTTGCACTATCCTTAGCCCTAGTACTAACTCTAAATCAAAACCTTTCTCTAAAACTAACCCCAGCCCGATACCTCAGCCTAACACTCAAACTACCTCTAACCCTAATGCTAATTCTAAAATTAGCCATAACCCTAGCCCTAGCCCTAAAACAATACCGAGCCTATGCCCAACACTAACCCTTATACTAGACCAAACTCTAACCCTATACCAGCAGTAACCCTATCCCTAATTTGAAACCTAACGCAAACCCTAAATATAACCGTGACCCTGACTCATATCTAAACACTAAACCTAGCTCTAAATATCACCCCAACCTTAAACCTAACCCTAACTTTAGACTTAGCCCTAAACCTAACCCTAAATCTAACCCTAACTGTAACATTAGTTCTTACAATAGCCATAACCATAACACTAGCCCTAACCCTAATACAAAACTAGATCTAATCCAAGCCCTAACACGAGCTTTAACCCTAAACCTAACCCTAATCCTGGTCCTAACCCTAGCTCTAACCTTATCACTTACCCTAAGCCAAACTCTCACCCTAATGCTAACCGTATTCTTAGCACTAATCCTTAGCTTAACCAAACCCCTAACTCTATAACTAGTCCTAAGCCTAGCCTTCATTCTAGATCTAACCATAACCCAAACCCTAACCCTATCCCTGACCATTATTCTTTTTTTAAAGAGAGAGAGAGAGAGAGAGAGAGAGAGAGAGAGAGAGAGAGAGAATTTTTATTTTTTATTTTTTAGTTTTTTGTGGACAAAACATCTTTGTTTGTATGTGGTGCTGAGAATCGAACCCGGGCCGCATGCATGCCAGGCAACCGCGCTAACACTTGAGCCACATCCCCAGCCCCCCTCACCATTATTCTTACACTAACACTAATCTTAGCTCTAAATCTAAACCTAACCCAAAAACCAAAACTTAACAATAGCCATACTGGTAAACTCATAGCTAAACCTAACCCTAATACTAGACCTAGACCTAAACCTAATCCTAAATCTAGCCATAACTATAGTTCTATACCTAAAGACAAACTAGACGTAGCCTAAACAATAACCCATAACCTAACCCAAACTCCAACCCTACCTCTAGACCTAACCCTAGTCCTAATTCAGGCATTAACCCTAACCATTAAACTACCCGAACACTGTCCCTGACACTATCACTAACCCTGGCTCTAAACTTCACCCTAACCCTAAAACTAACCCAAAAACTACACCTAGCCCGAATATTAACCATAAAACGAGTCCTAATCATTACTAAATTAGGTTAGGTTAAGCTTTAGGTTTAGGGCTCATTTTAGTCTTATGTTTAGGGATTGAGTAATGACATTAGCCATAGCCCTAACTTATCACAAAAGCTATCCTTAATCCGAGACCTACCTTAGCTTTAACACTAAAGATATACCTAACAATAACCCTATCCATAAGCATAACACTAAGCCCAACCTTAGACCTAATCCTTACCATAACCCTAGCCATAACCCAGCTGTAACCCTATTCATTACCCTAAGATATATATAATCCTTATGCTAAACCTAGGCAGAACCCTATTCCTAGCACTAGCCTTAACCCTGTCCATTAACCTACACCTAACCTGAATCCTAAACCTAATTGTGTCATTACTCAATCCCTAAACATAAGACTAAATTGAGCCCTAAACCTAAACCTTAACCTAACACAAACCCTAAACTTGACTCTGACTCTAATAATACCCATAGCACTAAACCTGACCCTAACAAGAAAACTAAACTTTACAATAGACCTAGCCATAAACCTAAGCCTAAAACTATCCATAACCGTACCCTAGACCTGACATTAGCCCTAGGTCTAATCCTAGTCCTAACCCTAATACAAAACATAGCACACATCCTAGCCATGAACCTCACCTTAATAATAATCCTAACCCTAACGTTAGCCCTAACCTTAATCCTAATTCTCGCCCTAGTCCTAAAACTAGCTATATTCCCATCCCTTACCCTAAACCTAACCCTAACCCTAACCCTAATCCTAACACTAATCCTAGCCCTAACCCTAGGCCTAACCCTAACACTAACCCTAGCCCTGATATAAGACCTAATTTAGCTCTATCCCTAACCCTAATCCTAGACCTAAATCTAACTCTAACTCTCACACTAGCTCTATACATAGTTCTAACCCTATACCTTACCATCACCATACACCTAGCCCTAAATGTAGCCATACCCTAGCCCTATACTTAGCCCTATCTCTAAGCCTAGATATAAACCTAACTCTAAATTTAAACCTAACCCTAAGACTAAATCTAACCACAACTCTACCCTTATCCCTAATCCTTAACCTAATCCTAAATCTCATAATTACACTAGCCCTAACCCTAAGACTAATCTTAAAACTAGCCCTAACCCTACCCCTAGCCCTAAAACAAAACTGAGTCATAGCCTTAACCTTAACCTTTATCCTTAATCAAACCCTAACCCTACCCCTAGTCCAAACCCTGTCCATAATTATAGTCTAAACGTAACCAAAAAACTAACCCTGACCCTGACTCTGACCCTAAAACTAACCCTGGCTCTAAACATCATCATCACTGTAAACCTATCCTTAACACTAGAAATAGACCTAACTCTAACTCTACAACTATCTGTAATCATAAACCTATTTCATACATTAGTGGTAGCCTTAACCCTAGCCCTAAACTAACCAAAAACCTAGCCTGAATCCGAGTCCTAAACCTAGCTTTATCCCTAAACTTAAACCTAACACTAAACCTATTCATTACCTATACATAATTCTATACATAATTCTAGCCCTAACCTTAGGGCTTACCCTATCCATTACCCAAATGATAATCTTAACACTTCTGATAATCCTAGGCCTAACCCTAACCCTATACATTACACTAAACCAAACCTAAACCCTAAACCTAACCCTTTCATTACCCTAAGCCTAAATCTAAAATTAATTCGAGCCCTGCATCTAAACACTAACTTAACCCAAACCCTAATCATGACACTGATTTTAAAAATAACCCTAGATCTAAACCTGACCCTAACCAAAAGCCTAACCCTTACACTGGACCAAGCCATAAATCTAACACTAAATCTATCCCTAACTGTAACCTTAGATCTGACACTAGCCATAGCCCTAATACTATCCCTAACCCTAAAACAATTCCTAGTCCTCATTGTAGCCCTAAACACAGCTTAATCATAACCCTAACCCTAACCCTAGTTCTAACCCTATATTAACTTTGGCCCTTGCCCTAAATCTAGCTATAACATCATCCTTAGCCTAAATTAAACCCTAACTCTAAACATAACCCTAATGATAACCCTTGCCTTATTCTTAGCACTAACACTAACCCTAGATCTAAAAATAACTCTAAATCTAACCCTAACTCGATGCCTAATCCTAATCCTAAAAGTAGCCCTAACCCTAGCCCTAACAAAACCCTAGCCGTAATTTAGCCCTATCCCTAAACCTAACCCTAACCCTACAACTAAGACAAACTCTAACTCTCTCACTAGCCCTATCACTCGTTCTAACCCTGTCCCTTACCAAAACCCTAACCCTAGTCCTAACCCTAGTACTAACCCTTGCCCTATCCTTATTCCTAGCACTAACCTTAGGCAAAATGTAACTCTAAATCTAGCCCCAACCTGAAGCTTAAACCTACCCCTAACACTAGCCCAAACAACAACACTAATCCTAAAATGAGCCCTAAACCTAGCCCTAGCCCTATAACAAAACAAGCCATAGCAATAACCCTAACCAATAATCTAAACCAAACCCTAACTTTACACCTAGGCCTAACCCTAGCCCTAATTTGAGTTGGAAGCTGAACCCTAAAACTAACCCTGAACTCGACACTGACCCTCATACTTCTAGCTCTAAACATCACCCTAACCCTAAACATAACCCTAACACTAAACCTAGAACTAAAACCCTAAAACTAGCTCTAATTGTAAAACTAGTACTTACATTAGCTGTAACACTAAACCTAGGCCTAACATAACCCCAAACCTACCTCTTATCCAAGCCCTAACCCTAGCTTTAAACCTAACCTAACCCTGACACTATCCCTAATTGTAACCATAACTCTAGCCTTAAACTGATCTCTGATTCTATCCATTACCAAAATCAAACAGTAACTATAATGATAACCCTCAACATAAAGCTAACCCTATCCTGAATCCTAACACTTCCATTATCCTAAACCTAACCTGAATCCTAAACCTAACCCTATCATTACCCTAACACTAATTTTACAACTAATTCAAGACTAAACTACAAACCTTAACCTATCCCAAACCCTAACCCAGACCTTAACCTTAATAATACCCCTAGCTCTAAACTTGACCATAACCCAACACCTAACCCTTACCCTAGACGTAGCCATAAATCTAATCCTAAAATTCTCTTTAACTATAATTCTGGACCTGAAATTAGATCTAGCTGTAATCCTAACCCTAACCCTAAAAACACACCTAGCCCTCATCCTAGCCCTAAACCTAGCCTTAATCATAAGCCTAACTCTAGCCCTACACCTAACCCTAATTCTAACCTTCACCCTACCTCTAAACCTAGGTATAATGTCATCCCTTACCCTAAATTTAACCCTAACCCTAACCCTAACTTTAGGCTTAAGCTAAACACAAAACCTGGCCTTAATACTAGCCCTAAGTTAGCTCTATCCCTAACCGTATTCTAACCCTAGCCCTAAGGCTAACACTAACTCTTGTCCTAGCCCTATCCCTAGCTCTATCCCTATCCACTACTGTAAACATAACACTACCCCTAACAGTTGCCCTAAAGATGGTCAGAGCCCTAACTCTAACTCTAAATCTAACCTTAAACCTAAGCCTAAGCCCCCAAATAACACTAGCCATAACTCTAATGCTAATAGTGAAATTTGTCCTAACCCTAATCCTAGTAGTGAACCAAAACTGAACAATAGCCCTAACTCTAAACCTTAACTTAAACCAAACACTAACACTACACCTAGACTTAAACCTAGCCCTAATTCGAGTCCTAAGCCTCACCTTAAAACTAATACTGACCCTGACTCATATCCTAACACTCACTCTAGCTCTAAACACTGCCCTAAACTCAACCAAACACTAATATTAACAATAGCACTAATTCGAGTCTTAATGCTAACCATAAAACTAACCCTGACCCTGACTCCTATCCTAACAAGAACCGTAGCTATACATATTACCATAACCTTAAAACTAACACTACCACTCAACCTACCCCTAACCCTAAACCTAAAATTAACCTTAATGGTAACCCTAGTTCTTACATTAGCCCTTGCCCTAAACCTAGCCCTAACCCCAACACAAAAACTACTCCTAAACCAAGCCCTAAACATAGCTTTAAATCTAACTCTAACCCTAAACATAGCCCTAACACTAGATCTAAATCAATCCCTTACCCTATGCGAAACCCCAAACCTAAGAGTAAACCTAGACCTATCCCTACTCCTTAGACTTATCAAAGCCTAACCCTATTAATAGTCGTAACCCTAGCCTTTATTTTAGCACTAACACTATCCCAAAACCTAACCCTAACCCTGACCCTTATTCTGACCCTAACACTAAACATAGGTATAACCATAACCCCAACCCTAACCCATAATTTACCATAATCCTATACCTAGACCTGACTCTGAACCTAACTCTCAGCCTAGCCCTAATCATAGCTCAGAACCTAACCCTTACACTAAACATAACCCTAAACCTAATGGTAGTTCTAACCCTCAACTTAACCGTAACACAAGACCTAATCCTAACCATAATCCTAGCACTAACCTTAACTCTAACTGTACCCATTACTCTACAAATAACCTTTACCATAATGCTAACCCTAGGCTTACTCTAACCCTATCGCATTCCCAAACCTATCAATTACCCTAAACCTAACCTGAACCATAAATCTAACAAAACCATTATGCTAAACCTAACCCTAATGCTAATTTGAGGCCTAACCTAACCTCAAACATAAACCAAACCCTAACACTGACCATGACTCTAATAATTCCCCTAATTATAAACCTGACTCTTATCCTACCTAACACTTACACTATACCTAGCCATAAACCCAACCCTAAAACTATTCCTAAGATTAGCACTAGACCTGATATTAACCCTAGCATTAATCCTAGCCCTAACCCTAACACAAATCCTAGCCCTTATCCTAGCCCTAAACATAGCCTTTATTTTATCCCTAACCCAAACCCTAGGCCTAACCCTAACACTAACCCTAGCCCTAAACTTAGTTCTAATTTAGCCCTATCCCTAACCCTAACCCTAACTCTAGCCCAAAGACTAACTCTTACTCTCACCCTAACCCAAACCCTTGTTCTAACTCTATCCCTTACTAGAACACTAATCCTAGTCATACTCCTTTGTGTAATCTTAGCCTGATTCATAGCCCTGGATATTACCCTACCTCTAACCCTAACAATAAATCTAAACCTAAACCTAAGCCTAAACCTAAACCTAACTCTAGCCCTAACACTAAGGCTAATCATAAAACCAGCTCTAAACCTAGCTCTAGCCCTAAACCAAAACTGAGTCATAGCCAAAACCTAACTTTTAACATAAACCAAAACCTAACCCTACACCTAGCCCTAACAATATCCCTAAATCTAGTCCTAACCCTAACCCAAAAACTAACCCTGACCCTTACTCATACCCTAACACTAACCCTGGCTCTATACATCATCATCACCATATATCTCAACCTAACACTAGACCTAGCCCTAACTCTAACCCTATAACTAGCACTTATCATAACCCTACTTCATACATTAGCCATAGCCTTGGCCGTATCCTGACCCAACACAAAACCTAGCCTTATCTGAGTCCTAAACCTAGCTTTTTAGTCCTAAACCTAAACCTAACCCTAACCCAAAACTACCCCTAATCCTATACATAACCCTAGCCCTAACCTTAGGTCTAAACCTATCCATTACCCTAACATTAACCCTAACTCTTAAGCTAACTCTAAGCCTAAACCTAACCCTACCCATTACACTAAACCAAACCAAAATCCTAATATTAACCCTGTCATTACCCTAAAACTAAATCCTAAACTAACCCAAACCCTAACCCTGATCCTGACCCTAAAAATAACCCTAGATATAAACCTAAATCTTACCCTAAATGTAATCCTTACACTGGAACAAGCCATATACCTTACACTAAATCTAGACCAAATGATAACCCTAGTCCTGACATTAGCCCTAGCCTAATACTATCCCTTACCCTAACACAAACCCTAAACCTCATCCTAGCCATAAACCTAGCCTTAATCATAACCTTAAGCCAAACTAAGCCCTAACCATTATACTGACTCTTGTCCTAGCCCTAAACCTAGCCAAAACCACATCCCTTACCTTAAACTTAACCCTAACTCTAATCCTAACCCTTTTTGTCACAATTGCCCTATTCTTAGCCCTATGTTTAACACTAGATCAAAACCTAACTTTAAATCTAACCCTAACTCGATGCTTAATCCTAAAACTAGCCCTAACCCTGATGCTAATTCTAAAACAAGCCCTAACCCTAGCCCTAATACTAACCCTAGCAGTAATTTATGCCTATCCCTAACCCTAACCCTAATCCTAGCCCTAATAATAACTCTCTCACACTGGCCCTATTACTCATTCTAATTCCATCCCTTCCCATAAACCTAAACCTATCCCAAATCCTAGTTCTAACCCTTGCCTTATCCTTAGCCCTAGCACAAATCTTAGATAAAAACTTAACTCTAAAGTTAACCCTAAACCGAAGCCTAAGCCTATATCTTAGACTAGTCCTAACCCTAACACTAATCCTAAAAAATTTCACTAACCCTAACCCTAGCCCTAAAACCAAACCAAGCCAAAGCTCTAACCATAACCATTAACCTAAACCAAGCCCTAACCCTACACCTAGCCATAACCCCAGCCCTAATTTGAGTTTTAAGCCAAACCCTAAAACTAACCCTGAACCTTACTCTGACCATTACATTAACTTGAGGTCAAAATATCACCCTAAACCTAGACCTAAACCTAACAGTAAACCTAGTTCTTAAACACTAAATATAGCCATAATCATAACCTTAGTACTTACATTAGCCGTTACCCTAAACCTACACTAACGTAACCCAAAACTTAGCCCTAATCATAACCATAAACCTATCCCTAAACTGATATCTAACTCTAACCATTACCATACCATATCCATTACCCTAATGCTAATTCAAGCCCTACCTTTAAACCATAACCAGTCCCAAACAGTAACCCAGAACTTGACCCTAATAATACCCCTAGCTCTAAACCTGATGCTAACCATATTCCTAACCCTTACACTAGACATACCCATAATCCTAACTATAAAAATATATTTAACCATAATTCTGTATCTGAAATTAGCCCTAGCACCAATCCTAGCCCTAACCCTAAAAAAAAAAACCTAGCCCTCATCCTAGATCTAAACCTAGTCTTAATCATAACCCTAACCCTAACCACAGCCCTAACCCTAATTCTAAACATCACCATACCTCTAAACCTAGCTATAAAGCTATCCCTTACCCCAAACTTTGCCCTAACTCTAAACCTAAACTCTAAACTGTAACTCTAAACTCTAACCCTCACCCTAAACCTAACCATAACTATAACCCTAACCCTAACCCTATGCTTAAACTAAACACTAAACCTAGCCCTAATCCTAGCACTGATTTATCCCTATCTCTAAACCTAACCCTAAACCTAGCCCTAAGACTAACTCTCACCCTAGCCCTATCCCTAGTTCTAACTCTATCCTTGACCATAACCCTAAACCTAGCCATAACCCTTGCCATATCCTTAGTTCTAGCCCTAATCCTAGATCTAAACCTAATTCCAAATTTAACTCTAATCCTAAGCCTAAGCCTAACACTAATACTAGCACTAACCCTAACTCTAGGAACTAAAACAAAACCGAGTATGAGTCCTAAGCCTAAACCTTAACTTAAACCAAATCCTAACACTACAATTAGACCTAACCCTAGCCCTAACTCGAGGCTTAACCATAACCTTAAAACCAACCCTGACCTTGACAAATATCCTAACACTCATCCTAAATCAAAACACCTCCCTCAACTTAAACTGAACTCTAACAGTAATCCTACCCCAATTTGAGTCCTAACTCTAACCCTAAAACTAAACCTGAACCTGACTCCTATCCTAACATGAACCCTAGCTATAAATATCACCCTAAACTTAAAGCTAATTCTAACACTAAATCTAACAAATACCCTAACACTAAAACTAACCCTAATGGTAACAATAGTTCTTACATTAGCCATTGCCCTAACACTAGGCCTAACCCTAACACAAGGGTTATATAGGCCTAATCTGAGCCCTAAACCTAGCTTTAACACTAACTCTAACCATAACCATAGCCCTAAACCTAGCTCTAAACCAATTCCTTACCTAAGAAAACCCTAATCCTAAGGGTAAACCTAGACCTATCCCTAATCCTTAGGCTAACCAAAACACTAACCATATTAATAGCCCTTAACCTTGCCCTCATTCTAGATCTAACCCTATCCAAAACCCTAACACTAACCCTGACCCTTTTACTGACACTAAACTTTGCCCTAACTCTAAACCTAAACTCTAAACTCTAATCCTAGGTCTAATCCTAACCCTAACATTAACACAAAATATACTGTAATCCTATCCCTAGACCTAAACTTGAACCTAACTCTCATCCTATCCCAAACCATAGCTCAGAACCTAACCCTTACACTAAACATAACCCTAACCTAACCCTAGTTCTAACTCTCACCCTATCCCTAATTCAAGTCCTAATCCTTAACATAACCCTAGTCTTAACCTTAAGTCTAACTGTATCATTACCCTAAACATAAACCTTACCCTAATGCTAACCCTAGGCCTAACCCTAAAAATATCACTATCCCCCAAATTATCAATTACCCTAAACCTACCCTGAACCCTAGACCTAAATCCAATCACTACCCTAACCCTAACCCTAATGCTAATTCGAGCCTAACCCTAAACTCAAACCTAAACCTAAACCTAACACTGACATTGACTCGAATAATTCCCCTAGCTCTCAACCTCACTCTTACGTATACCTAACCCTTACACTAGACCTAGCCATAAAACTAACCCTAAAACTATCCTTAAGCATAACACTAGACCTGATATTAGCCCTAGCCATGATACTAGCCCTAACCCTAACACAAACCGTAGCCCTTATCCTAGCCCTAAACATAGCCTTAATTATAACTCTAACCATCACCCTAGGCCTAACCCTAACACTAACCCTAGCCCTAATCTTAGATCTAATTTAGCCCTATTCCTAAACTTAACTGTAACCCTAGTCCAAAGACTAACACTAAGTCTCACTTTAGTCCTAAATCTTGTTCTAACTCTATACTTTACTGGAACCCTAATCCTAGCCCAAACCATAGGTCTAACACTAGCCATATTTATAGCACTAGCAACAACCATAGATCTAACCCTAACTCTAAATCTAACCCTAACCCTTAGGTTAAACCTAAACCTAACACTAGCCCTAAACCTAAGGCTAATCCTAAAACTACCACTAACTTAAGCCCTAAAAAAAAAAAAAAAAGCCATAGACCTAATCCTAACGCTTAACATAAAGTAAGCCCTAAAACTACACTTAGCCATAACTCTAGCCCTAATTTGAGCTTTAAGCCAAACCGTAAAACTAACCCTGACCCTGATTCTGACCTTAACACTAACCCTAGCTCTAAACATCACTCTAACCCTATACCTAAACCTAACAATAAACCTAGCCCTAACCCTAACCCTAACCCTAAAATTAGCTTTAATATCAACCCTGGTACTTATATTTGCTGTAATCCTAAACCTAGTCTTAACTTAACCTAAAACCTAGCCTTATTCAGAGCACTATCCCAAATTTACCACTAAACCAAACCCTATCACTAATTGTAAATAACCCTAGCCATAGCCCTTGATTTACACTTAACCCTCACCCTAAGCCTACCCTTTCAAAAATCATAACATTGACCATAGCTGTACCCCTATCTCTAACCCTATCAATTACCATAACCTTAACCCTAACCCTGATGCTAAACCTTTGCCTAAATCTAACTGTATCCTTAATCCTAACCCTATCTATTATTCTAAACCTAACCTGAAACCTAAACCTAAAAATATCTTTACCCTAATCGTAACTCTACTGTTAATTTGAGCCCTAATGTAAAGCATTAACCTATCCAAAACAGTAATCACGACCCTGACCTTAATCGTACCCTTAGCTCTAAACCTGACCTTAAATTTAAACCTAACCCTTTCACTAGACATAGCTATAAACCTAACCCTAAAACTATTTTAACTGTAACACTAGACCTGAAATTAGTCCTAGCCGCAATCTTAGCCCTAAACCTAGGCTTAATCCTAACCCGAACCATAACCCGAGCCCAAACACTAGTTCTATTCTTCGCCATAGCCCTAAATCTACCTATAATCTCATCCTGTACCAAAAACTAACCATAACACTAAACCTAATCCTAACCTTCGCCCTAAACCTATGCCTAACACAAAGTCTCGTGATAATTCTAGCCTTTTTTTAAACCTATCTTAACCCTAAACCTAGCCATAAGACTAACTCTAACTGTTGCCCTGGCGCTAGCCCTAGTACCTAGGCCTAGTTCTATCCTTAGCCTTAATCCTAATCCTAGATCTAAGCCTAAGTCTAAATATAAACCTAACTCTAAATTTAACTGAAAATAAACCTAAACCAAACCCTAACATTGCCCCTAACCATAACGCTAATCCTAAAACTTGCCCTATCGGTAACCCTAGACATAAACCAAAACCAGGCCATAGCCCTAATATTAACCCTTAACATAAATTAACCCTAATCCTACAACTAGCCCTAAAACTAACTCTAAAACTAACCCTGACGCTAACCCTGACCCTAACACTACTCCTAGCTCTATAAAATACCCTAACCTTAAATTAACCCTAACACTATATCTAGCTTTAACCTAACCCTAAAACTAGCCATAATCATAACCCTAGCTCATACTTTAGTCATTGTCATAACAGTAGCCCTAACCTGAACACAAATTCTACCCCTAATCTGAGCCCTAACCCTAGCTTTAGCTCTAATACTAGCCCTAACCCTACACCCTAACACTAGCCCTAACCCAAACTCTAACTCTATTGCTTACACTAAGGCAAACCATAACCCAAATGCTAACCCTAGTTCTAATCCTAATCCTTAGCCTAACTTAAAGTCTAACCATAATACTAGTCTTAATCCTAGCACTCATTCTACCTCTAAACCTAACCCTGACCCTCATCTAACCCTAACAGTAACCCTAAGTCTAAATCTGACTCTAACCCTAAATGAAATCCTAACACTTGCCCTACTGGTAACCCTTTAGATATACCCAAGCCTAACACTATACCAAGACCCAAAGCTAATCCTAAATATAGCTATAACTCTAGCCTTAGACCTAAACAAAAACCTAGAACTAGCACTAACAATAACCCTTTACCTAAACTGAACACTTACCCTACCCCTAGACCTAAACCTAGTCCTAATTCTGGATCTAACCACAACCCTAACCCTAACCATATCCACAAAACTGACCCTGATTCTAACACTGAACCTAGCTTTAAACCTGACACCAACACAAAACCTAGACCTAACACTAGACGTAGCCATAATCCTAACCCTAAAACAAGCCCTATACGTAACCCTAGTTCTTACATTATGCATTGTCCTAAACCTAACAAAAAATCTAATACAAAACCTAGCCCTAATCCTAGGCCTAAACTTAGCTCTAATCATAGCCCTCAGCTTTACCCTAGCCCTAAACCTAGCCCTAACTTAAACCTTGCCTTAGACCTAACCCAGTCAACTTTAGGGCTACAGCTAATGTAAGAACTAGGGTTACATTTAGGGCTAGTTTTAGGGTTAGTATTATGTCTAGGTTTAGTGTTTGGTTAGGTTTTGCATTAGGGTTATGTTTAGGGTAATGGATAGGTTAGGGTTAGCAAATGTGTTAGGATTAGGCCAAAGGTTAGCATTAGGGTAAAAATTAGGTTTAGGGTTAGGGTTAGAGTAACGGATAGGGTTAGAGCTAGAGTTAAGGCTAGGGTTATGGTTATGTTTAGTGTTAGGGTTAGTGTTAGGTTTAGAGTTATTTCAAGGATTAAATTTAGGGTTAGTTTTAGGGTAAGGGTTAGGACTTGGTTTCTGTTTAGAGTTAGGGTTAAAGCTACAGTTGGGGCTTGCATTAGGGCTAGATTTTGGGTTACATTAGGGCTAGTGTTACAGCCTATGTAAGAACTAGGGTTATGATTAGGCTAATTTTAGGGTTACAGTTAGGACTAAGTCTAGTTTTATGGTTAGGTTAAGTTCAGGTTGATGTTATGAGCTAGGGTTACCCTTAGGTTCAGAGTCAGGGTCAGTTTTAGATTTAGGGTTGAAGATAGGACTGGAATTAGAGTTAGGCTTAGGGCTAGATGTAGGGTTAGGATTTGGTTTGGGTTAAGGGCTAGGGTTAGTGCTATGGTTCATTATGTTTAGGGGCTAAGGCTAAAGTTAAGTGTAGTTTTAAGATTAATGTTAGTGTTATTTCTACTGACAGGGTGAGTTTAGGTTTAGGGATACATTTAGAGTTATGGTTAATTCTATGGGTTAGGGCAATGGCTAGGGTTAGGGATAAGGTTAGGTCTAGTGTTTGGGTTATGGTAAGAGATAGGATTAGAACTAGGTATAGAGCTAGAGCGATAGAGTTAGTCTTAAGGTTAGGGTTAGGGTTAAGTTTAGGGCTAAATTAGGGCTAGGAATATGTCTAGGATTGGTGTTAGGGTTAGGCCTAGAATTAGGGCTATGTTTAGGATTAGGTTTAGGGTTAGATTTAGGGGAAGGGATGGGATTTTATCTACGTTTAGGGCTAGGGTGATGATTAGAATTAGGTTTAGGCTTAGGGTTAAGTTTGTGTTAGGATTAAGGCAAGATTTGGAGTCAGGATGAAGGCTAAGTTTTGAGTTAGGGTTAGGGCAAGTTTTAGGGATAGGGATAATGTCCGGTTTAGGGTTACAGCTAGGGATAGTTATAGGGTTAGGTTCATGACTAAGTCTAATGTTATGTTTATGGTAAGGTATATTTTTAGGGTCAGGGTAAGGTTTTGGGATTGTGTTAGGTTAATTATTAGAGTTAGGGCTCAAATTAGCATTAGGGTTAGAATTAGTGTTAGGTTATTGGATAGGTTTATGTTTAGGTTCAGGTTACAATAGGGTAATTGGTAGGGTTAGGGTTAGTGATAGGGTTAGGGTTAGGCCTAGGACTATTATTTGGGTTAGGGTTATTGTTAGGTTAATGAATAGCATTAGAGCTAGGGTTATGGCTAAGGTTTTGGTAGGATTCAGGCTAGGGTTAGGGTTATGGTTAAGGATAGGGCTAGGGTTAGGTTTTGGGTTAGGTTTATGGTACAGGTTAGATTTTGAGTTAGGGTTAGAGCTAGGGTGAGGGTTAGGTTTAGGATTATATCTAGGGTTAGATTTATGGTTAAGGTTAGGTTTAGTGTTAGGGTTCATTCTAAGGTTATTTTTAGAGTTAGGTTAAAGGATAGGGTTAGATGTCGGGTTATGTTTAGGGGTAGTTGTAGGTTTAGGGTTAGTGTTAGAGTAAGGGTTAGGGTTTTATCTAGGGTTAAGGCTACGATGAGGGTTAGTTTAGGGTTAGGTCTAGGAGTAGGATTACATTAGGATTAGAGCTAGTGTTATTATTAGAGTTAAGTTTTGGTTTAGGGTAATGGATAATATTAGAGATAGTATTAGGGCTTGTGTTAACATTATGATTAGGACTAGGATTAGTATTAGGTTTAGGGATAGGTCTAGGGTTATGTTTAGGGTTCAGTTTTGGGTTTTTTCAAGAGTTAGGTCTAAGGCGAGGTTTAGGATTAACATGAGGGTTAGGCTTACGGTAAGGAATAAGGTTTGGTTAGGGTTAGGGTTATGCTTTGGTCTAGATTTAGGCCTAAGATTAGGACTATGTTTTTTGTTAAGTTTAGAGCTAGTTTTAGTGCTATGGTAATGTAAGTGTTATTTTTACGGTCTAGTTTTAGGGTTAGGTTTAGGTTTAGGTTACGGTCAGTTTTATAGCTAGGGTTAGTGTTAGTGTCAGGGTCTGTTCTTGGATTAGGGTTAGGGTTAGGGCTACAGCCAGATTAGGATTGGTTATTTCTAAATGTAAGGTTAGTATTTGGCTTAGGTCAAGGGTTATCATTAAATCTAGCACTAGATTTTTGTTTAGTTCTTCATTAAAGATATGGCTAGTCTTAGGATTAGGTTTAATCTAGGGCTAGTGTTAGAGTTAGGTTTAGGTATAGGGTTATGGGTAGGGCTAGTGTTAGCATTTGGTTTAGGTTCAGGGTCAGAATAAGGGTTAGGTTTAGGATTAGGATTTGGGTTATGGTTATAAGAAGAATGAGGACTACGTTTAGGACTAGTAATAGAGTTAGGGTTTGGGTTAGACAAAGGATTAGTTTTAGGACTAGGGTTACATTAGGGTTGGGGTTTGGCTAGAGTAAAGGTTAAGTATAGAGCTAGGATTAGAGCTAGGGTTCGGGTTAGGGTTAGGGCTAGTGTTAGGGTTAGGGTTTGGGTGAAAGCTATGTTTAGATCTCAGATATGGGCTAGTTTTGCTCAGAATTAGGTTTAAGGTTAGAGCTAATGTATGATCTAGAGTTATGATTAGAATTAGGGTTAGGACTAGGTCTAGTGTTAGGTTAAGGTTTAGGTTTAGGGTGATGTTTAGAGGTAGGATTAGTGTTAGTGAGACAAGTTCAGGGGTAATTTTAGGGTTAAGATTAGGACTCAAATTAGGGATAGGCTTAACACTAGATGTAAGGTTTGAAATTGGTTGAGGTAAAAGGTTAGGGTTAGTGTTATGGCTCAGTTTTGTTTAAGGTCTAAACGTATGGTTAGGGCTAGTTTTAGGATTAGCTTTATGGTTAGGGCTAGTATTAGGGTTAGGTTTACTTGTAGAATTAGGGTTAGAATTAGAGTTATGTTTAGATGTAGGGTTTGGGAAAGCTGTAAGGTTAGGGCTAGGGTTATTCCAGGCTTAGGGCTAGGAATAAGGTTACAGTAAGTGGTAGGGTTAGAATTAGGTCTAGGGATAGGGAGAGAGTTATAGTTAGTCTTTAAGCTAGGGTTAGGGTTAGGTTTAGGATTAGGGATAGGGTTAGTGTTAGAGTTAGTCCTACGGTTAAGGTTAGGGCTACGGTTAGTGGTCGGGTTAGGGTTTGGTTTTGGTTTAGGGTAAGCAATAGGAGTATAACTAGGTTTAGGGCTAGGAAAAGCATTAGAATTAGGGTTAGGTTAGGATTAAGGCTAGGTTTTGGGATAGGATGAGAGCTAGCGTTCATATTAGGGTTAGGGGTAAGATTAAGAATAGGGCTAGGATTAGGGCTACGTCTAATGTCAGGTCTAGGGTAACAGTTAGGGATAGGTTTCAGTTTATGTTTATGGTTATGTCTAGTGTAAGGGTTAGATTTAGTATAGGGCCAATTTTACAGCTCTATGTATTATTAGGGTCAGTGTATGGCTTAAGGTGTGGTTTAAGTAAAGGTTTAGGTTTAGGGCTCAAATTAGCATTACGGTTAGAGTTACGATTAGGGTAATGAATAGGTTTAGGATTGGGGTTCATTTTAGTTGCAGGGTAATGGATAGGTTTAGGGATTGCTATAGGGTTGGGGTAAGCCTAGGGTTAGCATTAGGGTTAGGATATGGTTAGAGTAATGGATAGAATTAGAGCTAGTGTTAGGGCTAGGGTTAGGGTAGTGGATATAATTAGAGCTATGGTTAGGGCTATAGTTAAGGTTATGATTAGTGCTAGTGTTAGGTTAGTGTTTGACATAGGGCTAGGGTTATGTTAAGGGTAAAGGTTAGGTTTTGTGCTAGGGTTAGGTCTAAAGCGAGGCTTAGGGTTAAAGTTAGGGCTAGCATTAGTTTTAGGGTCACAATTAGGTCTATGTTCAGGCCTAGGATTAGGGCTAGGTTTTGTGTTAGTTTAGGACTAGGGTTAGGGCCATGGGTAATGTAAGAGCTAGGGCTAGTTTTAGGTTTAGGGTTATGGATATGTCTAGTGTTAGGATTAGGTTTTGGTTTCGGGTGAGCTTTGGAGCTAGGATTATGTTAGGGTCAGGGCCAGTGTTCAGATTAGAGTTAGTATTGGTTTTAATGCCAGAATTAGGACTAGGGTTAGGTCTAGATGTAGGGTTAGTGTTTGGGTTAGGCTAAGGGTTATTGTTATGGCTAGGGCTAGGTTGTTGTTAAGGTCTAGGGCTAGAGTTATGGTTAGATTTAGTATTACGTTTAGGTCTAGGGCTAGTTTTAGGCTTAGGTTTAAGTATAGGATTAGTGTTTGGTTTCAATTTAGGGTCAGGTTTAGACTTACGGTTCATGTTAGGGTCAGAATAAGTGTCAGGGTTAGGGCTTGGGTTTGGGTTATGGTTAGAGGTAGAACGAAGGTTAGAGTTAAGACTAGTAATAGTGTTAGGTTTTGGGTTAGGCTCTGGATTAGTGTTAGGACTAGAGTTAGCATTAGGTTTAGGATTTAGCTTAAGGTAATGGATATATTAAGAGCTAGGATTTCAGCTAGGTTTAGAGTATGAGTTAGGGTTAGTTTTATGATTAGGGTTAAAAATAGGGTTAGCGCTCAGATTAGGGCCATGTTTGTGGTTAGGTTGGTGCTAGTGTTAGGCCTACAACTAATGTATGAACCAGGGTTTTGATTATGCTACTTTTTTGGATAAGTGTTATGGCTAGGTCAATTTAGAGTTAGGGTTAGCGTTAGCATGACATTTTGAGCAAGGGTTAGTATTAGAGTCAGGGCCAGTGTTCAGGTTTTAGTTAGGGTTAGGGTTAAAACCAGAATTATCACTAGAGTTAGGTCTATGGGTAGGGTTAGTGTTTGTGATAAGTTTAGGTGTATCATTAGGGCTAGGGCTAGGTTTTTGTTTAGTTCTAAGGATAGAGATATGGCTAGATTTAGGATTAGGTTTATGTCTAGAGCTAGTGTTAGGGTTAGGTTTAGGAATAGGTTCATTTCTAGTGCTAGTTTTAGGGTTAAGTATAGGGTTACAGTCAGGTTTAGACCTATGGTTACCATTAGAGACAGAATAAGTGTCAGGTTTGAGTTATGGTTAGAGCTAGAATGAGGGCTAGGGTTAGGACTAGTAATAGGATTAGGGTTAGGCCTAGGGTTAGCATTAGGTTTAGGTTTGGCTTAGGGTCAGGGATAGGATTAGAGCTAGGTTTAGGGCTATGTTTATGGTTAGGGTTAGGGCTACTGTTAGGTTTAGGTTTAGGGTTAAAGCTAGAGTTAGGTCTTGCATTAAGGCTAGGTTTTGTTTAGAGTTAGGGCTAGGTTTAGAGTTATGTCCAGTGTATGGACTAGGGTTTCGATTTGGGCTAGTTATATGATTAGGGTTAGGACTAGGTCTAGTGGTAGGATTAGGTATAACAATTGGGTGATGTTTATAGCTAGGGTTAGTGTTAGGGTCAAATTCAAGGTCAGAGTAGTTTTAGGGTTAGGGTTTGGACTCGAATTAGGGCTAGAGTTAGGGCTAGGTGTAGGGCTAGTTTTTGATTGAGGTTAAGTTTTAAAGTTAGGGCTATGGCTCAGTTTTGTTATAGGGCTAAAGTTATGGTTAGGGCTAGTTTTAGGCTTAGCATTAGGTTTAGGGCTAGTGTTGGGGTTAGGTTTAGGCTTAGGGTTAAAGTTAGATTTCGATTTAGGATTAAATCTAGGTTTAGGTCTAAGTCTAAGAATTGGGCTACTGTTAGGATTTGGTTTATGGCTAGGATTAGGGTAGGTTTATGGTAAGGGATAGGGTTAGAACTAAAAATACGGATAGGGTAAGAGTGAGAGTTAGTCTTATGGATAAGCTTAGTGTTTGATAAGGTATAGGAATTAATTAGGGCTAGGAATAGGGCTAGGTTTATGGTTATGTTTAGGCCTAAGGTTATTTTTAGGCATACGGTTAGGTTTAGAGTAAGCGATGGGGTTACAGCTATGGATAGGGCTAAGGTGAAGGTTAGAATTAGGGTAGGGCTAGGGTTACATTAGAGTTATGATTAAGGCTAGGTTTTGGACTAGGATGAGGGCTAGGTTTTCTGTTAGGGTTAGGGCTAGGATTAGTGTTAAGGCAAAATGTCAGATCTAGGGTTATGTTTAGGGATAGTTTTAGGGTTAGGTTTATGACTATGTTTAGTGTAAGTGTTAGGTTTAGGGGAAGGATCAAGTTTAGAGCTAGGGGTATTATAAGTGTCAGGGTCAGGTTGAGGGTTTTGTTTAAATTAGGGTTTAGGGTTAGGGCTCGAATTAGCATTAGGATTTGGGTTAGGGTAATGATAGGGCTTTCTTTAGTGTTCAGGTTAGATTTAGCATAATGAATAGGGTTATGGTTAGGTATAGGGTTAGATTTAGGCCTACGGTTAGCAATATAATTAGTGTTATGTTTATGGTAATTGATAGGGTTTGAGCTAAATTTAGAGGTAGGGTTATGGCTAGAATTAGGGCTGGATTTACGGTTAGGGTTATGGGTTTTGTTTGTGTTAACGTTAGGGCTAGAATTACGGCTAGGGCAAATGTCAGGTCTAGGGTTATGGCTAGGGTTAGTTTTAGGTTTAGATTTATGGCTAGGTCTAATATAAAGGTTATGTTTAGGGGTAGTGTCAAGGTTACTGCTAGGCATATTATCATGGGAAGGGTCAGAGTTAGTGTTTGTGTTAGGTTAAGGTTTAGGTTTAGGGCTCGAATTAGCATTAGTGTTAGGGTTAGTATAATTATAGGGTTAGGTTTAAGGTTCAGGTTAGGTTTAGGTTAATGAAATAGTTAAGGGTTAGGTATAAGTATAGTGTTAGGCCTAGGGTTACCATTAGATTATGGTTATAGTTAGGGTAATGGATAGGGTTAGAGCTAGTGATAGGAATAGGGTAATGTTTAGAATTCTGGCAAGTGTTAGGGTAAGGTTTAGGGCTAGGTTCTGGTTTAGGGTTAAGTTTAGGGTTAGGGTTAAAACTAGGGTTTAGGCTCGGATTAAGGTTTGGTTTGGGGTTTGGTCAGGGCTAGGGTTAGGACTATGGCTAATGTATGAACTCGTGTTACAATTAGTGCTAGATTTAGGGTTAGAGTTAGGGTCAGGGCTAGGTCTAGTGTTAAGGTTAGGTTTAGGGTTATTGTGATGTTTTGAGCAAGGGTCACTGTCAGAGTCAGGGTTAGTTTTAGGGTTAGAACTTGAATTATGGCTCAAGTTAGTACTAGGTGTACACTTAGGGTTTGGTTTAGGTTAATGGTTAGGAATATAGGTTGGTTTTGTATTAGGGCTAGGGCTACCTTTATGGCAAATTATGGATTAGCATCAGGGTTAGGTCTAATGTTAGGTTGAGTTTTAGGCTTAGAGTTAGGGTTAGATTTAGATTAAGGTTTAGTTCTAGGGTTAGGGCTAGGGCTAGGGCTAGGGCTAGGTTTAGAGTGAGGGTTAGGGTTATGGAAACTAATATGATTAGAACTAGGGAGAGAAATAGAGTTAGCCTTAGTAGTAGTCTTAGGGTTAGGGTTAGGGTTAGGGCTAAATAAAGGCTAGGATTTGGGCTAGGGTTAGGGCTAGGGTTAGGGCTTAATTAGGGCTAGGATTAGGGCTAGGGTTAGTGGCTGGGTTTAGGGCTAAATTGGGGCTTGGATTAGGGCTAGAGTTATGGTTAGGTTTAGGGCTAAATTATGGCAAGGATTAGGACTAGGCTTAGTGGTAGGTTTACTGCTAAATTAGGGCTAGTATTAAGGCTAGGTTTAGTGTTGGGGTTAGACCAAGGTGTTGGGTTAGAGTTAGGATTAGCATTGGTGTTAAGGTTATGTTTAGGGGAATGAGTGGTGTTATAGCCAGCTTTAGGTCTAGGGTGAGGGTTAGAATTAAGATTAGGCCTAGGATTATTGTTCATTTCCATTAAGGCTATGTTTAGTGCTTAGTTAAGGCCTAGGGTTTCTGTTAGGGTTATGGCTAGGACCAGGTCTAGAGCTAATATCAGGTCTAGGGTTAATGATAAGGATAGATTTAGGTTTAGGTTATGGCTAAGTCTAGTGTAAGTGTTAGGTTTAGGTTAAAGGTCAGGTTAAGGGCTAGCATTATTATTAGGTTCAGTGTCAGTGTCAGGATTAGCATTTGGTTTAGCTGCAGGTTTAGAGTTAGGGCTCAAATTAGCATTATGTTTAGGGTAGCTTAGCATAATGGATAGGTTTTAGTTTAGGTTTCAGTTAAGGTTTAGGGTAATGGATGGGTTAGGGTTAGCATTAGAATTAGGGTTATGTTTAGTGTAATGGATAGGTTTATATCTAGGGATAGGAGTAGGTTTTGGTTTGGATTAAGTCTAGGACTACTGCTAGGTTTAGAAATAGGTCTAGGGAGTGATTTGGGGTAAGTTTTAGGGTTAGGGTAAGTGTTAACTTTAGGGCTAGGGTTAAGGTTAGGTTAAGCTTAGGGCTAGTGTTTTATCTAGAGTTAGGGCTAGGGTTAGGCTGAGGTTTAGGTTTAGGTCTAGGTTTAAATTTATGGTTAGAGTTAGGTTTAGTGTTAGGGATAGAGTATTAATTAGGGTTAGGGTTAGATTTAGGGTAATGGATATGGTTAGAACAAAAGTTCAGGCTAGGTTTAATGTTAGGATTATTGTTAGGGTTAAGATTAGGGTTTAGGATAGAGCTAAGGTTATGTTCAGTGAAAAGGTTAGGCTTTGAGCTAGGGTAAAACCAAGCCTAGCCCTAATCCAAGCTCTAACCCTATCTTTAAACCTAACCCTAAACCTAACACTAATCCTAACCCTAGCCCTAACACTAGCACTAACCCTAAGCCAAACTCTAACCCTAAATCTACCCTTGTCCTAAAACTAATTCTTAGCCTAACCGAAAACCTAACTCAATTACTAGTTCTAACCCTAATCCACAATCTAGCTCTATCACTATCCCAAACCCTAACCCTAACCCTGACACTTATTCTGACCCTAACACTAACCACAGGTCTAAACCTGACCCTAACCCTAAACTGACCCCTAACACTGGCACTACCTGTAACCCAATAATGAAACCTTACCCTAACACTAGACCTAGACTTACACTTAATCCTTTATCTAGTGATAACTCTAGGCCTAGCCCTAAACAAAATCTTAGTACAAGTCCTAATAATAACCCTTAACCTAACCCAAACACTAACACTACCCCTAACCAAACCCCAGTCCTAATGCTGGCACAAATATTAAAGCTAACCCTAAAATGAACACTGAACCTTACCCTAACACAAACCCTAGCTCTAAACCTTATCCTAACAAAAAAAAAAACAAACATAACCCTAACACTAGACCTAGCCATATCACTAACTCTGAAACTAGCCATCACCATAGGCCAAAACCTACCTCAAACTCTATCCATTACCCTAACCCTAATCCTAACCCTAATGCTAAGCCTAGCCCTAACCCTCACACTGACTCTAACCCTAATCCTCATCCTAGTCCAAACATTAGCTCAATCCCTAACTCTTAAACTTAACCTAACCCTAACGCTAACCTATAGCCTAAACCTAAACCTAACTGTAACCATAGCCTTAATCCTAACTTTAACCCTAGTTCTAAGCCTACATATTACCCAAACTGTAACCTTAACATTAATGATAACCCAAGCCCTAACTCTAGTTCTAACCCTACCCATTACCCTAACCCTAACTATAATCCTGATGATAACCCTAGCCCTTACCCTAAATAACCTAACCCTACCTCTAGACATAACCATAAACCTAAGCCTTGCAATAGAGCTAACCCTTGCTCTAACCCTCATAATTACCCTACATTTATACCTAAGCCTATCCATAATCCTAACCTTAAGCCAAAACCTAACCCTAATCCTAACCCTAACACAAAAACAAACCTTATCCAATACCCTAAAACTAATGATAACCCTAGACCTAACCTTAACACTAACTTTGACCCTAATCATATCTATAACCTAGACATAACCTAGACCTAACTCTAAACCTAACCCTTGTTCTAGAGCTAACACTAACTCAAACTGTAAACCATATCCTAAAACGGAACCTAACCCTAACCCTAGGCCTAACCCTAACTCTAACACTAATACAAACCAAAAATCTAGCCCTAACCCTATCCATTATCCTAACCACAATCATAACCCTAAGGCTAACCCTAGGCCTAACTGTAACCATTTTGCTAACTCTAACCCTATCAATTACCCTACACCTAGCATGAACCCTAAACCCAAAACTATCATTACCCTAACGAAACCTTAATGCTAATTCAAGCTCTAAACCTAAACCCTAACCTAAGTGAAACCTGAAACCTAATTCTAACCCTAATAATACCCCTAGCTCGAAACCTGACCCTTACCTAAACTGAATCCTTACACTAGACCTAGCCATAAATCTAACCCTCAATCTATCCCTAATGTAAGCCTAGACCTGACACTAGCCCTAGCCCTAATTCTTGCCATAACACTAAAACAAACCTTAGTACTTATCCTAGCCCCAAACCTGGCCTTATTACTAAACCAAACCATAACCCTAGCCCTAACCAAAATTCTAACCTTCAACTTAGCCACAAATGCTAGACCTAATTTTAGCCCTAATTTATACCTAAATCTAACCTAACCCTAGCCCTAAGACTAACTCTAACTCTTGCCCTAGTCCTATTTTTAGCTCTAACCCTATCCATTACCATAATCCTATCACTTGCCTTTACATTAGCCCTAAGCATAGCCCTAGCCCTAGTCATATATCTAACCCTAATTCTAAATCTAACCCTAACCCTAAGGTAAACCTCTCAGTAACACAAGCCATAACACCAATGCTAATCCTAACACTAGCTCGAACCTAGCCCTAGCCCTACAAAACAACCTAGCCAAAGCTCTAACCCTAAACTCTAACATAAACCAAACCCTAAGCCTACACCTAGCCATAAACCTAGCTCTATTTCGAGACTTATCCCTAACTCTAAAACAAACCCTGACTCTGAATCTGACCCTTACACTAACCCTAGATCTAAAAATCACTCAAAACCTAAACCTAAACCTAACCATAGATGTAGCCCTAACCCTAACCCTAAAACTAGTTCTATTTGTAACCCGAGTTCTTACATTAGCTGTAGCCCTTACCTAACCCAAAACATATACCTAATCGGAGCCCTAACACTACTTTTAACCCTAATCATAATCCTCATTCTAGCACTAACACTTACACAAAACCTAATCCTAACCCTAAAACTTGCCACAACACAAAACCTAACCCTAGCCTTATTCCTACACATAAACCTAGCTCTAACCCCAGCTGTAACCCTATCCATTACCCTAATCCTCATCCTAACCCTAATGCTAACACTAAGATAACCCCAAACCTATTCCTAACCCTAAAACTATACATTACCCTAAACCTAACCTGAACCCTAAACCTAACCGTATCCATAAACTGAATTCTGACCTTAATAATATTTACCCTAAAACTATTTCTGACCATAACCTGAGACCAGACATTAGCCCTAGCCCTAATGAATCCCTAAACATAAAACAAACTCTAGCTCTAATCCTTGCCCTAATCTTAGTCTTAATTTTTAACCTAATCCTAACGATAGACATAACCCTAATTTTAATCCTCCCCTAGTTCTAAAAGTAGCGATAGCATCATACCTAACCATAACCATAACCATAACCTAGTCATAAACCAAGGCTCAGCCTTAATACTAAAACTTCCTCTAATCCTAGCCCTAATTAAGCCCTAAATCTAACCCTAAATTAAACCCTAAAAGAAAGACTAACTCTAACTCTTGCCCTAGCCCTATCCCTAATTCTAACCCTATCCCTTATGATAACTCAAACCCTAGCCCTAACCATAGCACTAAGCTTCGCTGTAGCCCTAAACCTAGATCTAACCCTAACTCTAAATCTAACCCTAAACCTAAGCCTAAAGAAAACCTTAACATTAGCTCTAACCCTAACGCCAATTTGAAAACTAGCCCTAACCAGTCCTAGCCCTCTAGCAAAACTGAGCCATAGCATTGACCCTAACCCTTAACCTCAACCAAACCCTAACACTACACCTAGCCCTAAGCCTAGCCCTAATTCGAGTCCTAACCCTAACCCTAAGACTAATATTAACCTTGAATCTGACCTTAACACTAACTCTAGCTCTACACTTCACCCTATCCCTAAACCTAATCCTAACACTAGACTTCGCCCTAAACCTAACCCTAAACTACCTGTAATCTTAATGGCAGTTCTTAAATTAGTCATAGCCCTAAACCTAACACAAAACCTAGCTCTAATCCAAGGTCTAACCCTGATCCTAATCCTAAACCTATACCTAGTCCTAATCCCAGCTCTAACCTTATTTCTTACACTTAGTCAAACCCTCACCCTATTGCTACCCTAGTCCTAACCCTAATTCTATGCCTATCCCAAACCCTAACTCTATTACTAGTCCTAATACAGCCCTTATTCTAGCTCTAAACTTAAGCAAAACCCTAACCCAAGTGCTGACCCTTATTATTAACCTAACACTAAACCTAAGTTTAAACCTGACCCTAACCCTTATGCAAAACCTAACACTAGCCCTACTATTAACCCAAAACCTAAACCTTATAATAACACTAGCCCTAGAGAAAAACCTAATCCTAAATATATCCATAACCCTAGCCTTAGCCATAACAATAACCTTAACCTAAACCAAACACTAACTCTACCCCTAGACCTAACCATAGTCCTGATTCTGGACCTAAACCTAAACCTATTCCTAACCTTAAACCTGACACTTACCCTAACAAAAACCCTAGCTCTAAACCTTATCCTAACCCAAAAACTAACTCTAACACTACATGAACTCTAAATCTATCCATAACCATAACTCTAGCTCTTAAATTACCCATACCTAACACTAGCCCTAACATCACACAAAACCTAGCCATAATTGCAGCCCTAAACCTAATCCTAACCATAACTCTAACCCTAAACGTAGCCCTAACCCTAACCCTAACCCTCGTTCTAGTCCTAACCGTAGCTCAAACCCTAAAACGTACCCTAAATATAACCCTAGCCCAAACCCAAAACCTCATCCTAAATCTATCCCTAATCCTAAATGTAAACATAGTCCAAACCAAAACTCTAACTATATCTATTACACTAATCATAACCCTAAATCTAATGCTAACCCTAGACCTAAACCTAACCCTAACCCTACCCAGCACAGACTGTATTTATAACCCTCACCTTAGCCCTAAACCTAGATCAATCCCTAACCCTTACACTTCACCTAACCCTAACACTAACCCAAGGCCTAACCCTAAACCTAACCCAGCCATAATCCTAACCTTAACCCTAGCCCTAACCATACCTCGAAACATACCCATTACCCTAAGCCTAAACTTAACACTAATGATAACACTAGACCTAAAGCTAAACCTACCCTAACCCTAAACATAAACCTAACCCTAGAACTAACAGTAAACCTAACCCTAACCCTAAATCTAAGCTGTCTAAAACCCTAACCCTAATGCTAAACGTAAATCTAAGGCTAACCTAAACCTAACCCTATATTTAACCTGACATCTAAATATATTACCCTAACCCTAATGATAAATATATCCATAACTGTAAGACTAACCATGGCCATAACCCTAGAACAAACCCTAAATTAACCTTAGCCATAGAAAAAAAATCCTAGCTCAAACCCTAAAATGTACCCTAAACCTAATCCTAAGTGTAACCCTCTCCCTAACCCTGAACCTAACACTAACTCTAGCCCTAATCCTAAACATAACCCTAGGTCTAACACTATAAATTACCTAACAGTAACCATAACCCTAATGCTAACCCTAGGCCTAACCCTAAACCTATCACAAACCCTAAACACATCCATTACCTTAAACCTAACCTGAACCCTAACCTATCACTATCCATTACCCTCACCCTAATTCTAACCTTAATGCTAATTTCAGCCTTAATCCTAAACCTTAACCTAACCCAAACCCGAAGCCTGACCCTGACTCTAATTATACACCAGCTCTTAATCTGACCCTTTCCCTAAGCATAACACTTTAATTTGACCTAGCCATAAACCTAACCCTAAAAATATCAATAACTATAAACCTAGACCTGACATTAGTAATAACTCTAATTCTTGCCCTAAACCTAACACAAAACTTAGCCCTAATCCTAGCCTTAAATCTAGCCTTAATCCTAAACATAACCATAACCATACCTCTAAACTTAAAGCTAATCATAAAACTATTTCTAACCCTAACCATATCACTAAAACAAAACCAAGCAACAAGTCTAACACTAACCTTAACTTAAACCAAAACCTAGCACTACACCTAGATATAACCCTAGCCCTAATTTGAATCCTAATCATAACCTTAAAACTAACCCTGATATGACTGATATCCTAACACTAACCCTAGCTATAAATATTACTATAATCTTAAACCTAACCCTAACACTTGACCTACCCCTACCTCTAACCCTAATTGTAACCCTGGTTCTTATATTAACCTTTGCCCTAAACCTAGCCTTAAACCTCACACAAAATCTAGCCAGAATCTGAGCCCTAAACCTAGCTTTAACCCTAACCATAAACCTACCACTAGCCCTAATCCTATGCCTTACCCTGAGCAAAACCTTAACGCTAATGGTTCCCCTAGAACTATCCCTACTCATTAGGCTACCCAAATCCTAACCCTATTAATAATCCTAATACTAGATTTCATTCTACCTCTAATGCTATCCCAAACCCTAACCCTAACCCTGACCCTTATTCTGACAATAACATAAACCCTAGGTCTAAACATGACCTTAACCCTAAACCAAACCCTAACACTAGGCCTACTTGTTACCTAATAACTAAATCTAACCCTACCACTAGATCTAGACCTAACCTATTCCTTAATCTAGCCTGAACTTTAGCTCTAGAACTAAACAAAATCCTAGGCCTAGCCCTAACAAAAACCTTTACCTAACCCAAACACTAACTCTACCCCTAGACCTTAACTTAGTCCTAATCCTGGCTTTAATCCATACTTTAAGTCTAACCCAAACACTGACCCTCCCTTTAACACTAAACCCACCTCTAAACCTGAAACTAACCAAAACCTAAACCTAATTTTAGACCCAGCCATAAGCCTAACCCTAAAACTAGCCTTAATCATAGCCCTAAATCTTACATTACCCATAGCCCTTTCTCTAGGTCCAAACCTTACACTAAACATGGAGCTAATTTTAGCCTAAACCTACCCATAAGCATAACCCTAAACCTAACACTTGTCCTATATATAACGCTAGCCTTAGCCTTAGTCCTAAGATAGCTCAAAACCTAACTCTTACCCTAAAAATAAAACTACACCTATCCCTAACTCTCACCCTAACCGTAGCCCAAATCCTAAACTTAACCTAGCCCTAAACCTTGCTCTAAAACTACCATTACCCTAACCCTAAACCTAGCATTATTGATAATCCTGGACGAAACCCTAATGTTAACCCTAACCCTAACTGGAAAACTAACCATAGACATAACACTAAAATTAACACTCAGCATAGCCCTAACTCTAGATCAAACCATAAACCTAAACATAACCATAGCTCTAATCCTAATCCTATCACTAATTCTAACTCTAAACCAAAATCTAAAGCTAACCTAAACCTATCCGTTACTGTAACCCTAACCCTAGAGTTAATGATAACCCTAGCCCTAACTCTAATCCTAACCCTAAACATAAAGTAATTCTATCCCTAGACCTAACCCTAAACCTAGTCCCAACCGTAGCTCAAAACCTAACCTTTATTCAAAACCTATCCCTAAAAAACCCCAACCCTAGTTCTAACACTCATTCTAACCCTAACTCAAGGCATATTCCTAACCATAACTCTATTTCTAAACTTAGCTCTAACCCTTTGAGTTACCCTAAACATAACTCTTACTCTAATGCTAACCCTAAGCCTAACCCTAGATCTCTAACTAAAGCTAACTGCATCAATTACCCTAAACCAAACCTGAACCTTAAAATACACCCTAACTATACCCTAACCCTAATGCTAATGCTAATTTGAACCATAAACCTAAATCCTTACCTAAGCCAAATTTTAATCCTAAAAATTCCCCAAGCTCTATACCTGATCCTTACCCTAAACCTAACCCTAACACTAGACATAGTCATAAGCCTAACCCTAAAATTATCTTTAACCATAACCCTACATCTGATATTAGCCCTAGCACTAATACTAGCCCTGAATCTGAAACAAACACTAGCCTCATCCTAGCCCTAAACCTAGTATTAATTATAACCCTAACCTTAACCCTAACCCTAACCCCAACTCTAACACACACCCTACATCTAAACTTAGATATAAAGCCATTCTTTATCCTAAATTTAAACCTAATCCTATCCCTATCACTAGACCTAAGATGAACACTAACCATAGCCCTAATTCTAGCCCTATTTTAACCCTATCCCAAACCCTAACTCTAATTTTAGCCCTATCAGTAACTCTAAACCTCACACTAGCCCTATTCCTAGTACTAACACTATCACTTACAATAACTCTAACCCTGGCCCTAACCCTTGCCCTATCCTTAATCCTAGCCTAATCCTAGATCTAAAACTAACTATAAATGTATCTCTAACCCTATGTCTAACCTAACGCTAACACTAGCCCTAATCCTAATACTAATTGTAAAACTAGCCCTAACCCTAGGACTAAAACAAAACCAAGCAATAGACCTAAACCTAAACCTTAACTTAAACCAAACCCTAAACTACTACTAGAACTAATCATAGCCCTAATCGAGTCCTAACCCTAACCTTAAAACTAACCCTTACCCTGACTCATATCCTAAAACTCACCCTAGCTCTAAACATGACACTAACCTTAAACCAAAACCTAAAAGTAAATCTAGCCCTAATTTGAGTCCTAAATAAAACCCTAAAACTAACCCTGGACCTGACTCCTATCCTAAAAATAATGCTAGCTCTAAATATCACCCTAACATTAAATCTAACACTAACACTAGAACTTACCCTAACCCAAACCCTAAAGCTAACACTAATTGTAACCCTGGTTCTTACATTACCTGTAGTCCTAACCCTAGCCATAACACTAACACAAAAACTAGCCCTAATATGAGCCCTACACTTAGCTTTAACCCTAACCCTAACCCTAACCCTAACCTTACCACTAACACTTTATCTAACCCGGTCCCAAACCCTAAGCAAAACCCTAACCCTAATGGTAACACTAGACCTATCCCTAATCCTAAGCCTAATCAAAACTCTCACCATACTAATAGTCATAACACAATACATAGAGTGAATTCTAGGCCTAAATATAGCCTTAAGCATAAGCCCAATCATAACCTTAGCCCTAACCTTAAGCCTAAACCCAACCCTAGACTTAGTCTTAAACCTTACTCAAAGCCTAACCCTTACCATAAATATAAACTTAGACCTATACATTACTCTAAACCCTAACCCTAGCCCTAACCCTAAACTTAACCCTATCCCTAAACCTAGCTCTAAACCTACACCTTACCTAACCCTACACCTAACTGTATTGATAAACCTAGCCTTAATCCTAACAATAACCCTAAACCTAATCCGAAAACTAACAATAGACCTAACCCTAAAACTAACACTTGTCATAGCCCTAACCCTAGCTCAAAACCTAATCTGTACCATAATCCTAAACATAACCATAGCCTTAACATTAACCCTAAAACTAAATCTAACCCTAAAACTAAATCTAAACCTACACATAACCATATCCATTACCCTAACCCTTATCCTAACCCTAAAGTAACCCTAGCCCTAACCTTAATTCTAACCCTAAATCTACCATAATCCTGTCCCTAGGCCTAAGGATGAACCTAACCCTCAACCTAACACTAACACTAACAGAACCTCAAACTCTAGCCCTTAGCCTAAACAAAACCCTAGCCCAAACCCTAAACCGAAACCTAGCACTAATCCTAACCATAACCCAAAGCCCAAACTCTAGCTCTAACTCTATCAATTACCCTAAACATAACCCTAAACCTAATGCTAAAGCTGACCCTAACCCTAATCCTAATCCTAACCCTAAGTCTATCCCTAGCCCTGATTCTAACACGAAGCCTTAACCTAGCCCTAACACTCAATCCCTAATCCTTAACCTTAACTGAACCTTAAGAAAATGATAAGCCTAACCTAATCCTAACCCTAAACATAGCCCTAATCCTAAACTTAAAACTAGACTTAACCTTAGCTCTAACCCCACCAATTACCTAAACCCTAACCATAAATATCATGATAACCAGAGACCTAAACCTAAACCTACTCTAACCCTAACTGTAAACCTAAATCTTAGACCTAACCATAAACCTAACCCTTTCTGTAGTCCTAACCCTAGCTCAAACTCTAACATTTATTTTAAACTTAAAACTTACACTTGTCCTAAACCTAAACCTAACCCTAACTGTAATCCTAACCCGATATCTAAACCTGTCCATTACCTTAACCCTAATGATATTCCTAATCCTAACCATAGACCAAATCATAAACCTAACCCTATCTTTATCACTAACCCTAGCTCAAACCCTAACCCATAACCTAAACCTAACCCTATCCTTAGCACTAGCCCTATCTCAAACCTTAACCCATACCGTAAACCTAACCATAGCCTTAAACCTAACCCTAAACATAACCCTAACTCTAGCACTAATCTTAAACATTACCCTAGCCCTAACAATATCTCTAACCCTATCCATTGCCCTAATGATAACCATAAACCTAATGCTAACCCTAGGCCTAACCCTTACCCTATCCATTCCCCTAAACCTAACCTGATCCCTAAACCTATCCTGAAGCCTAAATATAACCTTATCCATTACACTAACCCTAACTCCAACTTAATGCTAATGTGAGCAATAACCATAAAACTCAACCTAACCCAAACCCAAACCTGACTATGACTATTACAATACTCCTAGATCTGAACTTGAACCTCACCCTAAACCTAACTCTGACACTAGACCTAGACATAAATCTTACCCAAAATATATCCCTAACCATAACCCTAGACCTGATATTAGCCCTATCCCTAATTCTAGCCATAACCCTAACAAAACTCTAGCCCTTATCCTAACCCTATATCTAGCCTTGATCCTAACCCAAACCCTAATTCTAGCCCTATCCTTAATTTTTACTCTTTCCCTAGTTCAGAACCTTGATATAACCCCATCCCTTTGCCCAAATATAAACCTAACTCTAACTCTAGTCTTAACCCTTACACTAATTCTAGACCTGATCCTAGCCCTAATTTAGCCCTAATCCTACAACTAGCATTAAGAATAACTCTAAATCTCGACTTAGCACTATTCCTAGATCAAACCCTATCCCTTAACATAACCCTAACACTTGCCCTAACCTTAGCCCTAACACTAGCCTTAGCCCTAACCCTAGAACTAACCATAACTCTAAGTCCAACCCTAAACCTAAGCCTAAACCTCACACTAACACTAGACCTAACAATAACACTAATCCTAAAACTAGACCTAATTTAGTTCAAGCCCTAAAACAAAACAGCCAAAGCCCTAACCCTAACCCTTAACCTAAACCAAAACCTAACCCTACACCTAGCCCTAACAAGAGCCCTAATACCTGTCTTAACCTAATCCTAAAACTAACCTTGAGACTGACTCTGATCTTACAGTAACCCTAGCTCTAACATCACCCTAAATGTACACCTAACCCTAAAACTAGAACTAGCCCTTACCATGACCCTAAAAGTAGCCCTAATAGTAACTCAGTTCTTACATTGGCCGTATCCCTAATCCTAGTCCTAAACTAACCCAAAACCTATGACTAAACTGAACCCTACACCTCGTTTTAACCCTATACCAAGCCCTAGCCCTTACCATTACCCTAAGCCTAACCCTAGCCCTAAAACTGGCCTTAACCCTAAACCTAACCCTAGACTTATTCCTAAGCATAATCCTAGCCCTAACTCTACCTCTAACCCTATTTATTACCCTAAACATAACCCTAATCCTAATGTTAACCCTAGCACTAAACTTAACCCTAATCATAAACCTAGACCTTACACTAACCCTAACCGTCTCCCTAGCCCTAACCATAGCTCAAACTCTAACACTTATTCTAAACCTAACCCTAATACTAACCCTAGGCCCAATCCTAACCCTAGCCCTAGCCCTAATCCTAACCATAACACTAGCCCTAACCCTATCCATTACCCTAAACATAAGCCTATCCCACACATAGCTCTAAACAAAGCTCTAACCCACCCATTACCCTAACCCTACTATAAAACTCATGTTAACACTAGCCCTAACCATAAACTGACTCTAACCCTAACTCTAAACTTAACCCTAGTCCTGAATCTAAACCTACACGAACACTAATTGTAAACCTAACCCTAGACCTAACTGTAAAAGTAACCCTTGCCATAATCCTTATCCTAGCTCAAACCCTAACAGTTACATTAAACCTAACACTAACCATAGTCCAACACCTAAATCTAACCCTATCCATTTAGGCCTAACCCTAAACTTATCACTAACACTAACCTTATCCTTACCTAAACCTAACCTGAACACTAAACCTAACCCTATCAATTACTCTATCTCTAACCTTAACACTAGCACTAATGCTAATTCAAACCCTAAAACTAAACCAAAACCTAACCCAAACTCTGAGCAAGACACTGATTCTAATAACACACTTAGCTCTAAACATGACCCTTACCCTAAACATAACCTTTAATCTAGACCTAGCCATAAAACTAAGCCTAAAAGTATCCCTAACCATAACCCTAGACTTGACATTAGCACTCTATCTAATTCTTACCTTAAACTTAACACAAACCCGAGTCCTCAACCTAGCCCTAAAACTAGCCTTAATCCTAAACCGAACTGTAACCCTAGCCCAAACTGTAATTTCAACCCTCGCCCTAGTTCTGAACCTAGGTATAACCACATGCTTTCCCCTAACCCTAACCCTAAAACTATCCCTAACACTAACCCTAGCCCTAAACCTAGGCCTAATCTTAACACTAACCATATCTTTAATCCTAGCCCTAATTTATTGCTAACTGTAACCTTAACTCTAACCCTAGCCCTAAGACTAACCCTAACACTAGCCATAGACATATATCTAGTAGCAACCTTATCTATTGCCTAACCCTAACACTAGCCCTAACCTTAGCCCTAACCCTAGCCATAGTCCTAAACCTAGAACTAATCCTAACTCTATATCTAACCCTAACTCTAAATCTAAACCTCACCCTAACACTAGCCCAGCCCTAATTCTAATTTGAAATCTAGCCCTAACCCTAGCCAGAGCCCACAAACAAACTGAGCTATAGACCTAATGTTAACCCTAAGCCTAAACCAAATCCTAATGCTACACACAGTCCTAACTCTATCCCTAAAACTAATACTAACCCTGACTCTGACACTAAGCCTAATCCTACCTCTAAACATCACCCTAATCCTTAGCCTAACACCAAAACTAGACCTAGCCCTAATCCTAACCTGAAAACTATCCCTAACCATAAAGTTAGTTCTTATATTAGCCACAGCCCTAACTCTAACACTAAACCTAGCACTAATCTGAGCCTCAACCCTAGCTTTAACCCTAATCCTAATCCTAACCCTAAAACTAACCCAAACCCTAGCTCTAAACCTGTCTCTTATGCTAAGCCAAACTCTCCCCTAATGCTACCCTAATTCTAACCCTAATCCTTAGCTTACCCCAAACTCTAACTCTATTACTAGTCCTAACCCTAGCCCTCATTCTATCTCTAAAACTAAAATGAAGCCTAAGCATAAAACTTACCCTTATTCTGAACCTAACACTAACCCTAGGTCAAAGCCTGACCTTAACACTAAACAGAACCCTAACACTAGCCCTACCAGTAAACCTATACCTAAAAGTAACCATAACACTAGCACTAGACCTAAATTTAATCCTAAATATAGCCATAACTCTAGCCCTCGTCTTAAACAAAAACCTAGCCCTAGAACTAAAATAACCATTAACCTAACGAAAAGGCTAACCCTAGCACTAGACCTAAACCTAGTTCTAATTCTGGTACTAACCATAAAATCAATGCTAACCCAAACACTGACGCTTATCCCAACACACACCCTAGCTCTAATCCTAATCCTAACACAAATCCTAACCCCAAACTTAAAACTAACACTAGACCTGTCTATAACACTAACCCCTAAACTAGACATAAACATAACCCTAGCTCTTACATTACCCATAGCCCTAACATTAGCCATAAACCTCACACAAAACCTAGCCTAATACAAGCCCAAAACCTAGACCTAAGCATAACCTTAACCCTAACCCTAGCAAAAGACCTAAACTTAATGCTTGCCCTAGCCCTAAACTTAGCTCAAACTTTAACCCTTACTCTGAACATTACCCTAGCTCTAAAACTAATCTTAAAACTAAACCTAATCTTAACCATAAAGATAGCCTTACATCTAACCCAATCTATTACCATAAACCTAATCCTAACCCTAATGAAAACCCTATCCCTAACACTAAACATAACCCTGACCATAACACTAAACCTAACCCTCGTCCTAGACCTAATGCTAGCTCAAAACATAAACTTTATCCTAAATACAACCCTAACCCTAACCCTAAGCTAGGTTTACTATTCCTAAACCAAAATCTAACGTAACACTAGCACTAATCCTAACCTAACCCTAGCCCTAACCATATATCTAACCCTATGTATTATCCTTATGATAACCCTAATCCTAATGCTAACCCTAGGCATAACCCTAACCCTTTTGCTAACCCTAAAGCTCTCCATTGCCCTAAACCTACCCTGAATCCTAAACCTAACTCAGTAAATTACCCTAAACCTACCCTAAACATGAACCTAAATCTAAACCCTAAACCTCATTTGAGCCGTATCCCTAAACCTAAACCTAAAACAAACCCTAACCCTGATCCTGACCCTAAAAGTACACCTAGCTCTAAACCTTACACTTACCTAAAGCCTAACACTTACACTAGACATAGACACAAACCTAATCGTAAATGTACCCCAAACTGTAACACTAGACCTGACATTAGCCCTAGCCCTAATTCTAGATCTAAACCTAAAACAAACCCTAGCCCTCATCCTAGCTCTTAACCTAGCCTAAACATAACACTAACCCTAACCCAAGCCCTAACCCTAATTCTAACCCTCACCCTACCTCTAAACCTAGCCATAACACCATACCTTACCTTAAAATCAACTATAACCCTAGCCATAATACTACGCATAAGCTGAACACTAACCCTAACCCTAATCCTATCACTAACTTATCCCTATCCCTAAAACTAACCAAAGCCCTAGGCCTAAGACTAACTGTAATTCTCACCCTAGCCCTAGCCCTTGTTCTAACCCTATCTGTTACCATAATCATAACCCTAGACCTAACCCTTGCCCTATAGTTAGACCTAGCCCTAATCCTAGATCTAATGCTAAATCCAAATCTAATCCTAACCCAAATCCTAAGCCTAACACTAACAGCAGCCCTAACCCTAATGCTAATCATATAACTAGCCCAAACCCTAAATATAGGACTAAAACAAAACTGAGCATCAGTCCTAACCCTAAACCTTAACTTAAACCAAACCATAACCCTACACCTAGAAATAACCCTAGCCCTAATTTGAGTCCTAAACCTAACCTTTAAACATACCCTGACCCTGATTCTAATCTTAACATTGACCCTAGCTCTAAAGACCACTATAAACTTAAACCAAACCCTAACAGTAAATGTAGCCCTAATTCAAGTAATAAAAATCCTAACCTTAAAGCTAACCCTGACCCTGACTGATATCCTAACAGTCACTCTAGCTCTAAACACAGGACTCACCTTAAACCAAACACTAAGTTACCCTAGTTCTTATTTGAGTCCTAAACCTAACCCTAAAACTAAGCCTGATGCTGACTCATATCCTAACAATAACCCTAGCTCTAAATATTACCCTAATCTTAAACCTAAGCCTAAAACTAGACATACCCCTAACCCTAACCCTAAAACTAACCCTAATTGTAACCCTAGCTCTTATAGTAGCCAATGCCCAAATCTAGCATTAACCCTAACAAATAAACTAGCTCTAATCTGAGCTCTAAACCTATATTTAACCCTAGCCATAACCCTAACTCTAGCATTAATCCTAGCTCTAAGGCTATCCCTTAACCTAAGAAAACCCTAACCCTAATGGTAACTCTAGACATATCTTTAATCCTTAGGCTAACCAAAACCCTAACCCTATTAATAGTCCTAACCCTAGCCCTCCTTCTAGCTATAAACCTATCCCAAACCTTAATGCTAACTCTGAACCTTATTCTGAACCTAACTCTAGCCCTAGGTGGAAAACTGACCCTAACACTAGACCAAACCCTAACACTAGCCTTAGACCTAAACCAATTCCTAAATCTTGCTTTAAATCTAGCCCTAGACCTAAACATAAACCTAGCCCTAGCCCAAACAATAATGCTTTACATAACTCAAACAATAACCCTGATCCTAGACTTAAACATAGTCTGATTTCTGGCTGTAACCCTAAAACTAACTCTAACCCAAACACTGACCCTGAATTTAGAGTAAACTTATCTCTAAATCTGACCCTACTAGAAAATGTAAATCTAACACTAGACCTAGCCATAAACCTAACCCTACAACTAGCCTTCAACATAACCCTAGCTCTTACATTACCCATAGCCCTAACCCTACGTCTAAACCTAACACAAAATCTAGAGCTATTCCTAGGCCTAAATCAAGCCTTAAGCATAACACTAACCTAACCCTAGCCCTAACCCTAACCTAACCTTTGCCTTAGTCCTAATCCTAGCTCAAAGCCTAAACATTACTCTAAACATAAACCTGCACCAATCCTTCAATCTAACCCTAATCCTAGACATAATCCTAACCTTAATCTTAGCCCTAAAACTAGCTCTAAACTTACCCATTACTCTAAACCTAATTCTAATTTTATTGATAATCCTAGGCTTAATGCTAAACCTAAACCTAACTGGAAAACTTACCCTAGACCTAACCTTAAACCTCACACTTGACATAGACCTAACCCTAGCTCAAACACTAAACCTTACTATAAACTTAAACATATCCATAGCTCTATCTCTAAGCCTAAAACACAATCTAACATTAAACACAGCCCTAAATATACATCTAATTGTATACAATGCCCTAACCCTAACCCTATCCCTAATGTTGTCACTAGCCCTAATCCTAACCCTAACCCTATGAGTACTATAATCTTATCTCTAGAAGTAACCCTAAACCTAACCCTCACCCTAGCCCTAACTGTAGCTCAAAGCCTAATCCTTATGCTAAACATAAACCTAAGCCAAGCACTAGTTTTTATCCTAACCCTAACCCTAATTGAAGACCTATTCTTAACCATAAACTTAGCCCTATACTTAGTTCTAATCCTATCCATTATGCTAACCATAACCCTTACCCTAAGGCAAACCCTAGGCCTAACCTTAACCCTATTGATAACCCTAAACCTATCAATTACCCTGCACCTAATATGAACTCTAAACAAATCCTATCATTACCCTAACCCACACCCTACAGCTAATTCAAGCCCTAACCCTAAACCCTAACCTCAAACAAACTCTAACACTGACCCTAACTCTAATAAATCTTGTATCTCTAAGGCTGATTTTAACACTAAACCTAACCCTTACACTAGACCTATCCATAACCCTAATCCTAAAACTATCCCCAACCATAAGCTTAGACTTGGCATTAGCCATAGCCCAAATCCTAGCCCTGAACCTAACTCAAACCCAAACCCTTATCCTAGTCCTATACCTAGCCTTAATCCTAACACTAAACCTAACTTTAGGCCTAATTCAGAAACTAACCCTATCCCTGATCTTAGCCCTAAATTAGTCCTATCCCTAACCCTAGCCCTAACCTTAGCATTAAGACTAACTCTAACTCTCACCCTATCACCATCCCTAGTTCTAACCCTATCCCTTACTGGAACCCTAATCCTAGCCCTAAACCTAGCCTTAACCCTAGCCCTAACCCTAGCCCTATCATTAGCTCTAGCTCTAACCTAGATCTAATTTTAACTCTAAATCAATCCCTCACCCTAAGCCTAACCCTTACCCTATCTCTAAATTTAAGTTTAACCCAACCCTAAAACAATACTGAGCCATAACCGTAATCATAAACTTTAACCTAAACCAAACCCTAAACATAACCTTATATCTAATTCTAGTTTTAAGCTGAAAACTAGAACTAACACCTACCCTGACTCTGACCATAATACTAACCCTAGTTTAAACATCAGGCTAACCATAATCCTAAACCTAACACTAGACCTACCACTAACCCTAACTCTAAATTTAACCCTAATTGTAACCCTGGTACTTACATTAGCCTTACCCCTAACTCTAGCATTAACTTAACCCCAAACCTAGTCCTAATCCATGCCCTAACTCGAGTTTTAACACTAACCCTAATCCTAACCCTAGCCCCAATCAAAACCATAACTCTAGCCCTAAAGCTAGCTCTACCCTATCCATTGCGGTAACCATAACCCTAGGCCTAAACATAAACCTATCCCTAATGCTAAACCTATGCATTATTCTAAACCAAACCTAAACCCTAAATCTCACCCTATCATTACACTAACACTAACCATAATGCTAATTTGAGCCCTAAATTTAAACCTTAACCTATCCCAAACTTCTAACCCAGACCTTGACCTAATAATACCCCTAGCTCTAAACCTCACCCTAACCCTAAACCTAACTCTTACATTACATGTAGCCATAAAATTAACCCTAAAACTATCTTTAACCATAACTCTAGATCTGATATTAACCCTAGCCCTAATGGTAGCCCTAACCCTGAAATAAACCATAGTCCTCATGCTAGCCTCAAACCTAGCTTTAATCATAACCCTAACACTAACCATAGACCTAACCCTAATTCTAACCCTAATTGTAACCCTCAATCTATCCCTAAACCTAGCTATAACGCCATTCCTTACACTAAACTCTTAACCCTAACCCTAACCCTAACACTAGGCCTAAGGCGAACACTAATCATAGCTCTAATTCTAGCCCTATCCATAACCCTAAACTAAACCCTAGCCCTAAGACTAACTCTAACTCTCACACTAGCCCTACCCTAATTCTAACCATATCCATTACCGTAATCCTAACCCTAGGTATAACCCTAACTCTAAATCTAACCATAAACCTAAGCCTAAGCCTAACATTAACACTAGCCACAGCCCTAACACTAATCATAAAACTAGCCCTAACACTAACCCTTGCAGTAAAACAAAACCTAACAATAGCCCTAACCCTAAACCTTAACTTAAACCAAACCTTAACACTACACCTAGACCTACACCTAGCCCTAATTCGAGACCTAATCTTAACCTTAATACTAACCCTAACTCTGACTCATATTCTAACACTCACTCTAGCTCTAAACACCACCCTAATATTAAACCAAACACTTATAGTAACCCTAGCCTTAATTTGAGTCCTAACCCTAACTCTAAAACTAAACCTGACCCTGACTATTATTAACCTAACACTAACACTAGCTCTAAATTTTACCCTAACCTTAAACCTAATCCTAACACTAGAAGTTTATCCCCTAACCATACCCTCAAACTAGCACTAAAATCCTAGTTCTTACATTAGCCTTTGCTCTAATCCTAGCCATAACAAAAGTGCTCTGGGATAAAGTTGTTTACATGTTTCAGCGGAGGGGAACATTCACAAGGAACAAACCAAAGAGTGTCCACAGAGAACTGATTGAGTGTGGGCAGTTTCACGCAGCTAGCACCAACCCTGTTTGATTCTGTGCTCCATTTCTCTTCAACAAAATAGTTCAAAATAAAGTGAAACCTTAAAATACAAACTGTACCTGACAGTGAACCATTTAACTGAGAAGGCCCAAATCAGGGAACATTGTGAGCCTAGGTAAAAGATGAATCCTGCCCAGTATGAAAGATACAAGAACAAAACTGACTCTAACCCTAACACTAGGTTTAAACTAGCCCTTACCCTAACCCTAATCTGTTTAGAGAACCTGTTATAATAGAAATCCCAAATTAAGGGAGCCTAGTGGGGCAAGCTAACAGATGAATCTTTTGCAGTATCAAAGAAATCTGACCAAATAATTTGGGGAGGTGTTTCAGTACATGTACATTATCCTGTTGTCTCCAACAGTACTTTTGGATAAAGATGGTTTTGCATGCTTCATCTTTGGGATACTTTCACAAGAAAGAAACCAGAGTGCCCACATAGAACTGATTGAGTGTGTGCCGTTTTAAGCAGCGAGCACCAACCCTGTGTGATTTCAAGTTCCATTTCCATTTACCAGTATAGGTAAAAATGAAGGAAACCTTAAAATACAAACTGTTCCTGCAGCAAACCATTTAAGGGATGAGGCCCAAACCTGGGGAAAATAGTAAAGTTAGGTAAAAGATGAATTATGCCAAGTATCAAATGAATTAAAACTAAACTCACTCTAACTCTAACACTAGATCTAACCCAACCCTAACCTAATTCTAACCTGTTTAGAGTACCTATGATCATAGAAGTCCCAAACTTGGGGAGCCTAGCAGCACAACTTAACAGATAAATCTTGTGCAGTATCAAAGAAATTTGATGAAAAATTGGGGGAGGTATTTTAGTACATTCATATTTCCCTGTTTTTTCTTAAAGTGCTCATGGATAAATTGTTTTTCATGCTTCAGCTTAAGGTACTTTCACAAAGAAAAACCAAAGAGTGCCCACAGAGAGATGATTGAGTGTGTGAATATTCATGCAGCTAGCACCAACCCTGTTTGAATTCCAGCTCCATTGCATTCACAAATATAGGTCATAATCAAGTGAAACATAAAATTTCAAGCTGTTCCTGACACTGAACCATTGAACCTTAAAGGCCAAACCTTGGGGAGCCTACTAAGGCTAGGTCAAGGATGAATCTTGTACAGTATCAAATTAATCCAACCAAAAATTATTTGAAGCTCTTTCAGTACATGGGTATTCTGCTCACTCCTAAAGCACTCCGAGATAATGTTGTTACTTTCTACTTCATCTTAGGGCTACTTCCATAGCAAACATCAGATTATGCTCACTGAACATTGATGGAGTGTGTGAAGTTTCAAGCAGCTAGCCCAAACCCTGTTTGATTTCCAGCTTCATTTGCATTCACCACTACAGGGAAAACGAAGAGAAACATGAAAATTGAAACTGTTCCTGAAGTCAAACCCTTTATGTAGAAGGCCCAAACATTTGGAGTATAGCAAAAAACAAAACAAAACAAAACAAAACAAAACAAACAAAAAAAAAAAACAAGATGAATACTGCACAGTATCAGTAAAATTGAAAACAAAACTAACTCTTACCTTAACACTAGTTCTAAACGTAGTCCTAACACTAACATTAACACTAACCTTAATCTGTTTATAGTCCCTTTGATCCTAGAAGTCCCACACTTGGGGATACAAGTTGTGTAGGCTAACAGATGAATCTTTCACAATTTCAAAGAAATCTGACCAAACATTTGGGAAGGTAGTTCAGTACATGTATATTTCCCTGTTTTCTCATAAAGAGCTCTCACATAAAGTTGCTTTGAATGCTTCAGCTTAGGGCTACTTTTACAAGGAATAAATCAGAGAATGCCCATATAAAACTTATTGAGGGTGTGAGGTTTGAAGTACCAGCCTTTCTAACACCAACCCTGTTGGATTTCCAGCTCCATTTCCATTTACATGCATAGGTCAAAATGAAATGAAAACTTAAGATAAAAACTGTTCAGGAGAGCAAACCCTTGACCCATGAGGCCCAAACCTAAAGAATATAGTAAGGCTAGGTAAAAGTTGAATCCTGTACAGTATCAAAGAAATTTGAACAAAACTAAATCTAACAAAACACTAGCTGTAACTCTAGCCCAAACATAATACTAAATCTAACCTAACCTGTTTAGGAAACCATTGACCATAGTAGTCCCCAAATAAAGGAAACCAGTGGGGCAAACTAACAGATGAATCCTGTGCAGTATCAAAGAAATATGAACAAATAACTAGGGGAGGTATTTCATTAAGTGCATATTTCCCTGTTTTCTCCTAATGTGCTTTTGGATAAATTAGTTTTTTTATGCTTCACTTTAAGGTACTTTCACAAGGAACAACCAGAGTGTGCCCACAGAGAGCTGATTGAGTGCATGAAGTTTCAAGCAGCTAGTACTAACTCTGTTTGATTTCCAGTTCAATTTCCATTCACATTTATAGGCCATAATAGAGTGAAACCTAAAAATTCAAATTGTTCCTGACAGTGAACAAGCAAAACTTAAACGCCTAAACTTGGGGATCCTACTAAGGCTCAGAAAAGGATGAATCCTGTACAGTATCAAAGCAATCAAGGAAAAAAAGTTGAAGCTTGCTCCTAAAGTGCTGACAGATAAAGCTGTTTCTTTCTAATTCAGCTTTGGGCTACTACCACAAGAAACAAATGAGAGAATGTGCCCTGAGAACCGATTGAGTGTGTGAAGTTTCAAGCAGCTTGCACAAACCCTGTTTGAGTCCAGCTCCATTTCCATTCACTCCTATAGGGCGAAATGAAGTGAAACATGAAAATTAAAACAGTTTCTGAGAGCAAACCTTTTTCTAGGAGGCCCAAACATGGGGAGTATACTAAGAATAGGAAAAAGGTAAATACTGCCCACTATCCAAAAGGTTGAAAAAAACTAACTCTAACCCTAACACTAGTTATAACCCTAACTGTAACCATAACAATAAGCCTAACCTGTTAAGAAAACCATTGATCATAAAAGTTTTAATCTTGGGGAGACTAGTGGGGCAAGCGTACATATGAATCCTCCACATTATCAAAATAATCTGACAAAATAATTGGGGGAGGTATTTCAGTACATGTGTATTGCCCTGTTTTCTCTTAAACTGCTCTTGAATAAACTTGTTTTGCATGCTTCAGCTTATCGCTACTTTTACAAGGAAGAAACCAGAGAGTGCCCACAGACAACTGATTGAGTATGTGAAGTTTTAATCAGCTAGCACCAACTCTCTGATTTCCAGCTCCATTCTCATTTACCCATATAGGTCAAAATGAATTGAGACTTTAAAAACAAACTATTCCCAACAGCAAAACATTGAACCAAGAAGCCGCCAAACCGGGGGACATACTAAGGCTAAAATGTAAATGATAAATCTTCCCAGTATCAAAGAAATTTGAACGAAACAAACTCCAACCCTAACACTAGCTTTAAAGCTAGCCCTAACCCTAACCATAACACTAACCCTCACCTGTTTAGAGAACCATTGATCCTAGAAGTGCCAAACTTGGAGAGCCTAGTGGAGCAAGCTAAATGATGAATACTGTGTAGTATAAAAGAAATCTGATCAAATTTTGGGGAGACTTATTTCAGTACGTACATATTTCTCTGTTTTCTCTTTAAGGCTTCATGGATACCATTTCTTTTGCATGCTTCATCTTTGGCCTACCTTCAACAGAAAGAAACCAGAGAGTGCCCACTGAGAACTGATCGCATGAAGTTTCAAGCACCTCCTGCCAACCCTGTTTGATGTCCAGCTCAATTTTCATTCACATCAATAAGCCATACTGAAGGGAAACTTTAAAATACAAACTATTCCTGATAGCAAACCATTGAACCAACAAGGCCTAAACCTGTGGAGCATAGTAAGGCTGAATAAAAGATGAATTCTGCCCAGTATCATAGAAATTTGAAGAAAACTAGGGCTGCATGGGTGCTCTCAGCACAGATGGAAGGCTCCGCTGTGCAGTTTCTCTTGGCACAGACAGCAGTCTCAGCCACACAGGCACTCTCTGCACAGAAGGAAGGCAGCACAGAACACAGATGCTTTGCTTGTGGGTCAACAGTCCAAGCTCTGGACACAGCACAAGTTCACTCCAGAATCACTAACCTCACCAAACACCATACATGGTTAATAGATGGAATTTATCTTGTAAAACCTTACTCGCCATCTATCAGTGGGCGTGGCTGTCAGGTTGTTTCTGCAGCTTATCAGGTACCAGGTTTCCAACTCCCCTACCTCCAGCTGTGATAATTCAGAATTTTTCTCACAAGCTTTGGGGGTATAGCTATCAATGTGAAGCAGTTAGTTTACAGTCACCTGGTTGCCAATTCAGAGACTAAGAGTAGGGAGGCTCCACGTAGTAGTTCAAGACCTCTCACTCTGGCTACTTCAACCACCCTGAGCACAGAGACTCAAGCTAGGAATAGACAACTCCATCTACTGCAAGAAAAGAAAACAGAATTCACAGAGACTTTTTTTTCTTACTTACTTTTCTTTTCTTGCTCTTCTCATCCATTCTTCTCTACCCTTCCCTCTCTGGTCCTCACAACCTCAATGTATGTGAAACCAAGAACTTTACATAAAATTGGACTTCAAGAACTGAATCACTAGAATTGTATAATGTAGAGGAATTGCATAGGTCCCACCTCACAACCTCTTTATTTGCTCTTATTTTCTTTATCCCTCTCTTTCTTTCTTTCCTTGTTATTTTTTCTTGTTTTCTTTCTTCCTCTCTCCCACTTTCAGCCTCTTAACTTTTACTATTGATATATAGGGTAATTTTTTGAATACAAATTAGGAGTTTTAACTTATACCTTCTTCCATTAAATTCACCCTGTCTATTCACTAGAGTTCTCCTTCATAGTTGCTAAGTTAGATTAATCACATACCCTCATTCCTTTCCCCCTTAACATAGCATCCAACCCCTGACCCACAGTTCTCTATACACTACCAAAAATGGTATGCCTTTTTATGAAACTAATGACTATATTCTAAATAATAATGGAAGACAGCATCTGTAGACACAGAGTCTAAATATAAATGTATTTATAATGGTTAGACTTAGGGTTTGGGTTAGGGTTAGATTTAGAGTTTGGTTTTGATCTATGGTTAGGGCTAGGGCTAAGGATAGGGCAAGGGTTAGGACTAAGGTTTTGGTTAGGTTTAGGATTATGGTAAGGGATAGGTTTAGAACAAGTGATAGGGCTAGTATGAGAGTTAGAGTTAGTCTTAGGGCTAGGATTAGGGTTAGGGTTAGGGTTAGGGATAAGGCTAAATTAGGGATAGTGTTACTGTTAGGTTTAGGCCTTGGGTTAGGGTTAGAATTATGATAACATTTAGGGTAAGGTATTGGGTTACAGCTAGGTTGAGGGCTAGGGCAAAGATTAGTATTAGGTTTAGGGTGAGGGTTATTTTTAGGGTTATGATTAAAGCTAGGTTTAGGGCTAGGTTGAGGGCTAAAGTTTTTGTTAGGGTTAGGGCTAGTATTAGGACTAGGGCTAATGCCAAGTCTAGAATTACAGTTAAGGACAGATTTAGTGTTAGTTTTATGGTTTGATCCAGTGTCGGGGTTAGGTGTATACTAAGGGTCAGTTTTAGAGCTAGAGTTATTATTAGGGTCAGGATGAAGGTGAGGGTTTGGGTTAAGTTAGGGTTTAGGTTTTGGGCTTGAATTATCATTAGGGTTTTTGGCTTAATGTAATAAAGGTGTTAGGTTTAGGGTTTAGGTGTGGTTTAGTGTAATGGATAGGTTTAGGGTTAGGCCTAGGGTTAGCATAAGAGTTATCATTAGGGAAATGGATAGGGTTAGACCAAAGATTGTGGGTAGGGTTATGTATAGGATTAGGGCTATTGTTTGGGTTAGGGTTATGGTTTAGGTGTGGTTTAGTGTAATGGATAGGTTTAGGGTTAGGCCAAGGTTTAGCATAATGGGTTATCATTAGGGTGATGGATAGGGTTAAACCTAAGAATACGGGTAGGTTTATGTATAGAATTAGGGATTTTTTTTGTGTTAGGGCTAGATTTACTTTTAGGGTAAAAGCTAGGTTTAGCATCTGTGGATGTGGCTCAAGAAGTAGCGTTCTCAGCTGTCATGTGCAGGGTGCTGGGTTCGATCCTCAGCACCACAAACCAATAGTTAGGGCTATGTCTTCTGTTAGGGTTAAGTTTATGGTTACTATGATATTTAGAGCTAGGTTTTATGTTAGGGTCAGAGTCAGGGTCCGGATTAGTTTCAGGTTAGGATTAGGACTAGAATTACAGATAGGATTACGGCTAGGTATATGGTTAGGATTTAATTTAGGTTAAGTATTAGGGTTAGGTTTATGATTCAGTTTTGTTTTAGGGCTAGGGGTAGAGTTAGGGATTGTTTTCTGATTAATGTTAGGATTAGCACAAGTGTTTTTGTGAGGTTTAGGTTTAGGTTTAGGGTGAGATTTAGAGTTAGGTTTAGATCTATGCTTTGAGCTAGGGTAAGAATAGGCTAGGATTAGGACTAAGATTAGGGCTAGGTTTAGAGTGATGGTAAGGGATTGTGTTAGAACTAGGTATAAGGCTAGGGCGAGAGTTTGAGTTAGACTTCAGGCTAGGGTTAGGGCTGGGTTATGGATAGGGCTAAATTAGGGCTGGGATTTGAACTAGGGTTAGTCTTAGGATTAGGCCTAGGTTTAGGGCTAGGGTTAGTGTTAGGGTAATGGTTAGGGTTAGGTTTAGCTTAAGGGATAGGATTATATCTACTTTTAGGACTAGGGTGATGATTAATAATAGGGTTATGTTTAGGGTTAGGTTTAAGATTAAGGCAAGGTTTATCGCTAGGATGTGTTCTAAGGTTTGTGTTATGATTAGGATTAGGATTAGATCTAGGGCTAATGTCAGGTATAGGGTTACATTTAAGGAGAGTTTTGGGGTGAGGTTTATAGCTATGTCTATTGTAAGCGTCAGGTTTCTTGTTAGGGTCAGGTTTAGAGCTATGGGTATTATTAGGGTAAGGGTCAGGGTCAGGGCCAGGGTTTTTATTAGATTAAGTTTTAGGGTTAAGGCTCAAATTATCATTACTGTTATGGATCAGTTAATGATAGTTTTAGGTTTAGAGTTCAGGTTAGGTGTATGGTGATGGATAGAGTTAAGGTTAGGGAAAGGATTAGGGTTCGGCCTAAGGTTAGCAGAAGTGTTAGGGTTATCATTAGGGTAATGGATAAGGTTAGAGCTAGTGATAGGGCTAGTGTCATGCTTAGGGTTAGGTCTAGGGTTAGGCTTAGGATTAGGGTTAGGGCTAAGGTTAGGGTTATGGTTAGCTTTAAAGGTTAAAGCTAAAGTAGGGATTGGTTTAGGGCTAGGTTTTCCAATAGGTTGGGGCTTTGGCAAATGTAAGAACTTTGTTATGATTAGGGCTAGTTTTAGGGTTAATGTTAGAGCTAAGTATAGTTTTAGGGTTTAGTTTACGGTTAGGGTGATGTTTAGAGCTAGGATTAGTGTTAGTGTCAGGGTCAGTGTTCACTTTAGGGTTATTGTTAATGGGAAAGCCAGAATTAGTACTAGGGTTAAGTCTAGGAGAACGGTTAGTGTTTGGCTTTAGGCTAAGGGATATTATTAGGGCTAGGGCTAGGTTTTTATTTAGGTCTAGAGCTATAGTTATGGGTAGCTTAGGATGAGGTTTAAGTCTAGTTCTAGTGTTAGGGTTAGGTTTAGGTATAAGGTTACTAGTAGAGCTAGTGTTAGAGTTCGGTTTAGGGTTAGGTTCCATTTTAGGCCTATGATTAGTGTTAGGGTCAGAATAAGGGTCAGGTTTATGGTTAGGGTTTGGGTTATTGTTAGAGCTAGAATGAGGACTAGGGTTAGGACTAGTAATAGGTTTAGAGTTTGGATTAGGTTAAGAATTAGGATTAGGATTAGCATTAGGTTTAGGGTTTGGCATAGGTTAAGGGATAGGATTAGAACTAGGGTTAGGGCGAAGGTTAGGGTTAAAGCTAGATTTAGGGCTCAGATTTTGAATAGTCTTTTTGTTAGGGAAGAAATCGAGGAAATATGCATGTACACTTCCCCCAATTATTTGTGCAGAATTCTTTGATTCTGTGAAGGATTCATCTGTTAGCTTGCCCCACTAGGCTTCCTTATTTTGGGACTTCTATGATCAAAGTTTCTCTAAACAGGCTAGGGTGAGCTGTAGGATTAGGATTAAGGATAGATCTAGTTATTTTGTTCAAATTTCTTTGATACCAAGCAGGATTTATCTTTTACCTGTTCTTACTATGTTCCTCAGGTTTAGGCCTTCTAGGTTCACTGGTTTGCTGTCAGTATTTTAGTTTTGATTTTATGGTTTCCCTTCATTTTGACATATATGGGTAAATTGAAATGAAGCTGGAAATCCAACAGGGTTTTTGCTAGCTGATTGAAACTTCACACATTCAATCAGTTCTCTTTTAGGACGCTCTGGTTTTATCCTTGTGAAAGTATCCCCAAGATGAAGCATGCAAAAACAACTGTATGCTAGAGCATTTTAGGAGACAACAGGAAAATATGCATGTACTGATCTACCTCCTCCAATCATTTGGCCAGATTTTTTTGATGCTGGGCAGGATTCATCTGTTAGCTTGCCCCACTAGGCTCCTCAACTTTGAGTCTTCTATGATCAAAGGTTCTCTATACAGATTAGGTTAGAGTTAGGTCTAGTGTTAGGGTTAGAGTTTGTCTTGTTCAAATTTTATTGATACTGGGTAGTTTACATTTTTACCTAGCCTTACTATGTTCACCATGTTTCGGCCTTCTCAGTTCAATTCTTTGCTGAAAAGAACAATTTGTATTTTACGGATTCACTTCATTTTGACCTACATGGGTAAATGGACATGGAGGTAGAAATCAAACAAGGTTGGTGCTAACTGCTTGAAACTTCACACAATCAATTCTCTGTGGGCACTCTCTGATTTATTCCTTGTGAAATTAGTAATAAGCTGAAGCATGCAATACAAATTTATCTGAGTACACTTTAGGAGAAAACAGGAAAATATGCATGTACTGACATAGCTCCCCCAATTATTTTGTCAGATTTCTTTGAAACTGCCCATGATTCATCTGTAAGCTTTCCCCACTAGACTCCCCAATTTTGAAACTTCTATGATCAAAGGTTCTCTAAACAGATTAGGTGTTGGTTTAAACTTAGTGTTAGGAATAGATTTAGACCTGGTACTAGGTTTAGAGTTAGTTTTTTTTTTTTTTTAATTCAATGATACTGGGCAGGATTTAACTTTTTCCTATTTATCCTATACCCCAAATTTTGGGGCCTCCTACGTAAAAAAAGGGTGTTCTCTCAGGAACAGTTTCAATTTTCATGTTTCTCTTCTTTTTGCTCTATAGGGGTTAATGGAAATTCAGCTGGAAATCAAACAGTTCTCAGTGAGCATTCTTTGGTTTGTTTCCTGTGAAATATCCCTAAGCTGAAGTAGAAAGAAATAACTTTATCTCTGAGTGCTTTAGGAGCAAGCAAAATACACATGTACTGAAGAGCTTCTAATTTTTTGGTCAGATTACTTTGATACTGTACATGATTCATCTTTGACCAACCTTATTAGGCTTCCCAAGTTTGGGCCTTCAAGGTTCAATGGATCAGTGTCAGGAACAGTCTTTGAGTTTTTAGTTTTCACTACATTATGGCCTATTGGTGTGAATGGAAATGGAGCTGGAAATCAAACAGGGTTAGTGCTAGCTGCATGAAACTAAACACACTCCATCACTTCGCTGTAGGCATGCTCTGGTTTGTTCCTTGTGAACGTACCTTAAACTGAAGCATGAAAAAACAATTTATCCAAGATCACTTTGGGAGAAAACAGGGGAAATAGGCATGTACTGATACACCTTCCCCAATTATTGGTGAGAATTATGATATGGGGCAGGATTCATCTATTACCTTTCCCTAATAGGCACCACAAGTTTTGTGCTTTTATGATTAAGCTCTATAAACAGGAAAGGCTTAGTTTTAGGATTAGGGTTAGGGCTAGCATTAGAACTAATGTTCGGGTTAGAGTTAGTTTTCTTCAATTTTTTTTTTTTTGATACCAGTCAGTATTCATCTATTACCTATCATTACCTTGTTTGCCAGGTTGGGCATTCTCCATTCAAGGTTTGCTGTCAGAAACAGTTTGTGTTTTAAGGTTTCACTTCATCTTGACTTCTATAGGTTAGGGTTAGGGTTAGGTTTAGGGCTATGGCTCGGTTATGTTTTAGGGCTAGGGCTAGTGTTATGGCTAGATTTTGAATTAGTAATAGGGTTAGGCCTAGTGTTAGGGTGAGGTTTAGGCTGGGGTTTAGGGTTAGATTTAGAGTTAGGGTTAGATCCAGTGTTAGGGTTATGGCTAGAGTTAGTGTTACGGTAAGGGATAGGGTTTGAACTAGGGAAATGGCTAGGAGAAGAATTAGATTTAGATTTATGACTAGACTTAGGGTTAGGGTTAAAGCTAAAATAGGTCTAGGATTAGGGTTAGGGTTAGTGTTATATTTAGGCCTAAGGGTAAGGCTAGGTTTAGGATTAGCATTGGGATTAGGATTCAGTTTAGGGTAATGGGTGGTGTTATAGCTATCTTTAGGGTTACTGAGACGGTTAGAATTAGGATTAGGGCTAGGGTTAGTGTTTATGTTAGGATTAAGGCTAGGTTTAGGGCTAGCGTTTCTGTTAGGTTCAGGGCTAGAACTAGGGCTAAGGCTAATGTCAAGCCTAATGTTACGTTTAAGGATAGATGTAGGGTTGGGTTATGGCTAGGTCTAGTGTCAGAGCTATGTTTAGTGTACGGTCAGGTTTAGAGTTATGTGTATTGTTAGGTTTAGGGTCAGGGTTAGAATTTGGTTTCGGTCAACGTTTAGGTTTAGGGCTTGAATTAGTGTTAGGTTTAGTCTTATGATTAGGGTCATGGATAGGGTTATGTTTGGGTTTCAGTTAAGGTTTAGGGTAATGGATGGGTTAGGTTTAGCAATAGGGTTAATGGTAGCATTAGGTTAGAATTATGTTTAGTATAGTGGATAGATATAGAGCTAGGGTTAGGGCTAGGTTATGGTTTGGATTATGTCTAAAATTAGAGTTAGGTTTAGGGATAGGACTAGGGTTTGGTTTTATAGTAAGTGTTAGGTTTAGGGCTAGGGTTATGGTTAGGTTAGGGTAAGTGTTACTGTCTGAGCTAGCATAGTGGCTAGGGCGAGGTTTAGTTTTACATTCAGGTCTAGGGATATGTTTATGGTTAGGGTTTGGTTTAGGGTTCGGGTTATGGCTAGAGTTTTCCTTACAGTTAGGGTTAGGTTTAGGGTAATGGATAATGTTAGATTTTGGGTTAGGGTTAGGATTAGGGTTAGGGTTTGGATTTGGGCTAGTCTTAAGATTAGGTTTAGTGTATGGCTTAATATTTCCCCTAAGGTTAGGGCTACGGTGAGGTTTAGGTTTATGGTTAGTCTTGGGATACGTTTATGGTTAGGATTTGGTTTAGTGTTAGAGTTTGGGTTATTATTAGGGTAATTGACATGGTTAGAACTAAAGTTTGAGCTAGGATAAAGGTTAGGATAAGATCTAGGGTTAGGTTTAGGGTTTAGGATAGGGCTAGGGTAAGGTTTAGGGCAAGCGTTTGGCTTTGAGCTAGGTTTAGGTATAAGGCAAGGGTTAGTTCCAGGGTTAGTGTTAAGGCTAGGGTCAGGGTTAGGGTTATGCTTAGGTCTAACTTTAGGCCTACGATTATTGATAGGTTTTGTGTTAGGTTTAGGGTGAGGGATATGACTGTGATTAGGGTTAGGTCTATTGTTATGCTTAAGATTAGGGTTAAAATAGGGTTAGGGCTAGGGTTTTATTTAGGGCTAGTATTAGGGTTAGGGTTATGGCTAGGTCTAGTGTTAGGACTAGGTTTTGGGTTAGGGTCAGATTTAGAGATAAGATAATGTTAGAGTCAGGGTCAGGGTTCCAGATAGGATTAGGGTTAGGGTTAGGGTTAGAGCCAGACTTAGGACTAGTGTTAGGTCTGTGGGTAGGGTAAGAGTTTAGTTTAAGTTAAGGGTTACTGTTAGGGCTAGAGCTAGGATTCTGTTTAGGTCTAGGTCTAGAATTTTAGCTATATTTAGGATTAGTTTTGGGTCTAGATCTACGTTATCGTTAGCTATAGGTATAGGCTTACCAGTAGGGCTAGTGTTAGGTTTTGGTTTAGGGTTAGGGTCAGGTTTAGACCTATAGTTAATGTTAGGATCAGAATAAGTGTCAGGTTTAGAACTAGAATGAGGACTAGGGTTAGGATAAGTAATACTGTTAGTGTTTAAGTGAGGCTAAGTATTAGGGTTAGGACTAGGGTTAGCATTTGGTTTATGGTTTAGCTTAGAGTAAGGGATAGCGTTAGAGCTAGGGTTTGGGCTCGGGTTAGGGTTAGGGCTAGTGTTAGGGTTAAGATTATGGTTTAAGCTAGCGTTAGGACTAGAATTAGGGGTAGGATTTGTGTTAAGGTTAGGGCTAGGGTTATGACAATGACTAATGTACGAACTAGGGTTACGATTAGGGCTAGTTTTAGGGTTAAGTTTAAGGCTAATTCTTGTGTTATGGTTAATTTAAGGTTAGGGTGATGTTTAGAGCTAGGATTACTGTTAGGATCAGTGTCAGGGTCAGGGTTATTTTTAGAGATAGGGTTAGGGCTAGGTGTATGTTTGTGGTTTGGTTTCAGTTAAGGGTTAGTGTTAGGGATATTGCTTGGTTTTGTTTTAAGGCTAGGGCTAGGGGTAAGGCAAGTTTTAGAATTAGCATTATTGTTAAGGCTAGTGTTAGGGTTTGGTTTAGGATTATGGTTATGGTTAAATTTAGTGTTACTTTTAAAATTAGTGTTAGGTTTAGATCTAGGGTTGGGCTAGGGCAGAAAATAGAACTAGGGATAGGGCTAGGTCAAGAGTTAGAGTTAGGTATAAGGCTAGGTTTAGGGTTAGAATAGGACTAAATTAGGATTAGTGCTAGGCTTAGTGTTAAGGTTACACCTAGGGTTAGGGCAAGGGTTATGGTTCAGTTTAAGATTATTGTTAGTTTTAGGGTTATGGTTAGGTTTAGGGTAAGGGATGGGTTTATAGCTAGGTTTAGAGCCATGGCGAGAGTTAGGATTAGAGTTAAACCTCGGGTTATATTTCAGGTTAGAATTAAGGCTAGGTTTAGTGGTAGGATTAATGCTAGAACTAATTTAAGATCCAGCTTTGCAGTTAAAGATAGATTAGGTTTAGGTTAGATGTAGTGTTTGGGTTAGGTTTAGGGTAGGGTCAGGTTTAGAGCTAAGGGTATTGTTTGGGTCAGGGTCATGATTAGTATTTGGGATAGGTTAAGGTTTAAATGTAGGGCTCAAATTAGCATAGGTTTAGGATTAGGGTAATGATATAGTTAGGTTTAGGTGTCAAGTTAGGTTTAGGGTAATGGATAGGGTTAGAATTAGAAATAAGGTAAGGTTTAGGCCTAGGATAGGATTAGGGTTAGGAATATGGTAAGGGTGATTGATAGGGTTAGAGCTAAGGTTATGGTTATTATTAGTGCTAGGTTTAGGGTTACGGTTAGGTTTAGAGTTAAAGCTCGGTTTAGGGCTCAGATTAGTCTAGGTTTTGGTTTAAGTTAGGGCTAGGGTTAGGGCTATGGCTAATGTAAGTACTAGGGTTACAATTATGGCTAGTTTTAGGATTAGGGTTAGGGTTAGGGCTAGGTCTAGTATTATGTTTAGGCTTATGTTTAGGGTGATGTTTAAACTAGGGTTAGTGTTAGCCTCAGAATAAGGGTTAGGGTTAGTTTTAGGGTTCTGCTTAAAACTAGAATTAGGGCTAGGGTTAGGGCAAGGTGTAGGGTTAGGGTTTGGTTTAGGTTAAGGGTTAGGTTTCTGGCTATGGCACGGTTTTGTATTAGGGCTAGGGCTAGAGTTAAGGCTAATTTTAGGAGTAGTGTAAGGCTTAGGGATAGGGTTAGTGTTAGTTTTAGGCTTAGGCTTTGCATTAAGGTTAGATTTAGAGTTAAGTTTACATCTAGGGTTAGGGCTAGGGCTAAGGAAACATTTAGGGTTCGTCCTAGGGTTAGGCCTAGGTTTAGAATTCCAGTAAGGAATATGTTTAGAACTAGTTTTAGGGCTAGAGAGAGATTTAGACTTAGTTTTAGGGCTAGGGCTAGTGTTAAGATTAGGGATAGGGCTAAGTTAGGTCTAAGATTAAGGATAGGGTTGGTTTTAAGTTAGGCCTAGGTTTAAGGTTAGGGTTATGATTAAAGCTATGTTTAGTGCTAATATGGGCTAGGGGTTTTGTTGGAGTAAGGCTAGGATTATATCTAGGGCTAATGTCAGGTCTAGAATTATGGTTATGGATACTTATAGGGTTAGGTTTGGGCTATGTCTAATGTAAGGATTAGGTTTAGGGTAAGGGTCATGTTAGAGTTAGGAGATTTATTAGGGTCAGTGTCATGGTTATGGTTTCTTTTAGGTTTCAGTTTAGCCTTAGGGCTCAAATTAGCATTAGGCTTTCGGTTAGGGTAATGATATGTCTAGATTTAGGGTTCAGGTTAGATTTAGGGTAATTGATAGGGTTGGGGTTTGTGATAGGTTTAGGGTTAGGCCTCGGGTTAGCATTAGGGAAAGGGTTATGTTGGGTAATGGATACAGTTAGAGTTAAGGTTAGGGCTAGGGTTGTGGTTAGGATTATGTCTTGAGATAGGTTTAGGCCTAGCATTAGCATTAGGATATGGGTTATGATTAGGGTAATGGATACAGTTAGAGCTAAGTTTATGGTTAGGTTTAGGTCTTGAGTTATTGTTAAGGTATGGGTTAGACCTAGGGTTAGTTTTATTGTTATATTTAGTGTAAGAGTTAGGTTCTAAGCTATGATTAAGGTTAGAACAAGGGTTAGGTTTAGGGTTATGTTTAGGAATAAGACTATGGTAGGTTTAGGGTTAGGGTTATGGCTAGGGGATGATTATAATTAAGTTTAAGATTAAGGTTAAGGCAATAAATATGATTTGATGTAGGTTTAGGTTTAGGGGCAAGGCTAGATTTAATTTTAGGGTTAGGGTTAGGTCTAGGGTTATGTTTAGGTTTATGGTAAGGGTTAGGGTTTGATTTATGGTTGGGCTATATCCAATATTATTTTATGTTTAGATCTAGGGTTAGTTTTCTGTTTTGGGTTAGGATTTTGGTTAGGGTTAAGGCTAGAGTTAGATTTAGGGTTAGAGTTAGGGTTAGGGTTAGGGTAATGGGTAAGTTTAGAGTTAGGGTTAGGGCTTGTGTTAAGGATAAACCTAGGATTAGGTAAGTTTAAACCTAGGATTAGGACTCGGTTTAGGGTTAGATTCAGGGATAGTTCTAGGTTTATGTTTATAGTAAAGGTTAGGTTTTGAGCTAGGGTTAGGAGTAAGGCGAGGCTTAGGTTTGGGTTAGGGCTAGGCTTAGGGTTAGGGTTATGCTTAGGGCTAGGTTAAGACCTCGGGTTAGCTCTAGGTTTTGTGTTAGGTTTAGGCCTAGGGTTAAAGCTTAGGGTAATGTAGGAGCTAGCATTATGATTAGGGTTAGTTTTATGGTTAGGGTTATGCTGAGATCTAGTGGTAGTTTTAGATTTTCAGTTAGGGTCAGGTTTAGATATAGGTTTACTGTTAAAGGCAGAGTCAGTGTTTGGGTTAGAGTTCAAGTTATGGTTACAGCCAGAATTAGGAGTATGTTTAGGTCTAGGGTTAGGGTTAATATTTGTGTTAAAATAAGGGTTATTGTTAGGCCTAGGACTAGGTTTTTGTTAAGGTCTAGGGCTAGAGATAAGGCTACATTTAGAATTAGGTTTAGGTCCAGGGCTAGTGTTAGGTCTTAGTCTAGTGTTAGGGTCAGGTTTAGAACTAGGGTTTGTGTTAGGGTCAAGATAAGTTTCAGGGTTAGTGTTCAGATTTGGGATAGGATTAGAGATAGAATGAGGGCTAGCATCAGGACTATTAATAAGGTTAGGATTTGGTTAGCCCAAGGATTAGGCATAGGTCTAGTGCTACCATTAGGGTTACGGTTATTCATAGGGTAAGGGATAGCCTAGGAGCTAGGCTTAGGGCTAGAGTTGGGTTATATTTCTATATAGATTTAGGGCTCAGATTAGGGCTAGTTTTTGGGTTAGGGTTAGAGCTAATGATAGGGCAATGGCTAATGTAAGAACTAGGGTTAAAGTGAGGGTTAGTTTTAGGGTTTGAGTTAGGGGTAAGTCTAGGGTTAGTGTTAGGTTTAAGGATAGGATAATATTTAGAGCTATGGTTAGTGTTAGGATATGAGTCAGGGTCAGGATTAGGGTTAGGACTTGAATTAATAATAGGTTTACTTTTAGGTTTTAGTTCAAGGTTAGGTGGGTGTTTTGAGGTAGGGTGAATGTTAGGATATGATTCAGGGTCAGGGTTAGATTTAAGGTTAGGGTTAGGATTCAAATTAAGGCTATGGTTAGGTCTAGGTGTAGTGTTAGGGTTTTGTTTAAGTTAAGGTTTATGGTTAGTGCTATTTCTCAGTTTGTTTTACTGCTATTGTTAGGGTTATGGCTAGTTTTATGATTAGTATTAGGGTTAGGGCTAGTTTTAGTGTTATGCTTAGGCTTAGGGTTAGGGTTAGATTTCGAGTTAGGGTTAGATCTAGGGTTAGGGCTAGGACTAAGGATATTGCAAGGGTTAGGACTAGGGATAGGTTTATGGTTATGGATAGGCTTAGAACTACAGATAGGGATAGTGTTAGAGTTAGAGTTAGTCTTAGGTCTAGGGTTAGGGTTAGGTTTATATACAAATTAGCAGTATGGCCAGTGTTAGGTTTTGCTCTAGATTGATGGTCGGTTTTAGACCTAGGATTTGTGTTAGGGTCAGAATACAGGTCAAGGTTTGGGATAGGATTAGAGCTAGAATGAAGTCTAGGTCAGGACTATTAATAGGATTCGGATTTTGATTACCCTAAGGATTAGGGATAGGTCTAGGTTTAACAGTAAGGTTAGGGTTTCACTTAGCGTAAGGGAGAGAGTTAGAGCTAGGGTTAGGGCTAGAGTTATGGTAGGGTTAGGGTTAAAGTAAGATTTAGTGTTCAGATTAGGGCTACTTTTGTGTTACGGTTAGGACTAGGGTTAGGGGAATCGCTAATATGAGAACTAGGGTTAAAATTAGTGTTAGTTTTAGGGTTAAGGGTAGGGGTACTTTTAGTTTTAAGGTTAAGTTTAAGGTTAGGTTGATATTTAGAGCTAGGTTTACTTTTAGGGTTTGAATCAGGGTCAGAGTTAGGGTTAGGACTCAAATAAAGGCTAAGGTTACTTGGCCCTTATTTGCATTTAGCATAGGGTTTTGAGGTAGGGTGAGTTTAGCATATGAGTCAATGTCAGGTATACTTTTAAGGTTAGGGTTAGGACTCAAATTAAGGCTATGGTTAGGTCTAGGTGTAGTGTTAGGGTTTGGTTTATGTTAATTTTAGGGTTAGGGCTATTGCTGGGTTTTGTTTTACTGCTAGTTGTAGGGTTAGGGCTAGTTTTATGATTAGCGTTAGGATTAGGTTTAGTGTTAGTTTTATGATTAGCATTAGGATTAGGTTTAGTGTTAATGTGAGTCTTAGGCTTAGGGTTAGGTCTAGGTATAAGGATTGGGCAAGAGTTAGGGCTAGGGTCAGAGTTATTGTAAGGGCTGGGATTAGAACTAGTGATATGACTAGTGTGAGAATTATTGTTAGTCTTAGGGCTAAGGTTAGGATTACGGTTAGGGATAGGGCTAAATTTGGGGTAGGATTAGGTCTACTGTTAGTGTTCAGTTTAATTACAGAATTAGGGTTAGATTTAGGATTTAGTTTAGGCTAAGCTAGGTTAGTTTTAGAGATAGAGTGATGTTCAGGATAAGGGTTAGAATTAGGGTTATATTTAAGGCTAGTTTTAGGGCTAGGATGAGGGCTAGTATTTGTTTTAGGATTAGGGCTAATATTAGGAGTATGGCTAATTTCAAGTCTAGAATTATGTTTAAAGACAGTTTTAGGGTTAGTATGATGGGTATGTCTAGTGTAAGGTTTAGTTTTAGGGTTAGGGTCAGGTTTAGGGCTAGGGGTATTATTAAGGTGAAAGTCTAGTTTAGGGTTTGGAATAGGTTAAGGCTTAAACTTAGGGATTGAATTAGCAGTAGGATAAGGGTTTGGGTAAAGATAGGATTAGAATTATGGATCATGTTAGGTTTAGGGAAATAAATAGGGATAGGATTAGAGATAGGGTTAGGTTTAGGCCTAGGGTTATCATTAGATTTAGGGTTATTGTTATGGTACTGTATACTGTTAGGTTTAGGGTTATGGTTATGATTAGGACTAGGGCTAGTGTTAGGTTTAGGGTTAGGGTTAAAGCTCGGGTTAGGGCTCGGATTAGAGTGAGGATTTTAAGTAAGTTAGTGCTAGGATTAGGATTATGGCTAATATAAGTACAAGGGTTACAATTAGGGCTAATTTTAGGGTTAGGTTTAGTGTTAGAATTAGTGTTAAGATTAGGATGATGTTTAGAGCTATGATTAGTGTTAATGTCAGAGTCAGTGTCAGGGTTAGTTTTAGGGTTCAGCTTAAAACTCGAATTAGGGCTATGGTTAGTGGTAGGTGTATGGTTAGGGTTTGGTTTAGTTTAAGGGTTGGGGATAGAGCTTATGGCTCGGTTGAGTTTTAGAGCTAGGGCTAGAATAAGGGCTAGTTCTAGGATTAGTGTTAGGTTTAGGGCTAGAATTAGGGTTAGGCTTAGGCTTCATGTCAGTGTTAGATTTAGAGATATATTATGATCTAAGGTTAGTGCTTGGGCTATGGATAGGGCAAGGGTTAGGACTAAGTTTAGGGCTGGGGTTAAGTTTACGTTAAGGGATAGGGTTAGTACTAGTGACAGGGCTAGTTTGAGAGTTAGATTTATTCTGAGGTCTAGGGTTATGGTTAGGTTTAAAAATAAGGTGAAATTAGGGCTAGGGTTAGTATTGGGTTTAGAGCTAGGGTTAGGGGTATGGTTAGGATTAATTTAGGTTTAGAGCTAACATATGTGCTGGGGGTTTTGTTAGAGTTAGGGCTAGGATTAGGGCTTAGGCTAATATCAGGTGAGGGGTTATGGTTGAGGAGAGGACAGTTTTAGGATTAGGTTAATTTCTAAGTCTGATTTAAGGGTTAGGTTTAGGGTTAAGGGTCAGGTTTAGAGGTAGGGAAATTATTAGGGTCAGAAACAGGTTAGAGTTTGGTTAAAGTTAGTGTTCAGGATTAGGGCTCAAATAAGCATTATGCTCAGGTTTTGGGTAATGATAGGTTTTGTTTAGGGTTCAGGTTAGGTTTACGGTAATTGATAGGGTTATGTTTAGTGATAGGGTTTGTGTTGGCCTAGGGTTAGCATTAGGGTAAGTTTAATGGTTAGGATAATGGATAGGGTTAGAGCTAAAATTAGGGCTAGGGTTATGGTCAGAAATAGGTCTTGAGTTAGGGTTAGGTTTAGGATTAAATCTAGGATTAGTTTTAGGGTTATGTTTAGCATAAGTGTTAGGTTTTGAGCTAGGGTTAAGGCTAGGGCAAGGGTTAGGTTTAGAGTTAGGTCTAGGGATAAGATTAGAGTGTGGTTAGTGTTACAATTGGATTAGGGCTAGCATCATCATTAGGGGTAGAGTTAGGGTTAGAGTAATGGATATGGTTAAATGTAGGCATAGGGTAATTGTTAGTGTTAGATTGAGGTTTAGTTTTAGGGTTACGGATATGATTTTGTTTAGGTTTATTGTAAGGGTTAGGTTTAAGCTAGAGTTAGGTCTATGGTGAGTGTGAGGTTTAGTTTTAGTTCTAGTGTTAGTTTTCTGGTTAGGTTTAGGGTTAGGGTTAGGCGTAGGGTTACCAATAGGTTTAGGGTTAGTTTTAGGGTACTGGTAGGTTTAGAGCTAGGTATAGGGCTAGGGTTAAGTTTAGGATTAGGGTGAGTGTTAGGGGTATATTTAGGGGTAGGTGTAGGTTTATTTTTAAAATAAGGGTTAGGCTTTGAGCTAGGATTAGGAGTAATCAAGTGTTAGGTTATGGTTAGGGTTAGGGAAATGCTTAGGCCTAAGATTGGCTCTAGGTTTTGTGTTTGGTTTAGGCCTAGGGTTAGGTCTGTGGGTAATGAATGAGCAAGGGTTATGATTAGGGCTGGTTTTAGGGTTAGGGTTATGACTAGGTATAGTGTTAGGTTTATATTTTTTGTTAGGTTCAGGTTTAGAGTTAGGTTACTCTTAAAGGCAGGGTCAGTGTTTGGGTTAGAGTTAGAGTTAGGGTTACATCCAGAGTTAGAACTAGGTTTAGGTCTAGGGGAAGGGTAAGTTTTTGTGTTAGGGTTAAGGGTTACTTTAAGGGCTAGGGATATGTTTTCTGTTTAGGTCTAGGGCTAGAGTTAAGGCTAGATTTAGGATTTGGTTTAAGTCTAGGTCTAGTGTTATGGTTTGGTCTAGGGTTAGGGCCAGGTTTAGACCTAGGGTTAGTTTTAGGGTTCAAATTATGGTCAGGTTAACATTAGGGTTTGGAAAAGGTTTAGAGCTAGAATGAGGGTAGAGTTTTGGCTATTAATAGGGTTAGGGCTTTGGTTAGCTTAAGGATTAGGAATAGGTCTAGAATTACCATCAGGGTTAGGATTTCACTTTGGGTAAGGGATATGCTTAGAGCTAGGTTTAGGGCCAGATTCAGGGTTATGGTTATGGTTAAATCTAGGTTTAAGTCTCAGTTTAGGGCTAATTTTTGCATTAGGGTTAGGGCTAATGTTATGGCAATTGATAATGTAAGAAGTAGGTTACAATTACGGTTGGGGTAGGAGAAGGTATAGTGTTAGTGTTAGGTTTAATGTTAGAGTGATATTTATAGCTAGGTTAGTATGAGGATATAATTCAGAGACAGTCTTAGTTTTAGTTTTAGGGTTAGGACTCAAATAAGGGCTAGGATTACTTTTAGTGTTCAATTTAAGGTGAGGGTGGTATTTAGAGCTAGGGTGACTGTTAGGATATGAGTCAGCGTCATGGTTAGTTTTAAGTTTAGGGTTATGACTCGAATTAAGGCTAGGGTTACTGTTAGTGTTCGGTTTAAGTTTAGGGTGGTGTTTAGACCTAGGGTGAGTGTTAGGATATGATTCGGGGTTTAGATTAGTTTAAGGCTCTGGTTAGGACTTGAATTAGTGCTAGGCTTAGGTCTAGGTGTAGTGTTAGTGTTTGGTTAAAGTTAAGGATAAAGATTAGGATTATTGCTCAGTTTTTTTTTTTTTTTTTGAGAGAGAGAGAGAGAGAGAGAGAGAGAGAGAGAATTTTTTTAATTTTTTGATTTATTTAGTATTTGGTGGACACAACATATTTTTTTAATTATATTTATTTTTGTTGCTGAGGATCGAACCCAGAACCCAGTGCATGCCAGGCAAATGTACTACCGATTGAGCTACATCCTCAGCCCTTATTGCTCAGTTTTGTTTTAGTCCTAGCTTATATGATTAGCATTAGGATTAGGGATAGTGTTTCTGTTAGGCTTAGGCTTAGGGTTAGGTTAAGACTTGAAGGTAGGGTTAGATCTAGGGTTAGGGCTAGGTCTAAGGATAGGGCAAGGATTATTGTTAGGTTTAGGGTTATGGTAAATGATAGGGAAAGAAGTAGGGATAAGGCTAGGGTGAGAGTTAGAGTTAGTCTTAGGGCTAGGGTTATGGTTAGTTTTAGGGATAGGGCTAAATCAGGGCAAGGATTAGAACTAGGGTTAGTTTTCAGCTTAGGCCTAGCATTAGGGCTAGTTTTAGGGTTAGGTTTAGGGTAAGCGATGTGTTATTGCTATTTTTAGAGGTAGAGTGAGGGTTAGAATTAGGATTAGAACTAGGGTTAGGGTTAGGTTTAATATTAAGGATAGGTTAAGGGCTAGGATGAGGGCTTTGGTTTTTTGTAGGGTTAGGTCTAGAATTAGGGCTAGGGATAATATCAGGCCTAGAGTTACAGTTAGGAGTAGATTTAGGATTAGGTCTATGTCTTAGTCTAGTGTAAGTGTTAAGTTAAGGGTAAGGGTCAGTTTTAGAGCTAGGGGTATTTTTAGGTTCAGGGTCAGTGTTATGGTTTGTATTAGGTTAAGATTTACAGAAAGGGCTCTAATGAGAATTAGGGTTAGAGTTAGGATTATGGTAATGAATAGTGTTAAATTTAGGGTTTATGTAGTTTTAGGGTAATGGAGATATTTAGGGTTTGTGACAGGGTTAGGATTAGACCTAGGGTTAGAATTAGGAATAGGTTTATCATAAGGGTAATGTATAGGGTTAGGGTTAGGGTTAGGTTTAGGGCTAGGGCCAGGGTTATTGTTTGGGATAAGTCCAGGGTTATGTTTAGGCCACAGGTTAGGCTTTGAGGTATAGTTAGGTTTAAGGTGAAAGTTAGGCTTAGGGGTAGGGCTAGGTTTAGGGTTAGGGTTATGCTTACAGTAGGTTTAGGCCTTGGATTAGGGCTAGGTTTTGTGTTAGGTTTAAGTCTAGGGTTAGTGCTATGGGTAATGTAAGATCTAGGGTTCTATTTAGGGCTAGTTTAAGGGTTATAGTTATGGCTAGTTCTAGTGTTAGGTTTAGATTTTGATTTAGAGTCATATCTGGAGGTAGATTTAGTGTTAGTGTCAGGTTCAGTGTTCAGATTAGAGTTAGGATGAAAGCCAGAATCAGGAGTAGGGTTAGTTCTGGGGGTAGTGTTATTGTTTGGTTTAGGTTAAGGGTTACTGTTAGGGCTAGGACTGTTATTGTTTAGGACTAGGGCTAGAGTTATTGCTAAATTTAAGATTCAGTTAAGTTCAAGATGTAGTGTTAGGGTTAGGTTTATATAAAAGATCACTCATAGGCTAGCTTCAGGGTTCAGTTTAGGCTTAGGGTCAGGTTTAGACCTATAATTAGTGTTATTGTCAGAATAAGGGTGAAGGTTAGAGTTAGGTTTGGGTTAGATTTAGAGCTAGAACAAGAGCTAGGTTTTGGACTAGTAATTGGGTTAGTGTTTGATTTAGGCTAAGGATTATGACTGGGACTATGGTTAGCATTATGGATAGGGTTTGGCTTAGGATAAAGGATAGGGTTATATCTAGGCTTAGAGCTAGTGTTAGGGTTAGGTTTACGGCTAGGTTTAGGGTTAGAGTTAAAACTAGTTTTAGGGCTCAGATTAGGGCTTTTTTTATGTTTTGGCGTTAGGGCTAGGTTTAGGACTATGGCTAATGTATGAACTAGGGTTATTATTAGGGTTAGTTTTAGGGTTAGGGTTTGGGCTAGGAATGATATTAGCATTTGCTTTATGGTTCGGTTGATATATAGAGCTAGCGTTAGTTTTTGCATGTGAGTCAGGGTAAGGGTTAGTTTTAGTCCTAGGACTCAAATTTGCGCTAGGGTTATGGCTAGTTGTAGGGTTAGGTTTTGGTTTCGTTTAGGTTTAGGCTCAGTTTTGTTTTAGGGCTAGTGCTAGGGTTACTGTTAGTTTTATGATTAGCGATAGTGTTCAGCTAGTGGTAGGGTGAGGTTTAGGCTTAAGGTGTGGGTTAGATTTAGAGTTTATATGCATAACTTAGAGTTATGGTTAGATCTAGGGTTAGGGCTAATGTTAGGGCTAGTGTATGGTTACGGTAATGGACATGTTTAGAAATAGAAATAGGGCTAGAATGAGAGTTATTCTTAGGGCTAGAGTTAGGAATTTGCTTAGGGTTAGGGCTAAATTAGGGCTAGATTAGCACTCTGTTTAGTGTTAAGGTTAGGCCTGTGGTCAGGGCTAGAATTATGGTTAGTGTTAGTGTTAAGGTTATGGTTAGTTTTAGGGGAAGGGATGAGATTATGGCTAGGTTCTGAGCTAGGGTTAGTGCTAGTGTTAGGGCTTGTGTTAAAATAAGGATTTTGGCTAAGTTTAGAGGTAGGCCTAGGGTTAGTGTTAGTGTTAGGTTTAGCAGAAGTGTTAGGTTTTTAGCTAGGGTTAGGGCTAGAGTGAGGGTTTGAGTTAGAGTTAGGGCTACGGTTAGGGTTAGGTTTAAGGTTATGGCTTGGGTTATCATTAGGGTTAGGGTTATGTTTAAGGTAATGGATAGAGCTTGTGGTAGGATTTGTATGATGGTTACATTTAGGATTATGGGTAGGTTTAGGGTTAGGTGTAGTGTTAGATCTATTGTTATATTTAGGGTAAGGATTAGAGTTTGAGTAGGTTTCGGGCCAGGGCCAGAGTTAGGGTTAAGGTTAGTGCTAGGGATAGGGTTAGGGTTATGCTTAGGTCTAGGTTTAGGGCTAGGTTGTATGTGAGGTTTAGGGCTAGTGTTTGGTGTTTGGGTAATGTAAGAGTTAGGGTTATGATTATGGGTAGACTTAGGGTTTGTATAGTGTTAGGGTTAGTTTTTCAGTTAGGATAAGGTTTAGAGCTATGATTTGTGTTAGGGTAAGTGTCTAGGATTAAGTCTAGGGTTACGGTTAGGGATAGATTTAGGGTTACATTTATGTTTAGGTCTAGTGTAAGAGTTAGATTCAGGGTAAGGGTCAAGTTTAGAGCTAGATGTATTATTAAGGTCAGAGTATGGCTTACCGTTCAGTTTAGTTTAAGGTTTAGGTTTAGGGCTTTAATTATCTTTAGGGGTAGATTTAGGGTTAGGGTAATGAATAGGATTAGGATTATAGTACAGGTTATTTTCAGGGTAATGGATAGGTTTAGAGATTGTGACAGTGTTAGGGTTAATCCTAAGATTAGGATTAGTGTTAGGATTATGTTTAGGGTAATGAATAGGATTAGAGCTAGACTTAGGGCTAGGGTTATGGTTAAGATTAGGGCTAAGTTTAGGGTAGTGTATAGTATTAGAGCTATGGTTAGGGCTGTTAGAGGGTAGGATTAGGGTTAGGGTTAGGTTAAGACTAGCACTAGAAATAAACCTATTCCTAAACCTAACCCTAACATTAGTCTTAGGTTTATAGTTAGATTTAGAGTTAGGATTAGATCTAGGGTAAGTTCTAGGGCTAAGGATATGGGTAGCATAAGTTCTAGGTTTATAGCTAGAATTAGGGTTATAATAAAAATAGGGTTAAAACTAGGGATAGGGCTAGGGCAAGAGTGAGAGTTACTCTTAGGGCTTGGCTTAGTGTTTGGTTAGGTACAGGGCTTAATTATGGCTAGGAATTGGGCTAGGTTTATGTTTAGGCCTAGGGTTAGTTTTGGGCTTAGGTTTAGGTTGAGTGTAAGTAATGGGGTTAGAGCTAGGTTTAGGGTGAGGACAAAGGTTAGAATCAGGGTAGGGCTAGTGTTTCTTTAGAGTTATGATTAAGGCTAGGTTAAAGGCTAGGATGAGGGCTAAGTTTTTTGTTTTGGTTAGGGCTAGGATGAGTGTTAGGGCACATAGAATTAGGGCTAAAGTTAGTGCTAGGTGTATGGTTAGGGATATTTTTAGGGTTAGATTTATGGTTATGTTTAGTATAAGGGTTAGATTTAGGGTAAGGGTCAAATTTAGAGCCAGGGGTATTATTAGGATAAGGGTAAGGGTCTAGTTTAGGATTTTGTATAGGTTAGGGTTTAGGGTTAGGTCTCAAATTAGCATTAGAATTTTGGTGAGAATACTGATAGGGTTAGTTATAGGCTTCAGGTTAGGTTTAGCATAATGGATAGGTTTACAGTTAGGCATAGGTTTAGATTTAGGCCTAGGGTTAGCATTACAATTAGGGCTATGTTTAGGGTACTTGATAGGGTTAGAGCTAAGTTTAGGGCTAGGTTTATGGAGAGGATTAGGGCTAGGTTTAGGGTTAGGGTTAGGTTTAGGGTTAGGTTTAGGGCTATGGTTTGTGTTAAATTTAGGTCTAGGATTAATGCTAGGGCAAATGTCATGTCTATGGTTACATTAAGTATAGTTTTAGAGTTAGGTTTATGGCTAGGTCTAGTATAAGGGTTAGGTTTCAGGGTATAGTCAGGGCTAGAGCTAGGTATATTATTATAAAAAGTGTCAGAGTTATGGTTTGGCTTATGTTACGTTTAGGATTAGGGCTCAAATTAGCATAAATTTAGGTTTAGGGTAATTATAGGATTAGGTTTAGGGTACAGGTTAGGTTTAGTTTAATATATAAGGTTAGGGTTAACGATAAGTTTAGGTTTAGGCCTAGGGTTACCATTAGTTTTATGGTTATGGTTAAGGTAATGCATAGGGTTAGAGCTACTGATAATGCTAGGGTTATGGTTAGGATTCTGGCTAGGGTTAGGGTAAGGTTTAGGGCTAGGTTTTGGGTTAGGTTTAGGTATAAAACTAGGGTTATTAACTCAAAAACGGTGTAGGTTTTGGGTTTGGTTAGGGCTAGGGTTAGGGCTTTGGCTAATGTATGAACTAGTATTACAATTAGTTCCAGTTTTAGAGTTAGGGTTAGGGTGATATTTAGAGAAAGGTTTATATTTAGTGTCAGTGTCAGGGTCAGGGTTAGTTGTGTTATGTTTAGGACTCGAATTAGGGCTAAAGTTAGTGCTAGGTGTAGGGTTGGGTTATGGTTTAGGTTAAGGGATATGGTTAGGGCTATGGCTCAGTTTTTTTAGGGCTAGGGCTAGGGTTAAGTCTATATTTTGGATTAGCGTCAGTGTTAGGGCTAGTGTTAGAGTTAAGTTTAGGCTTAGGGTTACGGTTTGTTTCAGAGTTAGGGTTGATATAGAGTTAGGGCTCATGCCAGGGTTAGGGCTAGGTTTAGGGTTATGGTAAGGAATATTTTTAGAACTAGCGATACGTCTAGGGTGAGAATTAGAGTTATTTTAGGAGTAGGCTGAGTGTGAGGGTTAGTGTTAGGGCTAAATTAGGGCGAGGATTAGGACTAGTGTTATTGTTAGGTTTAAGGCTAGGGGTTGTGCTAGGGTTAGTGTTAGCCCTGAGGTTAGGGTTAAGTTTAGAAGAATAGGTGGGGTTATAGCTAGGTTTAGGCCTAGGGTGAGGGTTAGAATTAGGATTAGGATTAGGGTTATGGTTCAGTTTATGATTAAGGTTAGGATTAGGGCTAGGATTAGGGGTCGGTTTTCTGATAGGGTTAGGGCTATGACTCTGGCTAGAGATAATATGAGGTCTAGGGTTATGGTTAAGCATAGTTTTAGGGTTAGGTTATGGCTAGGTCTAGTGTAAGGGTTAGGTTTTTGTTAAAGGTCAGCTTTAGAACTAGAATTATTATTGTGTCAGGGTCAGGGTCAGGCTTAGCGTTTGGTTTGTATTAAGGTTAATGGGTTATGGCTCAAATTTGTGTTAGGGTTAGGTTTAGAGTTAAGGTAATGGAAAGGTTTACTTTAGGTTTTAGTTAAGGTTCAAGGTAACGGATGGGTTAGGTTTCAGTGATCAAGTAAGGGTTAGCATTAGGGTTAGAGTTATGTTTAGTGTAATGGATAGTTATAGAGGTAGGGTTAGGGCTAGGTTATGGTTTGGATTAAGTCTAGTATTAGTATCACGTTTAGGGATAGGGCTAGGGTTTGGTTTAGGGTAAGTTTTGGGTTAGGGTAAGTGTTAGTTAAAGGTTATGGTTATGGGTAGTTTAGGATAAGGGTTAGTGTTTGAACTAGGGTTAGGCCTAGTACAATGGCTAGGTTTAGGATTAACTCTAAGTTCAAGATTATGGTTATATTTAGGCTTACTGTTAGGGATAGGGTTTTAATTATGGTTAGGATTAGGATTAGGCTAATAGATACGTTCAGAGCTAAAGTTTGGGCTAGGGTTAAGTTTAGGATTAGGGCTAGGGTTAGGATTAGGATTTACAATAGGTCTAGGGTTATGTTTAGTGTAAGGGTTAGGCTTTTAGCTAGGTTTAAGTCTAAGGAGATGGTTAGGGTTAGAGTTAGTGTTAGGGTTAGGGCTAGGCTTAGGTTTATTCTTAAAGCTAAGTTTAGACGTAGGATTAGCTCTACTTTTTGTTTTAGGTTTAGGGCTAGGTTTAGGACTATGATTGAGGTAAAATCTAGGGTATTGTTTAGGGCTAGTTTTAGTTTTAGGGTTATGGATAGTTCTTTTATTAGGTCCAGGATTTATTAGTGTCAGGTTAAAGCTAGTTTAAGTATTAGGATTAGGGTCAGTGTTCAGGATAGGGTTAAGTTTAGGGTTAGAGCCAGAATTAGGAATAGAGTTAGGTTAAGGAATAGGGTAAGTGTTTGCTTTAGGTTAAGGGTTAATTTAGGTCTAGTGCTAGGATTTTGTTTAGGTCTAGGGCTAGAGTTATAGCTCTATTTAGGATTAGCTTTGGGTCTAGGACTACATTTAGGCTTAGGTAAAATTATAAGGTAACCAGTAGGTCTAGTGTTAGGTTTTGGTTTAGGTTTAGGGTGAAGTTTATACCTAAGGTTACTTTTAGGGTCAGATGAGGGTCATGGTTAGAGTTAGAAGTAGAACAAGGGTTAGGGTTAAGAGTACTAATAATGTTAGTGTTTAAGTTAGGCTAAGGATTAGGGTTAAGACTAGGGTTAGCATTTGGGTTACAGTTTGGTTTAGGTTAAGGGATAGGGTTAGAGCTAGATTTAGGGCTAGGTTAGGTTTAGGGTTAGGGCTAGTGTTAGGGTTAAGACTAGGGTTAAGCTAGTGTTAGGACTAGAATTAAGGGTAGGATTTCTGTTAGGATTAGGACTATGGTTAGGACAACAAAAAATGAACAAACTAGGCTTACAATTAAGGCTAGCTTTAGGGTTACGGTTAAGACTAGGTCTAGTGTTAGGTCTAATTTAAGTAAGGGTCCTGATTAGAGCTAGGATTAGTGTTAGAGTCAATGTCAGGGTCAGAGTATTTTTAGAGTTAGAGTTAGGGCTAGGTGTAAGGTTTGGGTTTTGTTTAGGTTAAGGTTTTGGGTTAGGGATATGGCTTGGTTTTGTTTTATGGCTAGGGCCAGGGCTAGGGCAAGTTTTAGGATTAGCATTATGGTTAAAGGTAGTGTTAGGTTTGGGTTTGGCTTTTGATTACAGTTAAATTTAGAGTTATGATTAGATTTAGACTGAGGTTTAGATATAGATTTAGGATAGGGCTAAGGATAGAAATGGGTTAGGTCTAGGACAAGAGTTATAGTTAGTCTTAGGGCTGGGGTTAGGGTTATGATAGAATTAAATTAGGGCTAGTATTAGCACTAGGCTTGGTGTTAATATTAGGCCTAGGGTTAGGGTGGGAGTTAGGGTTATGTTTAGGGTTATTGTTAGGTTTATGGTAAGGAACAGTGTTATAGGTAGGTTTAGGGTTAGGGTGAGTGTTAGAATTAGGGTTAGGGCTCAGGTTATGTTTCGGGTAGGATTAAGGTTAGGTTTAGGGCTACGATTACAGTAAAGGCTAATTTCAGGTCTAGGTTTATGGTTAAAGACAGTTTAAGGTTAGGATTATGTTTACGCTTTGTGTAAGCATTAGGTTTAGAGTTAGGGTCAGGTTTAGAGCTAAGGGTATTATTAGGTCATGGCCATTATTAGTGTTTTGGACAGATTAAGGTTTAAAGTTAGGACTCAAATTAGCATTAAGGTTGGGATCATTGTAATGATAGGGTTAGGTTTAGGTTTCAGGTTACATTTAGGGAAATGGATAGGGTGAAGTTTAGGGATAGGGTTAGGCTTAGGCCTAGGGTTAGCATTAGGTTTAGGGTTACGGTTAGGGTAAAAGATAGGGCTAGAACTAGGGTTACAGCTAGGGTTATGGTTCCAATTAGTGATAGGGTTAGAGTTAGGTTTACAGTTAAATCTAGGGTAAGAGCTGAGAATAGGGCTAGGATTTGGGTTAAGTTCGGGCTAGGGTTAAGGTTAGGCTAATGTAAGTTATGATTAGGTCTAATTTTAGTGTTAGGGGTTATGACTAAGTCTAATGTTAGCTTTAGGTTTAGGGTTAGGGTGATGTTTATACCTAGGGTTAGTGTTAAGTTCAGAGTCAGGGTGAGGATTAGTTATAGGGTTCGTCTTAAAACTCGAATTATTGCTAGGGTTAGGGATAGGTGTAAGATTAGGGCTTGGTTTATGTTAAGGATTACGGTTAGGTCTATGACTTGGTTTTGTTTAGAGCTAGGGCTAGGGTTAGGGCTAGTTTTAGGTTTATCCTTAAGGTTAGGCTTAGGGTTAGGTATAGGCTTACACTTACTGTTAGGGTTAGATTTAGAGTTAGTGTTAGATGTACGGTTGCGGCCAGGGATATGAATAGGGCTAGGGTTAGACCTAAGGTTCAGGCTAGGATTAGGCTTCCAGTATATTATAGGGTTTAATACTAGAGTTAGGGCTTGGGTGAGAGTTAGGGTTAGTCTTTGGGCTAGGGATAGATTTAGGGTTAGGGATAGGGCTAAATTAGGGCTAAGATTTGGGCTATTGTTAGTGTTATGGTTAGGCCTAAGGTTAGGTTTGGGGTTATAATTAAGGCTATGTTTGGGGCTAGGATAAGGACTAGGTTGTGTTCTAGGGTTAGGGGTAGGATTATGGCTAGGGCTAAATTCAGGTCTAGGGTTATGTTTAGGGATAGTTTTAGGGTTAGATTTATGACTAAGTCTAGTGTAAGGGTAAGGTATAGGGTAATAATCAGGTTTAGAGCTAGGTGAATTATTAATGTCAGCGTCAGTGTCGAGCTTTGGTTTAGGTTTGAGTGTAGGGTTAGAGCTCCAATTAGCATTAGGGTTAGCATTAGGTAATAATAAGGTTAAGTTTAGGGTTCAGGTTAGGTTTAGGGTAATTGACAGTTTGGGGGATAGTGATAGGGTTAGGGTTAGGCATAGGGTTACCTTGGCATAAGGGTAATGTTTAGGGTAATGGATACATTTAGAGTTAAGGTTATGGCTAGGGTTATGGTTAGGATTAGGTCTTGAGTTAGAGTTAGGATGAGGGTTAGAACTAGGGTTAGGTTTAGGGTTATATTTAACGTAAGGGTTAGGTTCTGAGCTATGTTTAGGGCTAGGCTGGGACTTAGCTTTAGGGTTAGGTCTAGGGATAGGATTACCATAAGTTTTGGGTTAGAGTTAAGATTAGAGTTAGACATAGGATTTGTGGTAGGGACAGTATAAGAGTCAGGGTTGGGGTTAGAATTTGGAATAGGGTAGAGCTAAAATGAGATCTAGGGTTGGAGCTATTAATAGAGTTAGGGTTTTTGTTAGCCTAAGGATTAGGAATAGGTGTAATATTACCCTTAGGTTTAGTGGCTTGCTAAGGGTAAGGAATTGGTTTAGAGCTAAGTTTAGGGCTATGGTTAGGATTAGAGTTAGGGTTAAATCTAGGTTTAGGTCTTGGAATAGTGTTAGTGTTTTTATTAGGGTTAGGGTTAGGATTAGGACCACTGGTAATGTAAGAACTAAAGTTAAATTTTGGTTAGTTTTAGTGTTATGGTTAGGTTTAGTGTGTAAGGGTTAGGGTTAAGTTTAGGGTAATATTTATATCTAGGGTTAGGATAATAGTTCAGGGTTTGTTTAAGGGTTAGGAATAGGACTCAAATTATTGTTAGGGTTATTCTTAGCACTGTGGTTTAAGGTGAGGGCGGTGTTTAGAGCTAGGTTAAGTGTTAGGATATGAGTCAGGGTCAGTGTTAGTTTTAAAGTTAGTGTTAGAACTCTAATTATGGCTAGGGATAGGTCTGGTTTAGTGTTAGGGTTTTGTTTAAATTAATGTTTAAGGTTAGGTCTATTGCTTGGTTTTGATTTAGTCTTAGGCTTAGGTTTAGGGTTAGTGTAAGTGTTAAGCTTAGACTTAGGGTTTGGGTTAGATTTGGAGTTAGGGTTAGATATAGGGTTAGGGCTGGGAGTAAGGATATTGCAAGGGTTAGGGCTAGGGATACAGTTATGGTAAGAGATAGGGTTAGAACTAGGGATAGGTATACTGTAAGAGTTAGATCGAGTCTTAGGTATAGTGTTAGTGTTAGGTTTAGAAATAGGGCTAAATTTGTGCTAAGATTATGGCTAGGTTTATTTTTTTGGCTTAAGCCTGGAGTTAGGGTTAGGGTTATTTTTAAGTTTAGGGTAAGAGGTAGCATTATAGCTAGGTATAGATGTAGGGTGAGGGTAACAATTTGTGTTAGGGGTAGGGGTAGGATAAGAGTTATGATTAAAGCTATGTTTAGGGCTAGGATGAGGGCTAGGGTTAATTTCAGGTCCAGAGTTATGGTTAAAGAGAGTTTTAGGGTTAGGATTATGGCTACATCTAGTGTAAGGGTTAGGTGTAGGGTTATATTCAAGTTTAGATCTAGGGGTTTTATTAGGGTCAAGGTCAGGATTAGGGTTTGGGATAGGTTAAGGTTTAAAGTTAGGGCTTGAATTAGTGTTAGTGTTAGGGTTAGGGTAATGATAGGCTTAGGTTTAGGTTCAGGTTAGGTTCAGGGTAATAGATTGGCTTAAGTTTAGGGTTCAGGCCTGGGTTAGCATTATGGTTATTGTTTTTGTTATGGTAATTGATAGAGTTACAGTTTGGTTTAGGGCTAGGATTATGATTACAATAGGGCTAGGGTTAAAGATACATTTAGGGCTAGGTTTTGGTTTAAATTAGGGATAGGGTTAGGGTTAGAGCTAATGTAAGTACTAGGGGGATGTTTAGGGCTAGTTTAAGGGTTTTAGTGCTAGAGTTTGTGTTAGGGTTAGGTATAGTGTTATGATGATGTTTAGGGTTAGTAGTGTTAGAGTCAGTGTCAAGTTCAGGGTTAGTTTAAGGGTTTGGCTTACAACTCATATTAGGGCTAAGGTTAGGTGTAGGTTTAAGGTTAGGGTTTGATTTAGCTTAAAGGTAAGTGTGATAGGTATAGCTATGTCTTGTTTTAGGTCTAGCGATAGGGTTAGGCCTTGTTTTAGGATTAGTGTTATGGTTTGGTCTAGTGTTAGATTTTGGCTTACTCTTTAGGTTAGGGCTCGATTTAGAGTTAACTTTTGTCTAAGGTTAGTGCTAGGTCAAAGGATAGGATATGGGTTAGGGCTAGGGGTAGGGTTATGGTAAGGAACAGGGTTAGAATGAGTGAAAGTTCTAATGTGAGAGTTAGAGATAGTCTTAGGACTAGTGTTAGGGATAGGACAAAATTAGGGCTAAGATTAGGGCTAGGGTTAGTTTCAGTTTTAGGCTAGAGTTTGGCTTAGGATTGTAATTAAGGCTATGTTTAGGGATGCCCTCTCTCACCACTTCTGTTCAACATAGTTCTCGAAACACTGGCCCGAGCAATTAGACAGATGAAAGAAATTAAAGGCATCAAAATAGGAAAAGAAGAACTTAAATTATCACTATTTGCAGATGACATGATTCTATACCTAGCAGACACAAAAGGGTCTACAAAGAAACTATTAGAGCTAATAAATGAATTCAGCAAAGTGGCAGGATATTAAATCAACATGCATAAATCAAAGGCATACCTGTATATCAGCGACAAATCCTCTGAAATGGAAATGAGGACAACCACTCCATTCACAATATCCTCAAAAAAAATAAAATACTTGGGAATCAACCTAACAAAAGAGGTGAAAGACTTATACAATGAAAACTACAGAACCCTAAAGAAAGAAATAGAAGAAGATCTTAGAAGATGGAAAAATATACCCTGTTCATGGATAGGCAGAACTAACATCATCAAAATGGCGATATTACCAAAAGTTCTCTATAGGTTTAATGCAATGCCAATCAAAATCCCAATGGCATTTCTTGTAGAAATAGAGAAAGCAATCATAAAATTCCTATGGAAAATTAAACGACCCAGAATAGCAAAAACAATGCTAAGCAGGAAGTGTGAATCAGGCGGTATAGCGATACCAGACTTCAAACTATACTACAGAGCAATAGTAACAAAAACAGCATGGTACTGGTACCAAAACAGGCGGGTGGACCAATGGTACAGAATAGAGGACACAGAAACAAATCCACAAAACTACAATTATCTTATATTTGATAAAGGGGCTAAAAGCATGCAATGGAGGAAGGATAGCATCTTCAACAAATGGTGCTGGGAAAACTGGAAATTTATATGCAACAAAATGAAACTGAATCCCTTTCTCTCGCCATGCACAAAAGTGAATTCAAAATGGATCAAGGAGTTTGATATCAAATCAGAGACATGCCGTCTGATAGAAGAAAAAGTTGGCTATGATCTACATACTGTGGTGTCGGGCTCCAAATTCCTCAATAGGACACCCATAGCACAAAAGTTAATAACTGGAATCAACAAATGGGACTTACTCAAACTAAAAAGTTTTTTTTTTTTCTCAGCAAAAGAAACAATTATAGAGGTAAATAGAGAGCCTACATCCTTGGAACAAATCTTTACTCCTCACACTTCAGATAGAGCCCTAATATCCAGAGTATACAAAGAACTCAAAAAAATAGACAATAAGAGAACAAACAACCCAATCAACAAATGGGCCAAGGACCTGAACAGACACTTCTCAGAGGAGGACATACAATCAATCAACAAGTACATGAAAAAATGCTCACCATCTCTAGCAGTCAGAGAAATGCAAATCAAAACCACCCTAAGATACCATCTCACTCCAGTTAGATTGGCAGCCATTATGAAGTCAATCAACAACAAGTGCTGGCGAGGATGTGGGGAAAAGGGTACACTTGTACATTGCTGGTGGGACTGCAAATTGGTGCAGCCAATTTGGAAAGCAGTATGGAGATTTCTTGGAAAGCTGGGAATGGAGCCACCATTTGACCCAGCTATTCCTCTTCTCGGTCTATTCCCTAAAGACCTAAAAAGAGCATGCTACAGGGACACTGCTACATCCATGTTCATAGCAGCACAATTCACAATAGCAAGACTGTGGAACCAACCTAGATTCCCTTCAATAGATGAATGGATATAAAAAATGTGGCATTTATACACAATGGAGTATTACTCTGCATTAAAAAATGACAAAACCATAGAATTTACAGGGAAATGGATGGCATTAGAGCAGATTATGCTAAGTGAAGCTAGCCAATCCCTAAAAAACAAATGCCAAATGTCTTCTTTGATATAAGGAGAGTAACTAAGAACAGAGTAGGGTCGAAGAGCATGAGAAGAAGATTAACATTAAACAGGGATGAGAGGTGGGAGGGAAAGGGAGAGAGAAGGGAAGTTGCATGGAAATGGAAGGAGACCCTCAGGGTTATACAAAAGTACATACAAGAGGAAGTGAGGGGAAAGGGAAAAATAATACAAGGGGGACAAATGAATGTCAGTAGAGGGGGCAGAGAGAGAAGAGGGGAGGGGAGGGGAGGGGAGGGGGGATAGTAGAGGATAGGAAAGGCAGCAGAACACAACAGACACTAGTATGGCATTATGTAAATCAATGGATGTGTAACTGATGTGATTCTGCAATCTGTATATGGGGTAAAAATGGGAGCTCATAACCCACTTGAATCAAAGTGTGAAATATGATATATCAAGAACTATGTAATGTTTTGAACAGCCAACAATAAAAAAAAAATTAAAAAAAGGCTATGTTTAGGGCTAGGATAAGGGCTAGGGTTTGTGTTAGGGTGATTGTATAATTATGACCAGGGCTAATGTCAGGTCTAGGGTTACAGATAGGGATTGTTTTAGGGAAAGGTTTATGGCTAGGTCTATTGTAAGAGTTAGGTATAGGGTAAGAGTCAGGTTTAGAGCTAGGGGATTTATTAGGACCAGGACAAGTGTTAGGGCTTGGTTTAGGTTTGAGTTTAGGGTTACAGCTCAAATTAGAGTTAGGGTTAGGGTTAGGGTAAAGATAGGGTTAGGTTTAGGGTTCCGGTTAGGTTTAGGGTAATAGATAATTTTGGGGATAGTAATAGGGTTAGGGTTAGTCTTAGTGTTAGCATTAGGATAAGGTTTATGTTTTTGTAATGGGTACAGTTAGAGTTAGAGCTAGGGTTATGGTTAGGATTAGGTCTTGTGTTAGGGTTAGGGTGAGGGTTAGGATTAAGGCTAGGTTTATGGCTCAGATGAGGGTTTGTGTTAGGTCTAGGGCTAGGATTAAGGCTAGGTCTAATATCAGGTCTATCATTACAGTTAAGGGTAGTTGTTGGGTTTGGTTTTGAATAGGTCTGCTGTAAGGGTTAGGTTTAGGGTAAAGGCAAGGTTTAGAGCTAGGTGTATTATTACAGTCAGGGTCAGGATTAGGGATTGGTTTTGGTTAAGGTTTACGGTTAAGGGTCAAATTAGCATTAGGTTTAGAGTAATGGATATGATTAGGTTTAGGGTTCAGGTTAGGTTTAGGGTTTTGAATAATCTTAACAATAGCTATACAGTTAGGATTAGACCTATATTGTTAGCATTTGGGTTAGGCTTAAGTTTAGGGTAAATGATAGGATTACAGCCAGGTTTAGGGCTACGTTTATGGTTAGGATTAGGGCTAGTGTTAGGGTTAGGTATATGGTTAGGGTAGGGTTAGGGTTAGGTATTAAATAAGAGTTATGGTTGGAGCTAGATTTAGGGCTAGGGCGAGGGTTAGGGTTAGAGCAGTTCTAGGGTAAATGTTACAGTTAGGGCTATGTTTAGCATTGGGGTTGGGGTTAGAGTTATGGTAATGGATAGAGTTAGATCTACGGTTTGTGCAATGGTTACAGCTAAAATAAGGGTTAAAGTTAGGGTTAGGAATAAGGATATTTAATGTTTAGGGTTAAGATTTGGGCTCAGTTTAGAGGTAGTATTAGAGTTAGAGTTACTTTATTCAAATTTCTTTGATACAATCTAGGATTCATTTGTAACTACCCTTACTCTGTTTCCCAGGTTCGGCATTTTGGTTCAATGTTTTGGTGTCTGGAACAGTTAATATTTTCATTTTTACTTCATTTTGACCTATATGAGTAAATGTAAATAGAACTGTAAATCAAACAGGGTTTATGCTAGCTGCTTGAAACTGCACACACACCCTCAATTCTTTGGGGGGACACTCTGGTATATTTCTTGTGAATGTAGGTCTAAGCTGCAGCATGCAAAACAACTTTATCTGAGATCCCTTTAGGAGAAAGCAGGGAATATGCATGCATTGGAATTCCTCCCATAATTTTTTTTCAGATTTGTTTAATCCTGAGTAGGATTCATTATTTAGCTGGCCCCACAAAGATCTCCAAGTGTGGGACTTCTAGGATAATTGGTTCTCTATTCAGGTTATGGTTAGTGTTAGGTTTGGTGTTAGGGCTATTGTTAGATGTAGTGTTAGGGTTATCGTTAGTTTTGTACAAAATTCTTTGATAATTAGAAGGAGTCATCTTTAACATAGCCTTAATATGCTCCTCAGGTTTCGCCCCTCTCATTTCAATGGTCCGCTAACAGGGGCACTCTGTATTTTAAGGTTTCACTTCATATTGATGTATATAGGTAAATGAAAATGGAGGTTGAAATCTAACTGGGTTGATGCTAGCTGCTTAAAACTTTAAACACTGAATAAGTTCTCTGTGGGAACTCTCAGGTTTTTTCCTTGTGAAACTAGCCCTAAGATGAAGATGACAAAAAAAACTTTATCCGAGAGCCCTTTAGCAGAAAACAGAGAAATATACATGAACTGAAATACCACCTCAATTATTTCTTCATATTTCTTGGATACTGCATGGGATTCATCTGATACCTTAGGCTCCCCACTTTTGGGACTTCTAGGATCAACAGTTTTTCAAACAGGTTAGGGTTTGTGTTAAGGATAGTGTTAGGGTTAGCGTTAGAGCTGGTGTTAGGATTAGAGTTAGTTTTGTTCAAATTTCTTTGATACTGGGCAGGATTCATTTTTCTCCTATCCTTCCTATATATACTCCACATGTCTGGGCCTCCTAGGTTCAATGGTTCACTGTAAGGAACAGTTTGTATTTTAAACTTTCAGGTCAATTTGTCCTATACAGATAAATGGAAATGAACCTGGAAATCAAACAGCATTGGTGCTAGCTGCTTGAAACTTCACACTCCATCAATTCTCTGTGAGCAGTCTCTGGTTTGTTCTTGTGACAGCAGGCCTAAGTTGAAGCATATAAAAACAAGTTTATCCAAGTGTCCACTAGGAGATAACAGAGAAATATGCATGTACTGATACACTCCATCACCTTTTTGAACAGATTTCTTTGATACTGTGCAGCATTCATCCCTTAGCTTTCCCCACTAGACTACCTAAGTTTGGAAATTATATGGTCAAAGGTTTCATTAAAAAGTTAGTGTTAGGGGAAGAGCTAGAGTTAGAGCTAGTGTTAGGGTTAGAGTTAGTTTTATTCAAAATTCTTTGATAGTCAGGAGAATTTATCTTTTAGCTAGATTTTCTCTGTTCCCCAGGTTTAGGACTTCTCCGTTCACTGTTTCACTGTCATCAACAATTTGTATTTTAAGATTTCACTTAATTTTGACCTATATGGGAAAGTTAATGGAGTTAAAAATCAAACAAAGTTTGTGCTAGCTGCTTGAAACTTCACACACACTGTCAGTTTTTTTTGTAGGGCCTCTGGTCTTCTTCTTTTGTAGAAGTAGGTCTATGCTTAAGCTTGCAAAAACAACTTAATCTGAGAGCCATTTAGGAGAAAACAAGAAAATATGCATGTACTGAAATAGCTCCCATAATTTTTTAGTCAGATTTGTTTGATGTGGCATAGAATTCATCACATAGCTTGCACCTCAAGGCTCCCCAAGGTCAGGAATTCTAGGATCAATGGTTCTCTAATCAGGTTAGGGTCAATGTTAGGTTTAGGGTTATGGCTAGGGCTAGGTTTAGAGGTAATGGTAGGGTGAGCATTAGTTTTGTTCAAATTTCTTTGACACTGGGCAAGAATCATCTTTTGTCTAGCCTTAGTATGCTGACAAGGTATGTTCTTCTCAATTCAATGGTTTATTATCATGAACACTTTGTATTTTAAGGTTTCACTTCATTTTGACACCTATGGGTAAATGGAAATGGAGGTGGAAATCAAACAGGCAGCCTTTCCCCTAAACCTAACACTAAACCAAACAATAAAATAGCCCTAATCCTAGGCCTAAGCCTAACACTAATCCTAGACCTATTCATATCCCTAATTTAGCCTTAATCCTAACCCAAACTCTAGCCCTAAGGCTAACTCTAACTCTTGTCATAGCCCTATGCCTAGTTTTAACCCTATCCTTTACCATAACCCAAACACTTGCCCTAATCTTATCTCTCACACTAGCCATAGCCCTAACCCTAGAATTAACCATAACTCTAAATCTACTCCTAAGCCTAACTCACCCTATCAGTAGCAATAACACTAACGCTAATCATAAAACTACCCTTAACTTTAGCTTTAGTCCTAAAACAAAACGGAGCCATAGGACTAACCTTAAACCTTAACCTAAACCAAATCCTAACCCTACTTCTAGCCCTAAGCCTACCCCAAATTTGAGTCCTAACCCTAACCATAAAATGAATCGTGATTCAGACTCAGACCCTAACAATAACCCTAGTTAAAAACACCACCCTTAACCTAAGCATAATCCTAAAACTAGACTCATTCATAAATGTAACCCTAAAACTAGCCCTAATTGCAACCTTTGTTCTTATTATAGTCCTATCCTTAAAACCATCCCTAACATAAGCCAAAACCTAGCCCTAATCCAAGACCCAACCCTAGCTTTAACCCTAACTCAAACTCTAAAACTAGCCCTAACACTTACCCTATACGTAACCTTAAATTTAATTCTTGAAGTCACCCTAAACCTAACCCTACCCCTAGCCCTTACTCTAACCTTAAACCTAGCCCTAACCCAAGCTCTACCATATCCATTACCATAACCTTAACCCTAATCTTAATGCTAATCCTCAGTCTGACCCTACCACTATCCCTAAAACTAAAATATCCATTACTCTAACCCTAACCTGAATCTAACCCTAAAAATATCATTTCCCAAACTGTGATCTTAACCCTAATGCTAACTCAAGCTGTAAACCTAACATAAACCTGACCCTAACTGTAACCCAAACACTGACACTAACCCTAATCCTAAAACTAACCCAAAAAGTAACCCTAAACTTAAACCAAATGCTAACTCTTCCACTGATCCTAAACCTAAATCAAACATGAACACTAACACTAACATTAACCCAAAGCCTAACCCTAAACATAACTCTAATTCTAATCCTAACCTAACACTAATCCTAACATATACCTAACCCTAACACTATTGTTAACCATAACCATAACCCTAAACCTAAACCTAACATAAAACCTAAACCGAACCCTAAAAATAACACTAACCATAACCTTAACCCTAACACTAATTGTAAACCTAATCTTAAACCTAACACAAACCATAACACAAACCTTAAACCTAACCCTAAAACTAACCCTAATCCAAACCTAACCATAATACTAACACTAACCCTAATTCAAAACCTAACACTAACACTAACTCTAATTATAACCTTATCCAACCTGTAAACCTAACATACCACTTACAATAACCCTAACTTTAAACCAAAACCTAAACTTAAACCTAACCCTAGCACTAACTCTAACACTGACCCTAAGCTTAACCCTAACACTAACCCTAACACTGACCCTAAGCCTTACCCTAACCCTAACACAAACTTTAACCCCAATCCTAACTCAAACACAAAGGCTAACCCTAAAATTAAACCTAAACCTAACCCTAATGCTAACTCTAACACTAACCCTAACCCTAACCAAATTCTAAAACTAATCCTAATCCTAACCCAAAATCTAACACAAACCCTAACCGTAAATTTAACCCTAACACTAACCCTAACCCAAAACTTAACCCTAATGCTAATCCTAACCATAATCTCAACCCTAACACAAACCCTAACCTTAACCATAACACTAAATCTAACCCTAATCCTACCGAAAAAACTGACCATAAACCTAAGACAAACCATAACCCAAACCATAATTCTAAACATTACCTAATCCTAACTCTAAGAACAAACTAACCCTAATCCTAAGCATAAACCTAACACTAACCCTAACCCTAACTCTAAACTTAAAACTAAAACTAAACCTAATCCGAACCCTAACTCTAAATCGAACCCTAATCCTATTTATATACCTAACACTAACCCTAACCTATCAAAAAACCTAACACTATACCTAACCCTAGCACTAACCCAAACCCTAAACCTAACTCCAACATTATCCTTAACCCTAACCCTAAACCTAAACCAAACACTAACACTAAACCTCAACCTAAGCCTAAACCTAACACTCATGCTAAACTTAACATTACCCAAACCCTAAACCTAAACCCTAACACTAAACCTAAACCCAAACCTAAAACTAACACTAACCCTAAACCTAAATATAACCCTAAACATATCCCTAACCCAAACACTAACAGTAACTCTAACCCTAAACTTCAACCTAACCCTAAACCTAACACTAACCCTAACCCTAACTCTAAACCTAACACTGATACCAACCTAACACTAACTCTAATGCAAAAATTAACACTAACACTAACCCTAACACTAACCTTAATCCTATCCATAAACCTAAACTTGCATTTACCTTGAACCTAACTTAACACAAACCCTAATCGTAACCCTAACAATAATTCTAACTCTAACCCAAACCCTAACATCAACGCTAACCCTAACCCTAAACCTCACCATAACCCTAACTATAACACAAATTTAACATTAACCTTAAACCTAACCTTAACAGTAAGCCCAATCCTAATACTAACCCTAAATATAACCTAACCCTTAAAGTAACCTAACCTTAAATTTAACACTAAACTGAACTTTAACCACAACCCTATCCCAAACCCTAACCCTAAGCATAAACCTAAACCTAACCCTAACCATAACCCTAATGCTAACCTTAACACTAACCCTAAACCTAATTCTAATGCTAACCATAACATAACTCTAAACATATCCCAAGACTTACATTACCCTAACCTTAACCTAAACCTAACACTAACCCAAACATAACCTTAACCCTAACACTAATCCTAACCCTAAAACTAACCCTAACCCTAACATTAACCTTAACCCTAATACTAGGCCCTAACCAAATCACTATCTATAACCATAACCCTAACCCTAACACTTACCCTTACACTAAACCTGAACCTAATCATAAACCTAACTCTAAAAATAACACTAACCCTAACGCTAAACATAACATTTACCCTAACCCCAACTTAACCTTAATGCTAACTCTAACACTAGCCCTAAACTTAAATATAATATTAACCCTAACACTACCCCTAACCCATACCGAACCCTAACACTAACCCTAAATCTAACTCTAAACCTAAAACTAACCCTAACCCTAAACAAAATCTAATGCTAATCCTAACCTTAATCCTAATACTAAACATAATGCTAAACCTAACCCTAACTGTAACGCTAAACCTAACATTAATAGTAACCCAAAACCTACCAAAAACACTAACCCTAACACTGACCCTAACCCTAATGCTAACACTAACTCTAATCCTAATCCTAAATGTAACCCTAACCCTATCCCTAGCCCTAACAAAAACCCTAACCCTAACCCTAACCCTAACTGTAACCTAAAACTAACCCTAACCCTAACACAAACCCTAATGATAACCATAACTTAACCCTAGCCCTAACCTAAACCTTACGCTAATCCTAAACTTAATACTAACTCTAAAACTAACCTTAACCCTAAATCTAAAGATAACACTAACAATAAACCTAACCCCAAACCTAACCATTAACTTAACCCTAATACAAACCTTAACCCTAATCTTAACCAAAAACTAACCCTAACCATAATTCTAACCTGAATCTTAACTGTAATCGAAAACCTAACCCTAACCCTAAACTTCATACTGACTTGAATACTAACTGTAACAGGAAACCAAACCCTAAACCTAACTTTACCCTAACACTAACCCTAACAATAAACATACCACTAACCCTAAACCTAACACTATCCCTAAACCTATTCCTAACCCTAACACTATCCATAACCCTATCATTAATTTTAACTCAAGCACTAAATCTTACCCTAAACCTAAAGCTAACCCTAACACTCACCTTAACCCTAACCCTAATGGGAACCCTGACCCTATTTCTACACCAACCATAACCATATTTCTAACCCTAACACTAACCTTAAACCTAACCCTTACCATTCCTCTAACCATAATCCCAATGCTAACCATAATTCTAATTCTAACCCTAACCCTAATTCTAACACTAACCCTAAACCTAAAACTAACTCTCATCCGAAGTGTAACCCTAACCCTAATACAAAACCTACCCTAAAACAAGCACTAAAACTAAGCCTAAAACTTACCCTAACCTAACCCTAAACCTAATCTTAACCCTATCACTAACCATAACACTAACTCTAACACTAACCCTAACACTAACACTAAACTTAAAACTTACCCTAACCCTAACCCTGACCCTAATGCTAACACGAACACTAAATCTAAGCCTAACGCTACCATTAAACCTAAAACTAACCATAACCCTAACCCTACACTTAACCATAACCCTAATCCTAACTCTGAGACAAATACAAACCCCACCAAAAACAATAACCCTAAACCTAACACAAACCTTATGCAAACATTACCAATTTGTAACCCTAACTCTAACACGAACCATAAAACTAACCCTAACCCTAACACAAATCCTAACCCTAACACTAACCTTAACCCTAACACTGAAACTAACCCTAAACCTATCCCTAAACCTAACACTATACCTAACACTAACCATAACCCTAACACTAACACTAAACCTAACACTAAACCTAAACCTATCCATATCACTAAAACTAACACAAGGAAGAGCTCTAACGCTAATCCTAACACTAACCCTACCCGTAAACCTATTACTAACACTAATCATAACCCTAAACCTAACACTAACACTAACACTAACCCTAAACGTTATCCTAACCCTAACCATAACACTAACGGTAACCATAACCCTAACACAAAACCCAATCAGAACTGTAACTGTAAGCTTTCACTTACCTAACCCTAACCTAAATTTACACTAACCATAACTCTAAGACAAACCCTAACCGTATATCGAACAATAAGCCTAACTCTAACACTAATCCTAACCTTAACACAAAACCTGTGTCTAACCCAAATCCTAACCCTAAACCTAACACTAAATGTAAACCTACCCCTACCTCTAACACTACACCTAAACCTAACCCTAACCCTAACACTAAACCTAACCCTAACTCTAACCCTAACACTAACCCTAACACGAACACAAATTCTAACCCTAACCATAATTTTAAATCTAACCCTAACCCTAACACAAACCCTAAACAAAACCATCACCCTCAACGCTAAATAATCCTAACCCTAACCTAAACCTAACCCTAAACCTAACACAAACCCTAATCCTAACCATTACTCTATCACTAACCCTAAGCCTAACACTAACCCTAAATCTAACACTAACGCTAATCCTAATCCTAACTCCAAACCTAACCCTAAATAAAACAATAAGCCTAACCAAAAACGTGACACTAAACCAAACCCTAACCCTAACACTGAACTAAGCCTAATCTGAACTGAAATCCCAACCATAAACCTGACCCTAACACAAAACTTTAACTTAACTGTAACCATAACACTAACCCTAACCCTAAATAAACCTAATCCTTATCCAAACCCTAACACTAAACCTAACCCTAACCCTAATCCTAACACTAACACTAACAGTAAACCTAATGCTAACACTTTCACTAACCCTAAACCTAACCCTAATCCTAACACTAACACTAACCCTTATCCTAACCCTAACACTAACCCTAACCCTAAACCTATCGCTAACATTAACACTATCATGAATTCTAACCTGACCACTAACCCTAACACTAATGCTCACACTAACTCTAACCCTAATCCTAAACTTTATCCTATACCTAACCCGAACCCTAACACAAAACCTAATTCTAACCCTAACATTAACCCTAACCCTAACCCTAATAGTAACCCTAACCCTAAACTTCACCCTATCACTAAGACTAACCCTAACTCTAAAACAAAACCTCATGCTAACCATAACCCTAACACTAAAACTAAAATAAACCTTAAAATAACCCTAACCCTAAACCTAAAACTAACATTAACCTAAATCTAACAATGATACTAACAATAAACTTAACCTTAAACCTAACCCTAAATCAAACCCTAACCCAAATCTTCACACTAACACACACCCAAACCTAATTGTAACCCAACACTAACCCTAATCTGTATCCTAAACATAACTATATCCCTTACAATAAACCTAACCCTCAACCTAACACAAAACTTAACACTAACCCTAACACTAACACTAAACTTAACCCTAACCTTAACCATAACCCTAACACTAACCCTAATCCTAACACTAACACTAACAATAACTCTATCCGTAACCGTAATCCTAACCCTAATACTAAACCTAACACTAACCTTAACCCTATCCCTAACACTAATGCTAAAACTAGTCCTAACCCTAAAATGAACACTAACCCTAAACCCAACCCTAACCATATCTCTAACACTAAGCCTAAACATAAACCTAACCCTAACCCTAAACCTACCCTAACCCTAACACTATCGATAACCCTAAATCTAACACTAACCCAAACACTAAAACCAACCCGACCTTAAACCTAAAACTAAACCTAACCCTACAACTCAACTGAACACTAACCCTAACGCTAAGCCTAACACTAACCCAAATTCTATCCCTAACACTAACACCCTAAACCTAACACTTACCATAACTCTAATTCTAACCCTAAACCTAATACTAACCCTAAACCTAACACTAACAATAGCATTAACCCTAACCCTAACCCTAACCTTAATCCGAACTGTAACACTTACCCTAACACAAACCGTAACACTTAGCATAAAACTAACCCTAACCTAACTCTAACACTAATCCTAACACTAACCCTAACCCGCACACTGACACTAAAACTAAAGCTAACCCTAACCCTATCCCTAACATTAACCCTAACCCTAATCCTAACACTATCCCAAGCACTGACTCTAACAAAACCCCTAACACTAACACTAATCCTAACCATAACCCTAACAATTAAAACACACATAAACAGAACTCTAACAAAAATCCTATCCCTAACTCTAACACTAACCCTAACAGTAACCCTAACCCTAACACTAAACTCTAAACTCAACCCTAACCTTAACACTAACACCAACCCTAACTTTAACCCTAATCCTTACCTAACCCTAAACCTAAACCTAACCGTAACAGGAACCCTAACCCTAACACTAACACTAACCCTAAAGCCAACCATAGTCCTCGCATCAACCCTAACCCTAACACTAACTCTAAACATAACCTAATTAAACCCTAACACTAATACTAATGCTGACTAAAACTGTAACCCTAAAACTAACCATAATGCTACCTGTAACAGTAAACTTACACTAAACCTGACTCCATACCTAATCCTAACCATAACTCTAATGCTAACCTTAAACTTAACACAAAACCTATCCATAAAACTAACCCTAACACGAACCATAACCATAATACTGACACTAAACCTAACCCAAACCCATCAATAACCCTAAACCTAACACTAACCCAACCCCTGAAACTAACCCTATCCCTTACCCTAATATTAACCCTAAACCTAACCATAGCCCTAACACTAAACCTAACACTAACCCAACCCCTGAAACTAACCCTATCCCTTACCCTAATATTAACCCTAACCTAACCATAGCCCTAAAACTAAACCTAAAACTAACCATAAACAGAACCCTAAGACTAAACCTAACACTAATCCTAACCCTAAAAATAAACGTACCCTTAAACGTAACCTAAACGTGGCCCTAAATCTAAGCCTAATCCTAACTCTAACATAAACCGTAATTGACCTCAAAACCCTGAACCTAACCTAACCTTAATCCTTACAATAGCCCTAACCCTAACCCTATCTATAACACGAAGAGTGACACTAATCTTAACCCTAACCCTAACACTAAATCTAACCCCAACCCTAAACTTATAACTAAGGCTAAACCTAAACCTAACCCTAAACCTAACAATAACCCTAGCACTAATCCTAACTTAACACTAACCCTAACTCAAAATTTATCCCTAACACTAACTCAAACCCTAACCACAATGCTAACACCAACCATACCCTAACCCTAAACCTAATATTAACACTAACACTAACCATAAAACTAACCATAATACTAACCCTAAAACTATCCCTAACCATAACCCTAAACCTAAACTTAACCCAAGCACTAATACTAACCCTAACCTTAACCCTAAAAAACCTTGACCCTAAGCCTATCTCTAACCCTAACCCTAAGCCTAATGCTTAACCTAACCCTAAACCTAACCCTTACACTAAGTGTAACCCTGTCACTAACATTAACCCTAAACCCAACCATAACTATATCCGTAACCCTATACCTAAGACTAAGATAACCATAACCATAACCCTAATACTAACCTAAAACTAACACATAAACCTAACCCTAATATAAACTGTAACCCACACCATAAACCTAAATTTAACCTAAACCTAATCCTAATCATAGCCCAAACCCTAAACCTAATAATATCCCTAAGACAAACAGTGACACTAACACTAACACTACCACTAAACCTATACCCAACACTAACCCTATCACAAAGCCTAACACTAACCTTAAAATTACACATAACGATAACCATAACACTAACCCTAACGCTAATCCTAACCCTAACTAACCCTAATCTTAACCGTAATCCTAACCATAACCCTAACTCTAACCCTAAAACTAACACAATCCCTAAACCTCACCATAACTCTAACAAATACCATAACCGGAACCCTAACACTAACACTAACCTTAAACCAACACCTAATTCTAATAGTAACCTTAACCCTAACCCAAACCCTATCACTAAACGTAAACCTGAAATTAAACCTAACACTTACTCTAACACTAAAGCTAGCCTTAATCCTAACCCTAAGCCTTAAACTAAACCTAACCCTAATTTTAACCCTAACTCTGACCCTAACTCTAACACTAAGCCAATCACTAACACTAATGATAACTCTAACCCTAACGCTAACACAATTGCTAACCCTGACCATAACCACAACACAAATCATAACCCGAACCCTAACACTAACCTTAAACCGACACCTATTTCTTAAACTACCCTAACCGTAAAACTAAACCTAAACCTAAAACTAAAACTAACAATTACGCTAACACTAAAACTAACCCTAATCCTAACCCAAAACTTAACACTAACCCTAACCCTAATCTTTACCCTAACCCTAAGCCTACCACTACACTAAACCTAACTCTATCCTAACTCTAACACAATCCATAACCCTGACCATAACGCTCACACAAACAATAACCTGAACATTAACACTAACCTTAACACTAACCTTAAAACAATACCTAATTCTAAAACAACCCTAACCCTAACACTAACCCTATCACTAAACCTAAACCCAAAACTAAACCTAACACTTACCCTAACACTAGAACTAATCCTAATCCTAACCCTAAACTTAACACTAAGCCAATCCCTAATCTAAACCCTAAATCTTACCCTAAGCTTATCAATAACACTAACACTAACTCTAACTCTAACACTAACACAATCACTAAACCTGATCATAACCCTAACACAAACCATAACCTGAACCCAAAAACTAACCCCAACCCTAACATGAAAACGGCACCTAATTTGAAAACGAATCTTAACCCTAAACCAACCAGAAACCCTAACCCTAACAAAAACCATAAACTGAACCATTACACAATCCCTAACACTAACCTTAAACCTACACCTATCTGTAAAACTAGCAATAAACATAACCCAAACCTTAACCCTGATACTAACCCTAACCCTAACAATAACCATAATCCTAACCTAAACCCTATTACTAACACTAACCCTAACCATAACACTAAATATAAACCTAACACTAACACTAAACCTAACACTAACCCTAACACTAACCCAAACACAAAACCTAACCCTAACCACAACACTAAACATAAAACTAAACCCAATGCTAATCCTAATACTAATCATAACCCTAACCCTAAACCTAACACTAACATGAACCCTAAACTTAAACCTAACCCTAATCCTTACTGTTACCCTAACTTTAACCCTAACACAAACAATAACACAAATCCTAACATGAAACCTAACACTAACCGTAAACCTAACCCTATCCCTAAACTAACCTAGACCCCAAACCTAACCCTAAACCTTACCCTAAACTGAAACCTAACCCTAACCCTAAACCAAACACAAACCCTATCCCTAAACTTAACCCTAACCCTATAACTAACCCTAACCCTAAACCAAAGCCTAAACCTAACACTAACCCTAACCCTAACTGAACCCCAACCCTAACTCTAACCCTTACCTAACCCTAACACTAACCCTAACGCTAAACCTAACACAAACCCTAACACTAAACATAACCCTAATCCTAACACTAACCATAACCCCAACAATAACCCTATTATTAACCCTAACCCTAAGTCTAACCCTCAGCCTAACACTAACCCTATCCCTGACCCTTTCTTTAACCCTAACACTAACATTAACCCTATCCCTTACCCTAATACTTTTCCTAAATTACTCGTAACCCTAAACCTAATTCTAATCCTAACCCTATGCCTCACTCTAACCCTCTTTATAATCTTTCTAATTTTAACTCAAACCCTAACACAAAACCTAAACCTAACTCTTACTCTAACAGAAACCATAATTCTTACCCTAACACTAACCTTAACACTAACCCTAACCCAAACCCTAACCCCATTTCTAAAACTAACCTAACCCTAACCAGAACCCAAACCCAAACCCTAACCCAAAACTAACCTTAACAATAAACATAACCCTAACCCTAACACTAACTCTAACCCTAACCCTACCGTAACCATAACACTAACCCTAATTCTAACCCTAAACATAAAAGTAACCCTAAATTTATCCCTAACCCTTTCACTATTCCTGATCCTCACCCTAATATTAACACTAACACTCAACCTAACCCTAATCCTAACCCTACCCGTAACTCTCACCCTAAACCTTACACTAACACAAACCCCAACCCTAAACCTAACACCAATCCTAAATCCTAACCCTTACCCTAACACTAAACTTAACCTACATGTAACACTTAAACTAACGCTAAACCTAAACTTATGCCTCACTCTAACCCTAATCCTAACCATAAAGCTAAACCTTAGCCTAAAACAAAACGTAGCCCTCACACGAACACTAATCCTAACACTAACCCTAACCCAAATCCTAACTCTAAATCTAAACCTACACCTAACCCGAACCCTAACCCTAAACCTAACTCTAGAACTAACCCTAAACCTAACCCTAAACCTAACCCTATCCCTAACCCTAATAGTAACACTAACCCTAACCCTAAACTTATCCCTAACCCCAACACTCTCCCTAATTCTAACCTAACACTAACACTAAAGCTAACACTAAAACTAAACTTAACCCTAATACTAACCCTGAAACTAATCCTAACCATAACTCTTACATTAACCCTACACTTAACCCTAAACCTAACACTAACTCTATCACTAAACCTAACCCTAATCCTAACACTAACCCTATCACCAACACTAACCCAATCACTAACACTAACCCTAAACCTAAATCTAACTCTAACCCTATACCTAACCCTAACTTTAACCCATACAGTAACACTAACCCTAACCCTAATGCTAACAATATAACTAAACTACTCGTAACCTTAAAAGTAACCCTAACCCTAACACTACGCCTCACAATAACCCACTTTCTAATCATAACAGAAATCCTAATTTTAACTCTAAACTAACACAAAACCTAAACCTAACCCTTACCCTAACAGAAACCATAATTCTTACCCGACAACTGAGCTAAACACTAACCCAAACTGAAACCCTAACCCTAATTCTAAAACTAACCCTTACAATAACTCGAACCTTAACCCTAACCTTAACCCCAAAACTAACCTTAAACATAAACCTAACCCTAATTCTAACACTAACCCTAAATATAAGCCTAACCCTAACCGTAACACTATCCCTAACCTAATTCTAATCCTAAACTTAAAAGTAACCCTAAACCTATTCCTAATCCTAACACTTTCCTAATCGTAACCCTAACCTAACCCTTACCCTAACAGAAACCATAATTCTTACCCGACAACTGAGCTAAACACTAACCCAAACTGAAACCCTAACCCTAATTCTAAAACTAACCCTTACAATAACTCGAACCTTAACCCTAACCTTAACCCCAAAACTAACCTTAAACACCCTAAACCTTACCCTAAACCATACCCTAACACTTACCCTAACTTACAAGAAACCCTAAAACTAAACTGAAACCTAAACCTAAGCCTCACTCTAACCCGAATCCTAACCATAACCATAACCTTAACCATATCTCTAACCCTATCACAAACCTAACCCTAACCCTTACCCTAACACAAACCATATCACTCACACAAACACTAATCCTAACACTAACCCTAACCCTAACTTCAACCATAACTCAAAAACTAACCCAAACCTAAACTTTACACTAAACCTAGAACTAACCCTAACCCTAACCCTAACCCTAACTCTAAAAGAAACAATATACCTAACACTAACCCTAACTTTAATACTAACCTTAAACCTAACCCTAGCCCTAAACATAAACTCATCTCTAACCCTAACACTCTCCTTTACCCTAACCCTAACACTAACACTAAAGCTAACACTAAACCTAACCATAAGCCTAACACTAACCCTAAAACTAACACTAACCCTAACACTTACATTAACCCTAAGACTAGCCCTAAACCTAACACTAACCCTAACCCCAATCCTAACACTAACCCTAACCCCAACACTAACCCTAAGCCTAAACCTAAACCTAACACTATCCCTATCCCTAACCCTTACTTTAACCCTAACACTAAAACTTACCCTAACCCTAACACTATACCTAAACTATCCGTAATTCTAAAACTAACCCTAGCCCTATGCCTCATTCTAACCCTCTTTCTAATAATAACAATAACCATAATTTTAACTCTTACCCTAACACAAAATCTAAACTTAACCCTTACCCTAAAACAAGCCATAACACTTATCCTAACACTAAACGTAACATGCACTCTAACCATAATTCTAAAATTAATCTTAACCCCAAGCTGATCCCTAAAGCTAATGCTAACCCAGAAACTAACCTTAACCAAAAACCTAACCATAACCCAACACTAAATATAACCATAACCGTAAAGCTAACCTTAAAACTAACCCTAACCCTAATTCTAACCCTAAACCTAAAAGTAACCCTAAACCTATCCCTAACCCTAACACTATTCTAACCCTAACCCTAACACTAACTCTAACACTGAATCTAAGCCTAAACCTCACTATACCCCTAACCCACACCCTAACTCTTACCTAACACAAACCCTAACCCTAACATTAATCTTAATCCTAACCCTAACACTAACCCTAACCTACAAGTAACCCTAAAACTAAAACTAAACCTAACCCTAAACTTATCCCTAAGCCTCACTCTACCACTAATCCTAACCCTAACCATAACCCTTACCATATCCCTAACCCTAACACAATACTAACCCTAAACCTTACCCTAACACAAACCATATCCCTCACACAAACACAATCCTAACACTAAACTTAACCAAACCTGAATTCTAAACTAACCCTAACACTAACCTGAACCCTATCAATAACCCTTTCCCCAAAACTAACCCTAAACATAATCCTAAACCTAATCCTAAAATGAACTCTAAAACTAAACCTAACTCTAACTGTAACACTAATACTAATCTAAACTTAGGCCTAACCCTCAACCTATCCCTAACCTTAAACCTAACACTAACACTAAAGCTAACCCTAAACCTACCCCAAACACTAACAATAACCGTATCCCTAACACTAACACGAACCCCAACCCTATACCTAACACAAACCCTAACCATATACCTTACACCTACCCTAACAATAACCCTAACCCTACCCCTAACACGAACCCTAATCCTAACTCTAATCCCAGCCCTAAATCTAAAACTAACCCTAAACCTATCCCTAACCCTAACACCACCCCTAACCCTAACACTAACCCTAACCCTAACCCTTATGATAAACCTAAACCTAATCCAAACCCTAACACTAACACTAACCCTAACACTAACCATAAACCTAACACTAACCATAAAATTAAACCTAATCCTAAACATAACCCACACACTAAAACTAACCCTAAATTTAATGATAACACTAACCCTAACCTTAACTCTATTCCTAATGCTAGCCATAACACTAACCCTAAACCTAACACTAATGCTAACCATAACACTAAACCTAATCCTAACACTAACCCTAAAAAAAACCTAACACCAATACTAACCTAAACACCAATTATAACCCTAAATTTTATTCAACTTTTACACTACTCCTAACCCTAACCTTAAACCTAACAATAACGCTAACCCTATCTTTAAAGCTAATGTTAATTATAATTGTAACCCTAATCTTAATACAAACCCTAAATGTAACCCTAAACCTATCCCTAACCCTAACACTATTCTAACCCTAACCGTAATAATAATAACAAGAACACTAACCCTAACCCTAACCCTAACACTAACACTAATACTAATCCTAACCCTAACAGAAACAATAACTCTAACTCTAACACTAACCATTACCCTAACCCTAAATCTAAACCTAACCCTAACCCTAACAGAAACAATAACTCTAAATCTAAAACTAACCATTACCCTAACCCTAAATCTAAACCTAACCCTAACTGTAAACTGAACCCTAACACTAACCATAACACAAACCCTAACCTAACCCCAAATGTAACCTTGTTCCTAACCCTAACCCTAAACCTAACACTAATTCTAAATCTAACCATAACACTAACCGAAACACTAAGGCTTACCTTAACCTTACCCTATACTATTAATAACCCAAACTGCAACCCTAACCCTAAACCTAAACCTAACAATAACCCTAAACTTAACCATAAAGCTGAACCTAACACAAACCCTAACCCAAACAGTAAACCGAACACTAAAGCTAACCTAACCCTAACACTTACCCTAACACTAAACTTAAACCTAAACCTAACACTAACACTAAACCTGACAATAAAACTAACCCTAAACTTAACACTAAATCTAACCATAACCCTAACACTAACCATGAACCTAAATGTAACACTAACCCAAACACTAATCCTAAAGCAAACCATATCCCTTATTGTAACACTAACCCTAACCTTAACCGAAAACCTACACCTTACCCTAACACTTACCCCAAAACTAACATTAACACAAACCCTGACCCTAACCGAAACCCTAACACTAACCTACATCTTAACAATAACCGTAATACAAACCCTAACTTTAATCATAATCCTAACACAAATGCTAACCCTACCCCTAAAAACTAACTCTTACCCTTGCCTAAACCTAAATCTAAAACTAACCCTAATATTAAGTTTAAACCTAAACCTAACACACATAATAAGCCCAACTATAACTCTATAATTAACACTAACCATCAACCTAAGCCTAAACCTAACACTAACCTTAATCCTAACCCTAACTCTAACCATAACACTAACATTACCCCTAATCATAACCCTTGCCATAACACTAACCCTAACACTAATTCTAATGCAAAATCTAACCCTAACCCTAAACCGAAACCTAACACTCATACAAACCCTATGCCTAAACCTAACACTAACTGTAACACTAAACCTAAACCTAACTCTAACCCTAACACTAAAATTAACACTAACCCTAACCTAAACCCTAAACATAAAACTAACACTATCAGAAACACTAACCCTAAACCTAATCCTAACCCTAACCCTATCCCTAAATGTTACCCTAATCTTAACTGTAACCCTAACTCTAACCCACACTATAACACAAACCCTAACACTAACCCTAACACTAACCATAACCCTAAACTAACCTTAACCTTAACACTAATCATAATCTTAACCTTAACCCTAACAATAAACCTAAAACTAACCCTAACCCTAACACTAACTCTAACCCTAAACCTTACTCTAACCCTAACCCTAACTTGAACCTAAACATAACCCTATCCTTAATCCTAAACGTAACCCTAACCCTAACACAAACCCTACCCTAACACTAAACCTAAACCTGTCCTACTTAATCCTAACCTTAACACTAATCCTAACCCAGACCCTAACACTAACCCTAACATTCACATAATCCTAACCCTAAACCTAAAACTAACCCTTTCCCTAACCTAACACTAACCCTTAACCTAACTATAACCCAAAATCAAACACTAAGCTACCCCTAACCCTAATACTAACACTAACCCTAACCCTTGCCTTAACCCTAGCATTTCCTCTAACCCTATCCATTACCCTAAGCCAAATCCTCATCCTAATGCTACCCTAGTCCTAACCATATTTCTTAGTCTTCCTCAAACCCTAACTCTATTACGAGTCCTAAACATAGCCTTCATTCCAGCTCTAACCCTAACACTAAACCTGACCCTTATTCTGACCCTAACACTAACCCTAGATCTAAATCTGACCCTAACCCTAAACAGAACACTAACACTACCTCTACTGGTAAACCTATACCTAAACCTAACAGTAACAGCAGCAATAGACAAACCTAATTTTAAATAGAGTCATAAATTTAGCCTTAGCCCTAAACAAAAAACAAGCACTATACCTAACAATAACTCTTAATCTAACGTAAAGACTAAACTACAACAAATGCTAATCCTAATTCTGGCTCTAAACCAAAAACTAACCCTAACCCCACAATGACCCTTAATCTAATTAAAAACCCTAGCTCTAAACCTTATCCTAAACCAAAACCTAACCCTAACACTAGAGTTATCCATTACCCTTACCCCAAAAATAGCCATAAACATATTTCTTGCTCTTATATTACCCACGCCCCAATGTTAGCACAAAAAATCACACTAAACCTAGCCTCAATCCTAACAAGACCCAATGTGATTAGAAATTCTGGCCCTAACCCTAAGCAAATCACTGACGTTTATCCTACCATACACCCTAGCTCTAAATCTTATCCTAACACAAAACCTAACCCTAACACTAGACTGATCCATAACCTTAACCCTAAAACTAGCCATAACAATAACCCGAGCTCTTACATTAAACAGTCTTCATGGTATACATAAAATTCACATAAAACTAGCCCTTACCCTAGCCCGAAACCTAGACCCAATTGTAACCCTAACCATAACCCTAGACCTAACCCTAACACTTATCTTCGCCCTAGTCTTAAACCTAGCTCAAACTGTAACTCTTTCCCTAATCATAACACTCTAACCCTAACCCAGGCCCTGACTCTAACCCTAACCCTCGCCCTAGACCTATTCCTATCTCAAACTGGAATACTTAACCTAAACCTAACCCTGACACTAAACTTAGGCCTAACCCTAAAGCTAGGAATAAAGTTAACTTTAACCATAGCCCTAACCTTAGCTCTAACCCTAACCATTATCCTAAATATAAGCCTAAACCAAATGCTATCCCTAAGCCTAATGCTAACCCTATCATTAACAATAACCCTATCCATTACTCTAAACCTAACCTGAATGCTAAACATAAACCTATCAATTACCCGAATCCTAAACTGAACCCTAATGCTAATACAAGCCTTAAACCTCAACCTTAATCTAAACCAAACCATACTCAGACCCTGACCCTAATAAAACACCTAGCTCTAAACCTGACCCTTACCCAAAATCTACCCCTTACACTAGACCTAGCCATAACCGAACCATAAAACTTCCACTTACTTTGAAACTAGACCTGATATTAGCCATAACCATACTCTTAGCCCTAGCCCTAACACATACCCTCATCCTGGCACTAAACCTAGCCTTAATCCTAACAAGAACCCTAACCCTGGCCCTAAATCAAATTTTAACCCAAAACCTAACTCTAAACCTAGCTATAACCCCATCCCTTCCCTTAAATCTAACCCTAACTATAACACTAACACTATCCACAACAATAGCCCTAACACTAGGCCTAACCCTAACACTAACCCTAGCGCTAATTCTAGTCCTAATTTATCCCTAACCCTAAACCAACCCCGAAACCTAACCCAAAGAATAACTCTAATCCCACCCCATTCTTATTTCTAGTTCTAACCCTATCCATTGCCATAACCCTAACACTAGCCCTAACCTTAATCCTAATGCAGGCCCTAGCCCTAAACCTAGATCTAACCATAACAATAAATATAAGCTTAAACCTCATCCTACCACTAGCCCTAAAAATATCACTAATTCTAAAACTAGCCCTAACCCTAGCCCTAGCTCTAAAACAAAAATGAGACATAGCCCTAACCCTAACTTTTGCCAAAAGGTAATGCTAGACCTGACATTAGCCCTATCCCTAATTCTTACCCTAACTCTAACACAAAACCTAACCCTACACCTAGCCTTAATCCTAGCCCTAATTTGAGTTGCATCCCTAACCCTGATCAATAACACTAATCCTGACACTGACCCTAACACTAACCATAACTCTATTCCTCTCCATAAACCTAAACCTAATCTAAACACTAGACCTTGACCAAGAACTAATGCTATCTCTAAAACTAACCTTAATCTTAACTCCAGTTCTTACAATAGCGATAGTCCTACCTTATCCCTAACCTAAACCAAAACCGAGCCCTAATCTGATACCTAACCCTAACTTTAACCCTATCCCTAACCCTAACACTAGCACTAACACTTCATCTAAACCTAACCCAACGCTAAACCTTGAACTAACCCGAACCATGGCCCTAATCCTAACCATAACACTAACCCTAACCCTAGCTCTAATCTTATTTATCACCCTAACCATAAACCTAACCAAATTCTAACCCTAGGCTTAACACTAACCACAGCCCTAACCTAACAATAACACTAGCCCTAACTGTAGCTCTAATCCTATCCATTACCTTAAACATAACCCTAACTGAATTCTATCCCTAGGTCTAACCTTAACACTATCCCTAACTCTAAGGCTGTACATTACCTTAAACCTAAACTGAACCCTAAACCTCACCATATCCATTACCCTAACCCTAACACTAACCCTAATGCTAATTTGAGCCCTAAAACTTAACCTTAACCTAACACATACCCTAACCCTGATTCTGATGCTAATATTACCCTAGCTGAAAAGCTGACCCTAACACTAAAACTAACACTTACAATAGATCTGGCTATAAACCTAACCCTAAAACAATCCCTAACCATAACCCTAGACCTGATATTAGCCCTATCCATAATCCTAGCCCTAACCCTAACACATATCATAGCCCTAATCCTAGCACTAAGCCTAGCCTTAATGCTAACCATAACATTAACCCTAGCCCTACCCCTAATTTTGTCTCTTGACCTAGCCCAAAATGTAGTTGTAACATCACACTTTATCCCAACCCTAGCAATAGACCTAGGCCTAAACCTAATACTAAACCTAGCACTAATTCTAGCCCTAATTTAGCCCTAACCCTAAACCTAACCCTATCCTTAGCCCTAAGAATAACTCTCTCACCCTAGACCTATCCCTAGTTCTAAACCTATCCATTACCATAACCCAAACTCTAGCCCTATCCCTAGCCCCAACCATAGACCTAAATTTTTCCCTAGACCTAAACATGAATATAACCCTAAACTTAAGCCTAAAGCTCACCCTAACACTAGCCCTGACCCTAATGCTAATTGGAAAACTAGCCCTAACCTTAACCCAGCCTTAAAACAAAACTGAGCCATAAACGTAATCCTAACCCTTAACCTAAACCAAACACTAACCCAAAACCAAGCCCAAAACCTTGCCAAAATTTGAGTGCTAAGCATAACCTTAGGAGTAACCCTGACCCTGACTCGGATCCTAACACTAACCCTGCTCTATACATTGCCCTAATGCTAACCCTTGAACTAGTCCTAATCAGAAACCAAGTTTTTTTCATTAGCCCTAGCCCAAAAGCTAACACAAATCCTAGCACAAATCCAAGCTCTTCCCGGAGGTTTAACCCTAACACAAACCCGCACCCTAACCCTAACCCTAAAAATATCCCTAACCCTAATAATACCCTAAAACCATCCCTTTCCCTAATCCAAACCCTAAACCTAATGTTACCTAGTCCTAACTCTAATCCTTAGATTACCCAAATCCCCAACTCTATTACTAGTCCTAACCCTAGCATTCATTCTAGTTGTAACTTTAACCCAAACCCTGACCCTTATTCTGACTTTAACACTAACCCTAGAACTAAACCTCACACTTACCTTAAACTGGGCCCTACCCCTACCACTACCAGTAAAACTGTACCTAAACATAATAATAACACTAGCACGAGACCAAACCTAATCCTAAATAGAGTCATAAATCTAGCCCTAGCCCTAAAAAAACTTTGCACTAGCCCTAGAAAATAACCCTTAACCTAACCCAATGAATAACCCTATCCCTAGACCCAACACTACTCCTAATTTTGGCCCTAACCCTAACCCTAATCCTAATTGTAATGGATAGCCCTAATGCTAGCCATAAACACCACACAAACCTAGCCTTATCCTAGCCCTTAACCTAGCCCTAATTGTAAACCTAACCATAACCGTAGCCCTGACTCTAACCCTAACCATTGCCCTAACCCTAACCCTAGCTCATATCCCAACATTTACCTTAAACCTAACCCTGACACTAACAATAGGCCTAAACCTAACCATAGCCCTAATCCTAACCTTAACCCTAGCGCCAACCTTAGCTCTAACCTTATCCATTAACCTAAAGGTAAGCCTAACTCAAATGGTACCCATAGGCCTGACACTAACCCTATCGCTAACACTAACACTATCCATTACTCTAAATTTAACTTGAAGCCTAAAAATAACCCTATTGATTACCCTACCCCTAACCCCAATCAGGCTCTAATTCAACCCTTAACTCTAAATCTTTAAGTAAATCAAACCCTACCAGACCCTGACCCTAAAAAATATGCCTATCTCTAAACCTGACCCTTAGCCTAAATGTAGTCCTTACAGTAGAGTAAACCATAACCTAACCCTAAAACTATTCCTAACCAAAACCCTAGACCTTAAATTAGCCCTATCCCTGATCCTAGCCCTGGCCCTAACACAAACCCTCAAACCTAGCCCTAAAGCTAGCCTTAATCATAACCCGAACCCTAACCTAGAGCTAACCTTAATTCTACTCTTGCCCTATCCCTAAACCTAGCTATATCCCCCTCCTTTTCCCTAAAACTAACCCTATCTCTAACTCTAACACTAACCCTAACCCTAGCCTTAACACTAACATTAACCCTAGTGCTAATCCTAGCACTAATTTAGCCCTAAACTTAAATACCCATAACCCTAGACCTAAGACTAACTATAAATCTCGCCCTAGCCCTATTTGTAGTTCTAACCCTATCTGTTTTCATAACCGTAACACTAGCTCTAATTTTAGTTCTAACCATAGCCCTAGCCCTAAACCTAGATCTAACCATAACAATTAATATAAGATTTAACCTCACCTTACTACTAGCCCTAATACTATTGTTAATGCCAAAACTAGCCATAACCCTAGCCCTTGCTCTAAAACAAAACTGAGCCATAGCCCCAACCCTAACCCTAACCTAAATGTAACACAAGACCTGACATTAGCAATATCCTTAATTCTTACCTGAACACTAACACAAATCCTAACCCTACACCTAGCCTCAACCTCGCCCTAATTTGAATCCTATTCCTAATTCTAAAATTAACACTGATCCTGACTCTGATGATAACACTAACCCTATCTCTAATCATCCCCCTAAAACAAAACCTAATATAAACACTAGACCTAGTCCTAATGCTAACGCTAATACTAGCCCTAATAAAAATCCTAGTTCTTACATTAGCCGTAGTCATACACTAGACCTAACCTAACCCCAAACATATCCCTATTCCAAGCCCTAAACCTAGATTTAACCATAGTCCTAACCCTACTCCTAGCCCTAACACTTAACCTAAACCTAACCCTAAAATTAAACCTTGTCCTAAATTGAAACCTAAACCAAACCATAACCGTATTCCTAACCATAACACTAGCCCTCAACCTAGATTTAATTTTATCCATTACCCTGACCATAAACCTAAGCAAATTTTAATCCTAGGCCTAACTCTAACCATAGCCCTAACCTAACCATAACCCTAGTCCTAACTGTAGCTCTAATCCTATCCATTACCTGAACCATATCTTTAAACAAGTTCTATCCCTAGGCCTAACTCTAACCCTATGCCTTACCATAACACTGTTCATTACACTAAAACTAACCTGACCCTGAAACCTAACCATATCCATTACCCTAACCCTAATGCAAATTTTAGCCCTAAACCTAAAACTTAACCTAACCCTTACCTTAACCCTGACTCTGACCCTAATAATACACCTAGCTGTAAACCAGACCCTAACACTCAACGTAACCTTTACAATAGACCTGGCCATAAACCTTAACCTAAAACTATCCCTAACCTTAACCCTAGAACTGATATTAGCCCTAGACATAATTAGCGCTAAACCTAACACATATCCTACCCCTAAAACTAGCCTTAATCCTACTCCTAACCTTAATCGGAGCCCTAACCCTAATTTTATCTCATGCCCTAGCCCAAAATGGAGCTGTAACATCATACCTTACCCTAACACTAATCCTAACTCTGGGCCAAAATCTACCACTAACCCAAGAGCCAATCCTAGCCCTAATTTAACCCTAATCCTAAATCTAATCCTATTCCTAGCCCTAAGACTAACTCTAACTCACCCCCTAGCCCTATCCAAAGTTCAAAACCTATCCCTTACCATAACCCAAAACCTAGCCCTACAACCTAGCCCCAACCCTAACTTGATCCATCACCCTAGCCCTAAACCTGATTGTAAAACCTAACCTTAAGCCAAACCTCACCCCAACACTAGTCCTAAACCTAATGCTAATTGGAAAACTAGCCCTAACCCTATCCTACCCTTAAAACAAAACTGAGCCATAATCCTAACCCTAACCCTTAACCTAAACCAAACACTAAATGTAAACCTACCCCTAATCTTAGCCCTATTTTGAGTACTAACTCAACCATAGAAAAAACTCTGACCCTGAGTTGGACCCTAACAGTACACCTAGCTCTAAACATTGTTTTAATGCTAACCCTAGAAGTAGCCCTAATCAGAAAACTAGTTCTTTTATTAGCCTTAGCCCTAATGCTCACAAAAATTCTAGCCCTTATCCAAGCCCTGACTCTAACCCTAAAACTCCTGTACCTCTAACCCATTCCTTACCCTAGACAAACCCTCACACTAATGCTACTCTAGTCCTAAACTTAATCCTTAGCCAACCCCAAACACTAACACTATTACTAGTCCTAAATCTAGGGTTTATTTTAGCTTTAACCCTAATCATAACCCTGACCCTTATTCTGACACTAACACTAATCCTAGATCTAAACCAAACCCTAACCATAAACCGAACCCTAACACTACACCTACCAGTAAACCTATACTTATACACCAGGTCTAGACCAAACCTAATACTAAAGAGAGTCATAAATCTCGCTTTAGCCCTAAACAAAAACCTAGCACTAGTCCTATCAGTAACCCTTAACCTAACATAAAGACTAAACTTATCATTAGACCAAATGTTAGTCCTAATTGTGGCCCTAACCATAAAACTAACCCTAAACAAACAATGGCACTTAATCTAGTAGAAACCCTAGCTTTAAACCTTATCCTATATCAAAACCTAACCCTAACACTAGTCATAACCATATCCCTAGCTCTTACATTAACCATACTCCTAGAGTTAGCCATAAACATCACACAAAATCTAGCCCTTACCTTACCTTAAACCTAGCCCTAATCATAACCCAAATCATAACCTTAGACCTAATCCTAATGCTAACCCTTGCCCTAGCCCTAAACCTAGCTCAAACTCTAATCATTAGTCTAAACATAACCCTAACCCCAAACCTAACCCTAGCCCTGACTCAAACCCTAACAATCGCCCTAGGCCTAACCCTAGCTCAAAAGCCTACACTTACCCTAAACCTAACCCTAACTGTAACCCTAGGCCTAGGCCTAACCCTAACCCTCCTCCTAACCTTAAAACTAGCCCTAACCTTAGTTCTAACCCTATCCATTACCCTAAAGATAAGCCTAACCCAAATGCTATCCCTAGGACTAATGATAACCCTATCACTAATACTAATCCTATCCATTACTCTAAACCTAACCAGAACCATAACCTAATTCTATCCATTAACCTAACCCCAACTCTAAAAAACTGCTGATTAAAGCATTAACCCCTAATCTTAATCTAAACCAAACCCTACCCAGATCCTGATCCTAATATACACCTAGCACCAAACCTGACCCCTAACCTAAACCTAAACCTTATACTAGACACAGCCATAATGTAACACTAAAAGTAATACTAACCATGAACCTAGACCTGACATTAGCCCTAGTCTTAATCCTAGCACTAGCCCTAACAAAAACCCTCATCTTAACCCTAAACCTAGCCTTAATCCTAACCGAAACCCCAATTTGGTCCTAACCCTAATTCTAACCCTTGCCCTAGTCTTAAACCTAGCTATAACCCTATCCATTCCCCTAAACCTAATCCTAACCCTAACACTAACACTAACCCTAACCCTAGGCCTAACCCTAACACTAACCCTAGCACTAATCCTAGCCCTAATTTAGCCCTAACCCTAAACCTACCACTAACCCTAGCCCAAAGACTAACTTGAACTCTTATTTTAGCTTTATTTCTAGTTCTAATCCCATCCATTACCATAATCCTAACACTAGACCTAACCTTAGCATAAACCCTAGCCATAGCCCTAAACCTAGATCTAACCATAATAATAAATCTAAGCCTAAACTTCACCCTACCACGAGCCCTAACACTATCACTAATTATAAAACCAGCCCTAAACCTAGGTCTAGTTCTAAAACAAAATTGAGCCATAGTCCTATCCCTAACCCTAGCCTAACCTTAACCCTAGACCTGATATTAGCCCTAACCCTAGACCTAATCCTAGTTCTAAGCCCAGCCTTAATCCTAAACCTAATTTTAACCCTAGCCTTAACCTTAATTTTATCCCTTGTCTGAACACTAAACATAGCTTTAACATCATACCTTACCCTAACCCTAATGCTAACCCTAAACCTATCCCTAAACTTAGGCCTAAATCTAACACTAACCCTAGCACTAATTCGAGCCCTAAATTAGCCCTAAAAGTAAACCTAACCCTATCCCTATCCCTAAGACTAACTCTAACTCTTGCCCTAGACCTATCCCAAGTTCTAAACCTATCCCTTACCAGAAACCAAAAGCTACCCCTATCTGTAGTGCCAAACTTAGCCCTATCCTTTGCCCAAGGATTAAACCTGGATCTAAAGCTAAAACTAGGTTTAAACCTCACCCTAACACTAGCCCTAACTCTAATGCTAATTGGAAAACTAGCTCTAAAACTACCCTAACCTTAAAACAAAACCGAGCCATAACCCTAACCCTTAACCTAAACTAAACCCTAAATCTACACTTACTCCTAAACCTAGCCCTAATTTGAGTCTTAACCTTAACCCTAGAAATAACCCTGACAATAACTCAGCCCCTAAACTAACCCAGCTCTAAACATTGCCCTAACACTAACCCTAGAACTAACCAAAAAGAGAAACCTAGTTTTTTCATTAGCCATAACATTATGATAAAACAAATCCTAGTCAAAATCTGAGACCTAACCCTATTTTTTAACTATAACCCTTACCCTAACCCTAGCCTTAAACCTAACTCTAACCCTAACCCTAACCCTACCTTAAACCTATCCCTTTCCCTAAGTCAAACTCTAACCCTAATGCTACCATAGTCCTAAAATTAATCTTTGGCCTACCCCCAAACACTAATTCTATTACTAGTCCTATCCTAGGCCTCATTTTAGCTTTAACCCTAATCCTAACCCTGATCATTATTCTGATACTAACACTAACCCTAGATCTAAACCAGACCCTAACCATAAACCAAACCCTAACACTACCCTTACTGGTAAACCTATACTTAAACTTAACAGTAACACTAGCACTAGATGAAACCTAATTCTAAATATAGTCATAAATCTAGCCCTAGTCCTAAACAAAAACCTAGCAGTAGCCCTAACAATAATTGTTAACCTAACTTAAAGACAAATCCTATCCCTAGACCCAATGCTAGTCGTAATTCTGGCATTCACCATAAACCTAACCCTATCCTGAAAAATGACCCTTAACCATAAACAACCTCTAGCTCTAAACCTAATTCTAACCCAAAACCTAACCCTAACACTAGATTTTTTCCATAACCCTTACCCTAAAACTAGCCATAAACATATTCCTAGCTCTTCTGTTTCCCATAGCCCTAATGTTAGACCGAAACCTCACACAAAACCTAGCCATTATCCTAGCCTTAAACCTACCCGTAATCATAACCCTAACCATAATCCTAGACCTAAGCCTAATCTTACACTCGCCTTAGCCCTAAACCTAGCTCAAACTCTAACCTTTATCCTAAATATAAACCTAACCCTAACCCTTGCCCTGACTCTGACCCTAACCTTCGCCAAAGACCTAACTCTAGCTCAAATGCTAATACATACCATAAAACTGCCTGACATTAAACCTAGGTCTAACCTGAACCCTAGCCCTAATTTTAACCTTATCCCTAGCCCTAACCTTAGCTCTAACATTATACATTACCCTAAAGATGAGCCTAACTCATATGTTAACCCTAGGTGTAACATTAACCCTATTGCTAACACAAACCCTATACATTACTCTAAATCTAACCTGAAGCACAAACCTAATCCTATCCATTACCCTATTTGTAACCCTAACCCTAAAGTTAATTAAATCCTTAACCCTAAATCTTAACTTAAACCAAACCTTACCCAGACCCTGACCCTAATAATACACCTACATTTAAACCTGACCCTTACCTAAACCTAACCCTTACACTAGACCTTGCAGTTACCTAACCCTAAAACTAACACTTACCATAAATCTAGACTGACATTAGCCCTAATCCAAGCCCTAGCCCTAACAAAAACCCTCATCCTAGCACTAAACACAGCCTTAATTCTAACACTAGCTCTAACTCTAATTCTAACACTCGACCTAGCCCTAAATCTAGCTATAACCCCATCCCTTACCCTAAACCTCACCCTAACCCTAGGACTAATCGTAACACTAACCCTAGCCCTAAATTTAGCCCTAATTTAGCCCTAACTCTAAACCTAACACTAACCCTAGCTCTAAGACTAACTCTAATTCTCTCCATAGCCCTATTTCTAGTTCTAACTCTATCCTTTAATAACCCTAACACTAGCCCTATCCTTAGCCTTAAACATAGTCATAGCCCAAAACCTAGATCTAACCATAACAATAAATCTAAGCCTAAAACTCACAATACCACTAGCCCTAACACTATTGCTAATCCTAAAAGTAGCTCTAGCTGTAAAACAAAACTTTGACAAACCCCTACGCTAACTCTAAGCAAACCATAAGCCTAGACTTAAAATTAGACATGTCCCTAATTCTTACCCTAACCCTTAAACAAACCCTAACCCTTCACCTAGCCTTAACCCTAGCCCCAATTTGAGTCTATCCCTAACTCTGATCAGTAACAATGATCCTGACTCTGAGGTTAACACGAACCCTATCTCTAATCATCACTCTAAACCTAAACCTAATCTACACACTATATTTAGACATTATGCTAAACTTAACATTAGCCATAATCATAACCCTAGTTCTAATATTACCCCTAGTCCTAAATAGCCCTAATTTAACTCAAAACCTAGACCTAATAAAAGCCCTAACCCTAGCTTTAACCCCAGCCCTAACCCTAATCCTAGCCCTAAAACTTAACCTAAACCTAAACATAAACCTAAACCTTGTCCTAACCCGAAATCTAACCCAATCCATAGCCCTAATCCTTAACATAATCATATTAACTATCCCTAGCTCTTATCTTATCCATTGCCCAAACAATAACCCTAACCAAATTCTAACCCTAGATCTAACCCTAAATATAGCTCTAACCTAACCATAAACCTAGTCCTAACTATAGCGCTAATACAATCTATTACCCTAACCATAACCGTAACCGAATTCTATCCCTACACCCAAACCTAGCCTTTTCTTTAACACTAAACCTGTCCATTAGTCTAAATCTAACCTTAACCCTAAACTTAACTGTATCCATTACTGTAACCCTAACACTAACCCTAATGCTAATTTGAGCCTTAAGCCTAATCCTTAACCTAACACATATGCTAACCCTGACTCTAACCTTAATAATACCCAGAGCTGTAAACCTGACCCTAACCTTCAACCTAACACTTACAATAGACCTGGCCATAATCCTAACCCTAAAACTAACCCTAACCATAATCCTAGACTTGACATTAGCCCTATCCCTAATCCTAGCCCTAACCCTAGCACAAATCCTAGCCCTAATCCAATCCCTAAGCCTAGCCTTAATTCTAACCCTAACATTAATCCTAGCCCTAACCCTAATTTTATGATTTGCCCTAGCCCTAAATGAAGCTGTAACATCATACCTTACTCTAACCCTAATGTTAACCCTAACCCTAGCCCTAAATCTAGGCCTAAACCTATTATTAATCATAGCTCTAATCTAACCCTAATTTAGCCCTAACCCTAAACCCAACACTATCCCTAGCCCTAAGACTAACTCTAACTCTCACCCTAGCCCTATCCCTAGTTCTAAACCTGTCTGTTACCATAACCCAAACCTATCCCTATATCTAGCCCCAACATTAGCCCTAACCTTCACCCTATCCCCAAACCTGGATCTAACCCTAACCTTAAGCCTAACGCTCACCCTCACACTAGCCCTAACCCTAATGCTAATTGGAAAACTAACCCTAACAGTACCCTAGCCCTAAACCAAAATTGAGCCATAACCCTAACCCTAAACCTTAACCTAAACCAAATGCTAAACCTACAACTAGCCCTAAACATAGCCCTAATTTAAGTCCTAATTCTAACCCTAGAAGAAACCCTGACACTTACTCAGACCCTAACAGTAACCCTAGCTCTAAACATTGCCCTAACGCTAACCCTAGAACTAGCACTAATTGGAATCCTATTTCTTTCATTAGATATAGCCCTAATGCTAACACAAATCCTTGACCTATTTTGAGGCCTAAACCTAGGTATAATGCTAAACCTAACCCTAACCCTAACCCAACCTTAATTCTAGCTCTAACACTAACCCTTACCCTAAGCCAAGCTCTCACCCTAATGCTACCCTAGTACTGAGCATATCCTTAGGCTACCTCAAACCCTGTCTCTATTACCAGACCAAAACATAGCCCTCATTCTAGCTCTAACCCTAACTCTAACCCTGTCCCTCATTCTGACCCTAACACTAATCCTAGGTCTAAAGAAGACACTTGCCCTAAAGCAAACCCTATCCATACCTGTACCCCTACTGGTAACACAATACCTAAACCTAACAGTAACACTATCACTAGACCAAACCTAATTCTAAATAGAGTCATAAATCTAGGCTTACCCCTGAGCAAAATCCTAGCACTAGCCCTAACAATAAGAGTTAACCTAACTTAAAGACTAACTCTATTCCAGACCCAACATAAGTCCTAAATATAGCCCTCAACCTAAACCTAACCCTAACCCGAACAATGACAGTTACCCTAAAACAAACCCTAGCTCTAAATCTTATCCTTACCCCAAACCTAACTAGAACACTAGACTTATCCATAACCCTAACCCTAAAACTAGCCAAAACAGTATCCCTAGTTCTTACATTACCCATAGCCCTAATGCTAGCCATAAAACTTACACAAACATAGCCCTTATCCTAGCCCTAAACCTAGCCCTTATTTTAACTCTAACAAGAAGCCTAGACCAAACCCTAACTCTAACCCTCGCCCAAACCCTAATTCTACCTCAAACTCTAACCTTAATCTAAATATAACTCTAACCCTAACTCTAACATTAGCCCTGACTCTAACCCTAACCCTCACGCTAGCCCTAATCCTAGCTCAAACACTAACACTTACGCAAAATCTAAACCTGACACGAACCCTAGGCCTAACCCTAAACCTAGTTCTAATTCTAACCTTAACCCTAGCCCTAACCTTAGCTCTAACTCTAACCAATGCCCTAATGATAAGCCTAACACAAATGCTAACCCTAGGCCTAATGCTAACACTATTGCTAACACTAACCCTATTCATTACAGTAAACCTAACCTGAACCCTGAAACTAACCCTATCAATTACCCTAACCCAAACCCTAACCCTATTTCTTATGATAATTCTAGCCTAAACCGTAAATCTTAACTAAATCTTAACTAAATCAAACCCTACTTGAACTCAAGCCCTCATAATACACCTAGGTTTAAACCTGACCCTTAATGTAAACCTAACCTTTACACTAGACCTAGCCATAATATAACCCTAAAACTAACCACAACCATAATCCCACACCAGACATTAACACCAGACCTAATCTGAGCCCTAACACTAACAGAAACACTAGTCCTCATTTTAGGACTATACCTAGCCTTAATCCTACCCCAAACCCTAACTCTAGCCCTATCTGTAATTTTAACTCTTGCCCTAGACCTGAACTTAGGTATAATCCCAACTTTTCCCCTAACCCTATCACTATCCTTAACCCTAACACTAACCATATCTCTAGCTCTAACATAGGCCTAACCCTAACACTAACCCTAGCACTAATCCTAGCTCTAATTTTGCCCTAACCCTAACTCTACCCCTAACCTTGGCCAAAGACTAACTCTAACTCTCCCCCTAGCCCTATCTGGTTCTAACCCTATCCATTACAATAAACCTAACACAAGCCTAACCTTATCCGTAACCCTAGCCTAGACCCTACCCTAGATCTAACCTCAACTCTACATTTGACCATAAACCTAATCCCAATCCTCAACCTACCACTATACCTAACACTATCACTAATCCTAAAACTAGCCATAACCCTAGACTTATCCTTTAGACAAAACCGAGCAACTGTCCTAACCCTAAATATTAACCTAAACCAAACCCTAACCTAAACCTAGCCTTAACCTTGTCCTAGTCCTAATATTAACTCTGACCCTGACTAATATTCTAACAATAAACTTAATTCTAAATATCACACTAACCCTAAATATAGTGGTTACACTAGATCTACACCAAATACTAAATCTACTCATAATCTTAGTTCTTATATTAGCCTTATCCCTAACCCTAGCCATAAACCAAACAGAAAAACTAGCCCTAATCTCAGTCCTAACCCTAGAAGTAAACTGAAATCTAAACCTAGCCCTTGTCCTAACCCTAACCCTAGCCCTAACCTAGCTCTAACTCTATCACTTATTCTAAACCAAACCCTATCCATAATGCTAACCTTAGTCCTAATCCTAATCCATAGTCTAATCCAAACTCTAACCCTATTTCTATTCCTAACCCTAGTCCTCATTCTAGCTCTAACCCTAACTCAAATCCTTACCCTAACACAAACCCTCAGTCTAAATCTGACCCCAACCCTGAACCAAACCCTAAAACTAGCCCTACAAGTAAACTTACACCTAAACCAAAGCCTAACTATAGCCCTAGACCTAAGCATAATACTAAATATGGTCATAACTCTAGAACTAGACCTAAAAAACCCTGAGCCCTAGCCCTAACAATATCCTAAACCAAATCAAACACTAAGCCTATTCCGAGAGCTAACCCTAGTTCTAATTGTGGCTTTCACCCTAAACTTAACTCTAACGTGAAAACTGACCCTAACACTAACCCTAAACCTAGCCTAACCCTTAGCCTAAACATAACCCTAGCCTTATTTGTAAACATAAACCTAACACTAGCACTAATCCTAACCTTAAAGATAGTACTAACCCTAACTTTAATGGTAACATTACACTAACCCTAATAATAACCCTAGTCCTAAACCAAACCCTATTTGTAACCCTAATCATAAACCTAACCTTCGACCTTACCCTTAACCTAAACCTTGCCATAAACTTAACCCTAAACCTTACCCCAAATCAAAATTAACCTACTATTGAACATAAATTTAACCATAACCTAAACTTAACCCAAAACCTACTCTTACATCTAATCAAATACATTACTCTAAAACTAACCCTAACCATAATAAAAACCCTAGCCCTACAACCAACCATAACCATAACCATAACCATAACCATAAACCATAACCATAACCTAGACATAACAATAAACCTAACACTCCCCCTAGCCATAACTGTAGATTAAACCTAACTATTACCCTAACCTTAGCCCTAGCCCTAATCGTAACCCTGAATCTAGTCCTAACCCTAACAATAAACATAGCCCGAATCCTAGCCCTAATATACCCCTATTCCTAACCATAAACCAAACCCTAGAATTAAGTCTAACTATAATTCTCACACAAGACCTATCCCTACTTCTAACCCTATCCCTTACCATAACCCTAACCCAAACCCTAAACCGAGTAAAAACCCTGGCACTATCCTTAGTCCTAGCATTAACTCTAGATCAAAACTTATCTCAAAAACTAACCCTAACCTGATGCCTCAGCCTAACCCTGAAACTAGCTCTAACCCGAATGCTAATTCTAAAATTAGCCCTAACACAAGGCCTAGCCCTAAAATAAAACCCTGACCATTATTCTGACCCTAACACTAATCTTAAGTCTAAATCTAAACCTAACACTAGCCCTACTCATAAGCTTATACCTAAACCTAAACCTAACACTAGACCTAGACGTCAACCTAAACCTAAATCTAGCCATAACTATAGCTCTAGACCTAAATACAAACTAGACCTAGCTTTAACAGTAACCCTTAACCTAAACCAAACTCTAACCCTACCTCTAGACCTAACATTAGTCCTAATTCTGGATTTAATCCTAAATATTACCTTACCTGAACATTGTCCCTGACACTAACATTAACCCTAGCTCTAAACTTCACCCTAACCCTAGAACTAACCCTAAAACTACACCTATCCCTAACATTAACCATAAAACTAGTCTTAATCATTACACTAATTCTCACATTAGCTATAGCCCTAACCAATCGCAAATCTAGGCCTAATCCAAGCCCTACCTTAGCTTTAAGCCTAAAGCTAACCCTAACAATAACCCTAGCCTTAACTATAACCCTAAACCTAAACCTAGACCTAATCCTAACTATAAAACTAGCCAATAACCCTAGCTCTAACCCTATTCATTACCCTAAGATAACTATAATCCTTATGCTAAACCTAGGTGCTACCCAATACTAGCAGTAGCCTTAACCCTATCCATTAACTTACACCTAACCTGAACCTTAAACCTAACTGTGTTATTATCTTATCCCTAAAAATTAGACTAATTTGAGCCCTAAACCTTAACCTTAACCTAATCCAAACCCTAACCTGGACTCTGACTCTAATAATACACATAGCCCTAAACCTGATCCTAACAAGAAACCTGACATTTACAATAGACCTAGCCATAAACCTAATCCTAAATCTATCCCTAACCGTATCCTAGACCTGACATTAGCACTAGCTCTAATCTAGCCCTAACCCTAATACAAAAGTTAGTCCAAATCCTAGCCATGAACCTCACCTTAATCATAAACCTAACTCTAACATTATCCCTAAACATAACCCTAAATCTTACATATTCCCACCCCTTACCCTAAACATAACCCTAACCCTAAACCTAACACTAAACTTAGCTCTAATCCATGCCCTAATTTAGCCCTATCCATAACCCTAACCCTAGTCCTAAAACTAAATCTAACTCTCACACTAGCCCTATACCTAGTTCTAACCCTATCCCTTACCATCACCATACACCTAGCCCTAAATGTAGCCCAACCCTAACCCAATATTTAGCCCTATCTCAAAACCTAGATCTAAATTTAACTCTAAATGTAATCCTAACCCTAAGACTAAATCTAACCATAACTCTACTCTTATCTCTAATCCTAAATCTAAGCCTAAATCTCACACCTACACTAGCCCTAACACTAAGACTAATATTAAAACTAGCCCTAACCCTAACCCTAGCCCTAAAACAAAACCGTGTCATAGACCTAACCTTACTCTTTATCCTAAACCAAACCCTAACCTTGCAGCTAGCCCTAACCCTATCCCTAATTACAGTCTAACCCTAACCTGAAAACTAACCCTGACCCTAACTCTGACCCTAACACTAACCCTGATTCTAAACATTATCATCACTGTAAACCTAACCTTAACACTAGACCTAGACCTAACTCTAAACCTTAAACTAGCTGTAATCATAAACCTACTTCATACAGTAGCAGTAGCCTTAACCCTAGCCCTAAACTAACCAAAAAACTAGCCTTAATCCGAGTCCTGAACATAGCTTTAACCCTAAACTTAAACCTAACCCTAACCCAAACACTAGCTTTAATCCTATACATAACCCTATCCCTAATCTTAGGGCTAACCATATCCATTTCCCTGATGATAACCCTAACCATTCTGATAACCCTAGGACGAACCCTAACACTATACATTACACTAAACCAAACCTAAACTCTACACCTAACCCTGTCATTACCCTAACCCTAAATCTAACACTAATTCGAGCCCTGCATCAAAACACTAACTTAACCCAAACCCTAATCGTGACCCTGATTCTAAAAATAACCCTGGATCTAAACCTGACCCTAACCAAAAACCTAACCCTTACACTGGACAAAGCCATAAACCTAATACTAAATATATCCCTAACTGTTACCCTAGACACACATTAGCCATAGCTCTAATACTATCCCTAACCCTAAAACAAAACCTAGTACTCATCGTAGCCCTAAACAGAGCCTTAATCATAACCCTAACCCTAACCCTACTTCTAACCCTAATACTAAACTTCACATTGCCCTAAACTTAGCTATAAGCACATCCTTAACCTAAACAAAACCCTAACTCTAACAGTAAAACTAATGGCATCCCTTGCCTTATTCTTAGCCTTAGCACTATCCCTAGATCAAAACCTACCTCTAAATCTAATCCTAACTCAATGCGTAATCCTAATCCTAAAATTAGCCCTAACCCTAGCCCTAACATAATCCTAGCAGTAATTTAGCCCTATTTAGCCCTAATTTAACCAGTAATTTAACCTAACACTAACCCTAGCCCTAAGACTACCTCTAACTCTCACACTAGCCCTATCACTCATTCTAACCTTGTCCCTTACCATAACCCTAAACCTAGACCTAACCCTAGTACTAACCCTTGTCCCAGCTTTATCCCTAGCACTAACCTTAGGCAAAATGTAACTCTAAATCTAGCCCTAAACTGAAGCCTAAGCCTACCCCTTACACTAGCCCAAACCATAATACTAATCCTAAAATGAGACCTAACAATAGTCCTATCCCATAAACCTAACCGAGCTATAGCTCTAACCCTAAACATTAACCTAAACCAAACTCAAACTTTACACCTAGACCTAACCCTAGCTGTAATTTGAGTAGGAAGCTGAACCCTAAAACTAACCCTGAACCTGACACTGACCCTAACACTTCTAGCTCTAAATATCACCCAAACCCTAAACCTAACCCTTACACTAAACCTAGCACTAAAACCCCAAAACTAGCCCTAATTGTAAATCTAGTACTTATACTAGAGGTAATCTTAAGCCTAGCCATAACATAACCCAAAACCTAGCCCTAATCCAAGCCCTAACCCTAGCTTTAAACCTAACCTAACCCTAACACTATCCCTAATTGTAATCATAACTCTGGCCTTAAACTGATATCTAACTCTATCCATTACCATAACCATAACCATAACCATAATAATAACCCTAAGCATAAACCTTACCATATCCCTAGTACTAACACTTCCATTAGCCTAAACGGTATTTGAATCCTAAACCTAACCCTGTCATTATCCTAATGATAATCCTAAAACTAATTCAAGCCCAAATTTGAAACCCTAACTTATCCCAAACCCTAACCATACCTTGACCCTAATAATACACATAGCTCTAAACTTGACCATAACCCAACACCTAACCCTTAGCCTAGACATAGCCATAAACCTAATCCTAAAACTATCTTTAACCATAATCCTGACCTAAAATTAGCCCTAGCCCTAATCCTAGCCCTAACCATAAAAACATACCTAGCCCTCATCCTAGCCCTAAACCTGGTCTTAATCATAACCCTAACTCTAGCCCTACACCTAACCCTAATTTTAACACCCACCATACCTCTAAATCTAGCTATAATGTCATTCCTTACCCTAAATTTAAACCTAACCCTAACCCTAGGCTTAAGCTAAACAAAAACCTAGGCCTAATCCTAGCCCGAATTTACCTCTGTCTCTAACCCTATCCAAATCCTAGCCATAAGACTAACTCTAAATTTTGTCCTATCCCTATCCCTAGTTCTATCTCTATCCACTACATTGAACCTAACATTAGCCCTATCACTTGCCCTAAAGTTATTCCCAGCCCTGACCCTAACACTAAATCTAACCTTAAGCCTAACACTAACACTATCCCTAACCCTAATGCTAATCATAAAACTAGCCCTAACCCTAATCCTAGCAGTAAACCAAAACTGAACAATAGCCTGAACCTAAACCTTTAACTTAAACCAAACACTAACACTACACCTAGACCTAAAAATCCAGCCCCAATTTTAGTCCTAAGCATCATTTTAAAACTAATCTGATGCTGACTCATATCCTAACACTCAACTTAGCTCCAAACACCACCCTAAACTCAAACTGAACACTAACATTAAAAATGGCCCCAATTCGAGCCTTAACGCTAACCATAAAACTAACTCTTACCCTGACTCCTATCCTAACAAGAACCATAGCTTTAAATATTACCCTAACCTTAAACCTAACCCTACCACGCAATCTACCCCTAACCCTAACCCTAAAACTAACCCTAATGGTAACCCTAGTTCTTACATTAGCCATTTCCCTAATCCTAGCCCTAACCCTAAAACAAAAACTACTCCTAAACTGAGCCCTAAACAGCTTTAACTCTAACTCTAACCCTAAACATAGTTCTAACCCTAGATTTAAATCAATCTCTTACCCTTAGCAAAACCCTAAACCTAAGAGTAACCCTAGACCTATCCCTAGTCCTTAGAATAACCAAAACCCTAACCCTATAAATAGTCCTAACCCTAGCCTTCATTTTAACTCTAACATTACCCCAAACCTTAACGCTAACTCTGACCCTTATTCTGACCCTAACACTAAACCTAGGTCTAACCCTAACCCCAACCCTAACCCAGAATTTACCATAATCCTATCCCTACACCTAACTCTGAACCTAACTCTCAGCTTAACCATAATCATAGCTCAGAACCTAAACCTTACACTAAACGTAACCCTAAACCTAATCCTAGTTCTAACCCTCACCTTAACCCTAACACAAGACCTAATCCTAACCATAAACCTAGCCCTAAACTTAACTCTAACTGTATCTATCACCATAAAAATAACCCTTACCATAACGCTAACTGTTAGCTTAATCCTAACCTTATCAATTACCCTAAACCTTCCCTTAACCCTAAACCTAAACCAATCATTGTGCTAACACTAACCCTAATGCTAATTCGAGCCCTATCCTAAGCTTAAAACTAAACCAAACCCTAAGAGTGACCATGACTCTAATAATTCCCCTAGCTAGCAACCTGACTCTCACCCTATCTAACACTTACACTTGACCTATCCATAAACCTAACCCTAAAACTATTCCTAAACTTAACCCTAGACCTGATATAAAACCTAGTCTTAAACCTAGCCCTAACCCTAACACTTAACCCTTAGCCCTTATCCTAGACCTAAACATAGCCTTAATTTTATCCCTAACCCAAACACTAGGCATAAACCTAACGCTAACCCTAGCCCTAATTTTAGCCCTAATTTAGCCCTATCCCTAACCCTAAACCTAACTCTAGCCCAAAGTCTAACTCTAACTCTCACCCTAAACCTAACCCTTGTTCTAACTATATCCCTTACTAGAACCCTAATCCTAGTCCTGACCCTTTGTGTAATCTTAGCCCGATTCGCAGCCCTGGCCATAACACTAGCTCTATCCCTAACTATAAATCTAAACGTAAAACTAAGCCTAAACCTAAACCTAACACTAGCCCTAATGCTAACGCTCATCCTGAAATTACTTCTAACCCTAGCTTTAGCCCTAAACCAAAACAGAGTCATAGCCATAACCCTAATCCTTAACCTAAACCAAACCCTAACCCTAAACCTAGCCCTAACCATATCCCTAATTCTAGTCCTAACCCTAACCCGAAAACTAACCCTGAACTGACTCTGACCCTAACACTAACCCTGGCTCTAAACATCATCATCACCGTAAACCTCAACCTAACACTAGACTTAGCCCTAACTCTAACCCTATAACTATTGCTAATCATAACCCTATTTCATGTTAGCCATAACCTTAACTGTAGCAATAACCTAACCTAAAACCTAGCATTAATCCAAGTCCTAAACCTAGCTTTGACACTAAACTTAACCCTAACCCAAAACTAGCCCTAATCCTATACATAACCCTAGCCATAAACTTAGGTCTAAACCTATCCATTACCCTAATAATAACCCTAACACTAAGCTAAACCTAGGCCTAACCCAAACCGTATCCATTACACTAAACCAAACCTAAACCCTAAAACTAACCGTGTCATTGCCCTAAACCTAAATCCTAACCTAACCCAAACCCTAACCCTGACCCTGACCCTAAGAATAACTCTACATATAAACCTGAATCTTACCCTAAACCTAATCCTTACACTGGACCAAGCCATAACCTTAATTCCAAATCCAGCCCTAAATATAACCCTAGACCTGACATTAGCTCTAGCCCTAATACTATCCCTAAACCTAACACAAACCCTAAACCTCATCCTAGCCATAAACCTAGCCTTAATCATAACCCTAACAGTAACTAAGCCCTAACCCTAATACTAACCCTTTCCCTAGCCCTAAATCTAGCCAAAACAACATCCATTACCCTAAGTGTAACCCTAAATCTAACCCTAACCTTTTTTCTCACAATTTCCCTACCCTTAGTCCTAGCTTTAACACTAGATTTAAACCTAAATTTAAATCTAACCCTAACTCGATGCCTAAGCTTAAAAACTAGCCCTAAACCTGATGCTAATTCTAAAACTAGCTCTAACCCTAGCACTAACGCTAACCCTAGCTGTAATTTAGCCCTATCCCTTACCCTAACCCTAAACCTAGCCCTAAGAATAACTCTAACTCTCACATTGGCCCTATCACTCATTCTAATCCTATATCTTCCCATAAACCTTACCGTATCCCAAATCCTAGTCCTATCCCTTGCCCTATCTTTAGCCCTAGCACTAACCTTAGATAAAAACCTAACTCTAAATTTTACCCTTAACCAAAGCCTAACCCTAAATCTAAGACTATCCTTAACACTAACCCTGATCCTAAAATTTCACTAAAACTAACCCTAACCCTAAACCCTAACTGAGTCAAAGCTCTAACCCTGAACCTTAACCTAAACCAAGCCCTAACCCTAAAAATTTCACTAACCTTAACCCTAGCCCTAAAACCAAACAGAGCCAAAGCTCTAACCCTAACCCTTAACCTAAACCAAGCCCTATCCTTACACCTAGGCATAACCCCAGCACTAATTCTAGTTTTAAGCCAAAACCTAAAACTAACCGTGACCCTTACTCTGACCATAACACTAATCCAAGGTCTAAATATCACCCTAACCCTAAACTTAAACCTAACAATAAACCTAGCCATTAAACACAAAAATTAGCCATAGTCATAGCCCTAGTACTTACAGTAGCCGTAACCCTAACCCTAGCACTAACTTAAACCAAAACCTAGCCCTAATCATAACCATAACCCTAGCCCTAAACTCATTTCTATCTCTATCCATTACCATAACCATAACCATAACCCTAATCCTAATTAGAGCTCTAACTTTAAACCTTAACCTATCACAAACCCTACCCCAGAACTTGACCCTAAAAATACCCCTAGCTCTAAACCTGATGCTAACCAAAACCTAATCCTTACAGTAGACTTACCCATTATCCTAATCCTAAAACTATCTTTAACCATAATGCTGAACCTGAAATTAGCCCTAGCACTAATCCTTGTCCTAACCCTAAAAAAAAACCCTAGCCCTCATCCTAGCCATAAACCTAGCCTTAATCATAACCCAAACCCTAACTACAGCTCTAACCCTAATTATAACCCTCACTCTACTTCTAAACGTAGATATAAAGCCATCCCTTACCCCAAAATTTGCCCTAATTCTAAGCCTAAACTATAAACTCTAATTCTAACCCCTAACCCTTACCCTAACCATAAACCTAACCCTAACCCTTACCTTAGGCTTAACATAACTATAAACCTAGCCTTAATCCTAGCCCTAATTTAGCCCTATCTCTAACCCTAACCCTAACCCTCGCCCTAAGACTAACTCTCTCCGTAGCCCTAGACCTATCCCTAGTACTAACTCTATCCCTTACTATAACCCTAAACCTAGCCATAACCCTTGCCCTATACTCAGTTCTATCCCTAACCCTAAATCTAAGCCTAATTCCAAATTTAACACCAACACAACCCTAAGCCTCAAACCAACACTAGCCCTAATCCTAACCCTAGGACTAAAACAAAACCAAGCATAAGCCCTAATCCTAAACCTTAACTTAAACCAAAACCTAACACTTCAATTAGACCTGACCCTAGCCCTCGTTGGAGCCTAACCCGAACTTTGAAACCAAACTTGACCCTAATTCATATCTTAAACTCACCCTAGCTCTAAACACTGCCCTCACCTTAAACTGAACTCTAACAGTAACCCTGTCCCTAATTCGATTAAAAACTCTAACACTAAACTAAGCCTGACTCTGATTTTTATCGTAACATGAACCCTAGCTATAAATATCACCCTAACATTAAACCTAACCCTAACACTAAACCTAACTCATACCCTAACACTAAAACTAACCCTAATGGTAACCCTAGTTCTTACATTAGCCATTGCCCTAACCCTAGCCGTAAACCTAACACAAAACTAGGCCTAATCCGTGGCCTAACCTGGCATTAACCCTAACTCTAACCATAACCATAGCCCTAACCCTAACTCTAAACCAATCCTTTACCCTAAGCAAAACCCTAAACCTAAGGGTAACCCTAGACTTATCCCTAATATTTAGGCTTACCAAAACACAAACCCTAGTAATAGACCTTACACTTGCCCTCATTCTAGATCTAACCCTCTCCAAAACCCTAACACTAACCCTGACCCTTTTACTGACTTACCACTAAACCTAGATCTAATCCTAATCCTAACCCTAACCCAAAACAAACCATAATCCTATCTGTAGACCTAACCTTGAACCTAACTCTCAGCCTAGCCCTAAATGTAACTTAGAACCTAACCTTACACTAAACATAACCTTAACCAAACCATAGTTCTAACGCTCACCCTAACCCTACATCAAGACCTAATCCTAACCATAACCCTAGCCCTAACCTTAAGTATAACTGTATCATTACCCTAAATATAAACATTACACTAATGCTAACTTTAGGACTAACCCTAAACCTATCACTATTCCCAAACTTATCAATTACCCTAAAACTACCTGGAACTGTAGACCTAATCCAATCATTACCCTAACGCTAACCCTAATGCTCATTTGAGCCTTAAACCTAAACTCAAACCTAAATCAAACCAAAACACTTACACTGACCCTAATAATTCCCCTAGCTCTAAACCTCACTCTTACCCTATACCTAACCCTTATACTAGACCTAGCCATCAAACTAACCCTAAAATGATCCCTAAGCATAATCCTACACCTGAAATTAGCCTTAGTTGTGATACTAGCCCTAACCCTAACACAAACCCTAGCCCTTATCCTATCCCTAAACATAGCTTTAATTACAACCCTAACCATAACACTAGGCCTAACCCTAACACTAACCCTAGACCTAATCTTAGATGTAATTTAGCCCCATCCCTAACTTTAACCCTAATCCTAGCTCAAAGACTAACTCTAACTCTCACTTTAGTCATAATTCTAGTTGTAACCTTATGTTTTACTGGAACACTAATCCGAGCCCAAACCATAGGTCTAGTCCTAGCCCTATTCATAGCCTTAGCAAAAATCGTAGATCTAAACCAAACTCTAAATCTAACCCTAACTCTTAGCCTAAACCTAAACCTAACCCTAGCCCTAACCATAAGGCTAATCCTAAATCTAGCACTAACCCTCTACCTAAAATAAAACCAAGCTATATACCTAACTCCAACCCTTAATATAAACTAAGCAATAACCCTACACTTAGCCATAACTCTAGTCCTAATTCGAGTTTTAAACCAAACCCTAAAACTAACTCTGACCCTGACTCTGACCTTAACACTAGCTCTAAATATCCCCCTAACCCTATACCTAAAGCTAACAATAGACCTAGCCCTAACCCTAAACCTAAAATTTGCTCTAATTGGAATCCTGGTACTTACATTACTCATTACCCTAAACCTAGCCTTAACTTAACCCAAACTAGCCTTATTCCTAGCACTATACCTAGATTTACCCCTAACCCTAACCCTATCACTAATAGTAACTATAATCCTAGCCTTAACCCTAATTCTAACTCTAAGCCTAACCCTATCAATAATCGTAACAATAACTCTAGCTGTACCCCTTTCTCTAAACATATTCATTACCCTAACCATAACCCTAACCCTAATGCTAAACCTGGGCCTAAACCTTACTGTATCCCTAATCCTAACCCTATCCATTACCCTAAACCTAACCTGAAATATAAACCTAACACTATCTTTACCCTAATCCGAACTCTAATGCTAATTTGAGCGCTAACATTAAACTTTAACATTTCCAAAAAACTAATCGCGACCCTTAACCTAATAGTACCCTTAGCTCTAAACCTGACAATAACCCTAAACCTAACTCTTACACTAGACATAGCCATAAACCTATCCTAAAACTATTTTTACCATAACACCAGACCTGACATTTGCCCTAGCTGAAATTAGCCTAGTGCTAATCCTAGCATTTATTTAATCCTATCACAACCCTAAACCTAGCCATAAGACTAATTCTAACTCTTGCCCTGGCCCTAGCCCTTGTTCTATACTTAGCCTTAATCCTAATCCTAGATCTAAGCCTAAATCTAAATCTAAACCTAACTCTAAATTTATCTGTAAAAATAAGCCTAAACCAAAACCTAACACTACCCATAACCATAACACTAATTTTAAAACGTGTCCTATCACTAGCCCTAGACATAAACCCAAACCAAGACATAGCCCACATCCTAACTTTTAAACTAAATCAAACCCTAACCATACAACTAACCCTAAAACTAACTCTAAAACTAACCCTGACTCTGACACTGACCCTAACACTAATCCTTGATCTAAACATCACCTTAACCTTAAGTTAACCATAACACTATATCTAGCCTTAACCTAACCCTAAATCTAGCCTTAATCAAAACCCTGATTCACACATTCGTCATTGTCCTAAATGGAACCCTAACTATAACACAAATTCTACACCTAATCCGAGACTTAACCCTAGATTTAACCCTAATACTAGCCCTAACCCTGAACCTAACACTAGCCCTAACCCTAACTCTAACCCTATTCCTTACACTAAGCCAAACCCTGACCCAAATGCTAATCCTAGTCCTAATCCTAATCCTTAGCCTAAATTAAACTCTAACTATAATATTAGTCTTAACCCTAGCCCTCATTCTACCTCTAAACCTAACCCTGACCCTCATCTGACCCTAACAGTAACCCTAGGTCTAAACCTGACCCTAACCCTAAACTAAACCCTAACACTAGCCCTACTGGTAAACCTATAGCTATAGCTAAGCCTAACACTAGACCTAGACCCAAAGCTAATCCTAAATGTAGCTATAACTCTAGCCATAGACCTAAACAAAACCTAGCACCATCGCTAACAATAACTTTTATCCTAAAGTGAACAATTTCCCTACCCCTGGACCTAAACCTAGTCCTCATTCTGGATCTAACCCTAACCCTAGCACTATCCCAACAACCGACCCTGAGTGCAATACGGAACCTAGCTTTAAAAATGACACTAACACAAATACGAGACCTAACACTGGACCTAGCCATAACACTAACCCTAAAACTAGCCCTAAACATAACCCAAACTCTTACATTACACATAATACTAACCCTAGCCCTAAACCTGACCTAAAAACAAGCCCTAATCCTAGGCCTAAATGTAGCTTTAAGCATAACCCTTAGCCTAACCCTAGCCCTAAACCTAGCCCTAACTTAAGCCTCGTCTTAGACCTAACCCTAGCTCAAAGCCTCACCTTTACACTAAATATAACCCTAGCTCTCTCCTAAACCGTAACCCTAACACTATCCCTGATCCTAATGTTAAACCTAGCCTGAACTTAAGCTCTAACCATAACCATTACACTAACCCTAACCTAATTAAAACCCTATCACTAACACTAAACCTAACTCTAACCATAAATGTAAACCTAGACCTGTACCTAAATCTAACCCTCTCCCTAGCCCTAACTCTAGCTCAAACACTAACCCTTACCCTAACCTAACCATTATCCTAGCCCTAAATCTAACACTTACCCTAACCCTGAACTTACCCCAAATCACACCCTAGACCTATCCCTAAACCATACCTAATTCTAGACTTAATCCAAACCATAACCTAGCCTTAACCCTAGTTCTAAATCTATCCATTACAATAAACATAATTCTTACCCAAATGGTAACCCTAACCTGATTGCTAAACCTAACTCGTCCATTACCCTAAACCTTAACTGAAACCTAAACTAAATCCTATCCATTACCCTAATCCTAAAAATAACCCTAATGCTAATTCGAGCCTTAACCCTAAACCTTTAGCTAAACCAAATGCTAACCCTGACCCTGACCGTGACCCTAATAATAACCCTAGCCCTAAGCCTGACCTTTAACTTAAAAGTAACTCTTACACTTGACCTAGCCAAAACCAAACCCTAAAACTAGTTTTAACCTTAACCCTAGACCTGACATTAGCCCTAGACCTGGTCCTAGACATAACCCTAACAGAAACCCTAGCCCTTAACCTAGCCCTAAACCTAGCCTTAATCCTAAACTGAAACATAACTCTAGGCCTAATCCTAATTCTAAACCTCACCCTATCCCTAAAGCTAGTTATAAACCCACCCATTCCCCTAAACTTAACCTAAACACCAATGGTAACCCTAACTCTAGCCAAACCCCTTAGTCTAACCCTAACACTAACCCTAGCCTTAACACTAGTCCTAATGTAGCACTAACCCTAACACTAACATTCACCCTAATCCTATGCCCTAACTTAGCTCTAACCCTAGCCCTAACTCTAGCCCTAATCCTAGCCCTAATTTAGCCCTAACTCTATTCCTAATCCTAAGACTACTACTATGACTAACTCTATTTCTCAACGTAGCTATATCCCTTGTTCTATCCATATCCATTACCATAACCCTAACTCTCATGCTAAGCCTAAACCTCAACCTAACACTAGTACTAACCCTGATACTAATCCATAATCTTACTGTAATCATAGCCCTACCCTAAACAAAACCAACCTATATCCCATCCCTAAACCTTAACCTAAACCAAACCCTAACCCTACAACTAGTACTAATTTAGCCCTAATTTGAGTTCTAACCCCAACCCTAAAACTAACCTTCATTCTGACACTAATCCTACAATAACCCTTGCTCTAAACATCACCCTAACCCTAAACCTAATCATAACACTAGACCTAGCCATAACCCTAACCCTAAAACTAGCACTAATTGCAACACTAGTTCAAACATTATCATAGCCCTAATCCTAGTGCTAACCAAAACCAAAATGAAGCCATAATCCGAGACTTAACCCTAGCTATAATCCTAAACCTAAACCTAACCTAACCCAGAACATAGCCCTAAACTTTACCAGACATTTGCCACAATTCTAACCCTAGCCCTATCACTACCTCTAAACCTATCCATTACCCTAACCATAACCATAACAATAATGGTAACCCTAAGCCTAACCCTAAACTTATCTCTAACCCTTAACTATTTCGTTAATCTAAACCTAACCTGAACACTAAACCTAACCTTATCATTACCCTAAATTTAACCCCAATGCTAATTCAATCCCTAAACCTAATCCTTAACCCATCCCAAACCCTAACTCTGACCCTTACCATGATAATATACCTAACTCTAACCCTGATCCTACCCCTAACTTAAACCTTATACTAGACCTAGCCATAAACCTAACCCAACAACTATCCCTAGCCATAATCCTAGACCTGACATTTGCCCTAGCCATAATTCTAGCCCTAAACTTAACACAAAACAAACCCATAACCCTAATTCTAACCCTAGCCCTAACCCTAGTCCATACATTGGCAATAAATCTAAAACTAGCCCTAACTCTAAACAAAACCTAGCCTTAATGCAAGACCTAACCCTAGCTTTAACCCTAAACCTAAACATAACAGAAGCCCTAATCATATCCCTAAACATAGCCCTAATTTTTGCTCTAATCCTCTCCCTTTCCCTAAGCTAATCTAACCCTAATGCTAAACCTAATGCTAACCCTAGCCCTAACCCTTAGCCTAACCTAATCCTTAGCCTAACCCAAACTCTCACCCTATAACTAGTTCTAACCCTAGCCCTCATTCTAGCTCTAACCATAACTCAAGCCCTAAACCTAACCCTGACACTTATTCTGACCCTAAAGGTAATCGTATGTCTAAACATGACCTGAACCATAAATCGAACCCTAACACTAGCACTAGCAATAAACCTATACCTAAACCTAACCCTAACACTAGCCCTTGACCTAAACCTAATCCTAAATCTAGCCATATCACTAGCCCTAGAACTAAACAAAAACCTAACCCTAGCCCGAATGATAAACCTTAACCTAACAGAAAATATAACCCTACCCCTAGACCTAACTCTAGTGATAATTCTGGGTTTAACCCTAACGCTAACTATAACCCAAACACTGACCCTGACTCTAACACTAACCCTAGCTCTAAACATCATGCTAACGGTAAGGTAACCCTAACCCTAATGCTTGATCTAGCCTAACACCCCAAAAGTAGCCCTAATCATAACCCTGGTTTATATATTAGTTGTAGGCCTAACACTAGCCCCAACTTAACCCAAATCCTGGCGCTAAGATTAGTACTAACTCTAGTTCTAACCCTAACCCTGAAATTAGTCCTAATTCATACCATAACCCTAGATCTAAACCTAGCTTTAACACTATCCATTACCTTAAGCTAAACCCTAAACCTAATGTAACCCTACTCCTAACCCTAATCCAGAGCCTAATCCAATCCCTAACCCTATTACTAGTCCTAACACTAACCTTCATTCTAGCTCTAACACAAACCCAAACCCAAACCCTAACCCTGACACTTATTCTGACCCTAAAACTAACTGCAGGTATAAGCCTGACCCTAACCCAAAACCGAACAGTAACATTATCGCTACAGGTAATTGTATACTTAAACCTAAACCTAACACTAACCCTAGACTTAAACCTAATTCTAAATCTAGCCATATCTCTAGACCTAGACTGAACAACAACCTAGCCCTAGCCCTAACAATAAACCTTAACCTAACTCAAACACTAATCCTACATCTATACCTAACCCTAGTCCTAATTCTGGCACTAAAACCAACACTAACTCTAACCTGAACACTGGCCCTGACCGTAACATAACCCTAGCTCCAAAGCTCACCCTAAACCAAAACCTAATCTTAACACTATACCTAGCCAAAACCTTAACCCTAAAACTAGCACTATTAATAACCATAGCTCTTACATTACCCGTGTCTATAACCCTAGGCCTAAACTAACAAAACCTAGCCCTAATTTTAGGCCTCAACATAGCCCTAAGTGTAACCCTAAACCTAACCCTAGCCCTAATCCTAAGTGTAAGCCTCACTTTAGACCTAATCCTAGCTCAAAGCCTAACCTTTACCCTTAACATAACCATAGCCCTGTCCCAAACCCTAACCTAACACTAGCTCTAATAATAACATTAACCATAGCCCTAACCATAGCTCTAATTTTATCTACTACCCTAACCCTAGACCTAATACTAACAATAACCTTAGCCCTAACCCTAGCTCTAATTCTATCCATTACCCTAACCATAATTCTAACCCTAATGCTAAACCTAGGCTTAACACTAACCCTATAGCAATCCGTAAACATATCCATTTCCCTAAAAGTAACCTGAACACTAACCCTAATATTCATTACCCTAACCCTAACTCTAACCCTAATGCTAATTTGAGCCCTAAACCTAAACCTAACCTAAACCAAATCTTAAGCCAAACACTGACCCAAATAATACACACAGCTGTAATCTTGACCCTTACCCTAAATCTAACCCTTACACTAGAACTAACCATAAACATAAACCAAAACCTATCTCTAATGTAACCCTAGGTATGACATTATCCCTTGCCCTTATCCTAGCCCTAACCATAAAATGAACAGTAGCTCCCATCCTAGCCCCAAACCTAGCCTTAATCATAACCCTAACCCTAATTTTAACCCTTTCCCTACCCTAAAACTTGTTATAACCCCATTGCTTACCCTAAACTTAACCCAAACCCTAACCCTAACACTAAACCTCACCCTAACCTTAACCCTAGGACTAACCCTAACACTAACCCTAGACCTAATCCTAAACCTAACCCTAATCCTAGCTTTAAGACTAACTATAACTCTCACCCTAGCACAAGCCCTAATTCTAACCCTATCACTTTCCATAACCTTATTCATAGCCATAGCCTAGAATAACCCTAGCCCTAACCTTACAACTTGTCCTAACCCTAGATCTAAACCTAACTCTAAATCTAACTCTAATTCTACAACTACGCCTTATCATAACACTAGCCCTAAACCTAATGCTAATCCTAAATCTACTCCTGAACATAGGCTTAGCCCTAAAACAAGACTGATCAATAACACTAACCCTAAACTTTTACCTAAACCAAAAGCTAACCTTATATCTAGCCCTAAGCATAGCCCTAATTTGAGTCCTAATCTTAACACTAAATCTACCCCAAAACCTGTCTCTGACATTAACACTAACCCTACCTCTAAATATCACCCTAAACCTAAACCTTAACCTAACAGTAGACATGGTCCTAATCCTAATTCTAAAACTAGTTCTAACCATAACCCTAGATCATACATTAGCCATAACCTTAAACATAATGCTAACCAAACCTAACCAAATTCTGATTCCTAACCCTAGCTTTCACCCTAACCCTAAACCTATCACTAGCCCTAATCCTAACCCAAACCCCAGCTCTAACCCTAGCTCTAACCTTATACTTTACCCTAGCCAAAACCCAACCCTAATGCTAACCGTAGTCCTAATACTAATCCTTAGTCTAACCCAAACCCTAACCCTATTACTAGTTCTAACCTTAGCCCTCATTCTTGTTATAATCATAACCCAAATTCTAACCCTAACCCTGACACTTATTCTGACCCTGAACATAAACCAAACACTAACACTAGCCCTTGTCATAATCCAATATCTAAACCTAACCCTAACAATAGCCGTAGATTAAACCTAATCCTAAATCTAGCAATATCTTTAACCAAGACCTAAACAAAACCTAGCCCTAGCTCTAATGATAACCATTAACCTAAACCAAACACTAATCTTACTTCTTGACATAACCAATCCTAATTCTGGCTCTAGCCCTAACCCTAACTCTAATCCAAACACAAACCTTGACACTAACACTAACCCTAGCTATAAAAATGGCCCTAACCAAAACCTAAAACTAACACTAGACCTAGCCATAACTGTAAACATAACCCTTACATTACCATAGCACTAACACTAGTTCTAAACCTAACAAAAAAGCTAGCCCTGATCCTAGGCCTAAATCTAGCCCAAAGTGTAACCCTAACCCTAACCTAAACTTATCGCTTTACTTAAGCCTAACCTTCACGCTAACCCTATCCCTCACCTTAGACCTAACCCTAGATAAAACCCAAAACCAAACCCTAAAAATAACCCCAGCCCTATCCCTAAACATAATCCTAATCCTAGTCCTAATCATAATGTTAACACTAGCCCTAATACTATCTCTAAAATTATCCATTACCCTAAACTGAACCTTAACCCTAATGATAACACTGGCTCTAATTCTAAATGTAAACATAATCCTAGACCTAACGCTAACCCTAACCCTAACACTCATCATCGCCTTAACCCTAGATAAAACCCTAACACTTACTCTAACACTAACCCTAGCCCAAACCCTAACACTAACCCTAAATCTAAAACTACCCCTAACCCTAACCTGATATCTAACCCTATCCATTACCCTAACTCAAATGACAATCTTAGCCCTAACTTTAACACTAACCCTAAACATAAAGCTACCCCTAACACTAACTGACATCTAACCCTATCCATTAATCTAACTCTAAATATAACATTAGCCCTAACCCTAACACTCACCCTAAACTTAGCCGAAAATATAACCCTAGACATAATCCTAAACCAAATCCTCAACCTAGCACTAACCCTAGCTCAAAACCTAACCTATACCATAAAACTAACCCAAACCCTAACCCTAGCCCTATCCCTAACCATAATTCTAGCACTAACCCTAACTCTAGTCCTAATCCTATCCAAAACCCTAGCCCTAATACTAGCTCTAATGCTATTCATTACCCTTACAATATTCTTAACCCAAATGCTAACCCCAGGCCTAACCCTAACCCTATCACTAACCCTAACCCTACCAATTACCCTAATTTTAACCTGAATCCTAAACCTAAACCTGTCCATAAACCTAACCCTCATTCTAAACCTAATGCTAATTTAAGCCCTAACCCAAATAATTAACCTTATAGAAACCCGAAACCTCACCCTGACCCTAAAAATACACCTTACTCTTAACATGGGCTTTACCCTAAACCTAAAATTAGACCTAGCAATTAACCTAAACCTAAACCTGTAACTATCCCTAGCCATAACCCTAAACCTGACATTATCCCTATCCCTAAAACTTGCCCTTACCCTAACACAAACCCTGATCCTAACCCCAAATCTAGCCTTAATTCTAACACAAACCCAACCCTAGACCTAAACCTAATTCTAATCATTGCCCTAGCCCAAAACTTAGCTATAACCCCATTCCTTCCCCTAATCCTAACCCTAAACCTAATCTAAAATAGCCCTAACCCTAGGCCTAACCCTAAAACCAATCCTAGACATATTTCTAGCCCTAATTTAGCCCAAAAGTTACGTTTAACCCTAGCTTTAAGACTAACTCTAGCTATCGCCCTAGCTCTATTCCTAGTTCTAACCCTATCCCTTATGGTAACCCAAACACTAGACCTAACCTTAGCCCTATACCTAACCCTATCCCTAGCCCTAGAATTAACCATAACTCTAAATGTACCTCTAAGCCTAAACTCACCCTATCACTAGCAATAACACTAACATTAATTGTAAAAGTACCCTTACCTTTAGCCTTAGCCATAAAACATAACGAGCCACACCACTAAATCTAACCCTTAACCTAAACCAAATCCTAACCCTACATCTAACCCTAAGCCTACCCCTAATTTGAGTCCTATCCCCAACCTTAAAACTAACCATGACCCTGACTCTGAACCTAACACTAACCCTAGATCAAAACAGCACCCTGAACTTAAACCTAACCATAAAACTAGATTTAGCCCTAACCATAATACTAAAATTAGCCCTAATCATAACCCTAGTTTTTACCATAGCTGTATCCCTAACACTAGTCCTAATGTAACTCAATATTAACCCTAATGCAAGCCCCAACCCTAGATTTAACCCTAACTCTAAACCTTAACCAAGTCCTAACCCTTACCCTAAACCTAACACTAACTTTAATCATTGCAATAACCCTAACACTAACACTAAAAGTAACCCTAAACATAACCCTAACACTAAACCTAACCAAACACTAAACCTAGACATAACACTAACCCTAAAACTAGCCCTAATTATAACCTTAGTTTTTACATTAGCCGTAGCCCTAAAGCTAATACAAAACCTAGCCTAGCCCTAACCCAAGCTCTAACCCTAGCTTTCACCCTAACCCTAAACCTAACCCTAACCCTAGCCCTAAGACTAGCACTAACCCTCTCCCTTAGCCCAAGCCAAACTCTAACACTAAAGCTACCCTAGTTCTAAAACTGATTGTTAGCATAACCCAAAAATTAACTCTATTAATATATCTAACCCAAACCCTCAATCTAGCTGTATCTCTATCCCAAACCCTAACCCTAATTGTGACCCTTATTCTGACCCTAACACTATCTATAGGTCTAAACAAGACCCTAACCACAAACCGACCCCTAATATTGGCACTACCTGTAACTCTATAACTAAAACTTACCCAACACTAGACGTAGACATACACTTAATCCTTTATCTAGTGATAACTCTAGGCCTAGCCCTAAACAAAAACTTAGTCCTAACTCTAATAATAAGCCTTAACCTAACCCAAACACTTACCATGCCCCTATACCAAACCGTAGTCCTAATGCTGGCCCTAACAATACACCTAACCCTAAACTGAACACTGACCCTTATCCTAACACAAACCCTAGCTCTAAATATTATCCTAACAAAAAACATAACTTTAACCCTAGACATAGCCATATCACTAACCCTGAAACTAGAAATCACCATAGGCCAAAACCTACCTCTAAATCTATCCATTACCATTAACTCTAACCCTAACCCTAATGCTAACCCTAGCCCTAACACTCACACTGACTCTATCCCTGATCCTCATCCTAGTCCAAACACTAGCTCAATCCCTAACCATTAAACTTAACCTAACCCTAACACTAACCCATGGCCTAAACATAAACATAACCTCAACCCTAGCCCTAATCCTAAAATTAACCCTATCCTTAAACCTAGCTCTAAGCCTACATATTACCCTAACTCTAACCCTAACCTTAATGATAAACATAGCCCTAACCGTAGCTCTAACCCTACCCACTACCCTAACTCTAATCCTAAACCTGATGATAACCCTATCCCAAACCCTAAATCTACTCTAACCCTAACCGTAGACATAACTATAAACCTAACCTTTGCTGTAGTGCTACCCTTTCTCAAACCCTAACCATTACCCTAAACCTAAACCTAAGCCAATCCTTAATTCTAACCTTAAGCCAAAACCTATCCCTAATCCTAACCCTAACACAAAATCAAACTTTATCCAATACCCTAAACCTAATGATAACCCTAGCCCTAACCTTAACACTAACCTTGACCCTAACTGTATCTATAACCTAGACCTAACCCTAAACCTAACAATTGCCGTAGCAATAACCCTAGCTCAACTCTAAACCATATCCTAAACCTGAACCTAACCCTAACCCTAGGCCAAACCCCAACTCTAGCCCTAATACAAACCATAACCCTAGCCCTAACCCTATCCATTATCCTAAACACAACCATAACACTAAGGCTAACCCTAGGCCTAACCCTAACCCTTTTTCTAACTCTCACCCTATCAATTACTCTACACATAACATGAACCCTAAACCCAAACCTATCATTACCCTACCCAAACCATAATGCTAATTCAAGCTCTAAACCTAAACCCTAACCTAAATAAAACCCGAAAACTAATTCTAACCCTAATAATACCCCTAGCTCTAAACTTGACCCTTACCCTAGACCGAAACCTTACACTAGACCTAGCCATAAATCTAACCCTCAATTTATCCTTAACGTAAGCCTAGACCTGACACTAGCCCTAGCCCTAATTCTTTCCATAACCCTAAAACAAAACCTAGCCCTCATCCTAGCCCTAAACCTAGCCTTATTACTAAACAAAACAATAACACTAGCCCTAACTGATTTCTAACATTTGACCTAGCCCTAAAACTAGCTCTAACCCCATACCTTCACCTAAACCTTACCCTATCCCTAAACCTAAACCTAAGCCTAAAACTAGGTTTAACCCTAATACAAATGCTAGACTAAATCCAAGCCCTAATTTATACCTAAACCTAACCTAACCCCAGTCCTAAGACTAATTCTAACTCTCGCCTTAGACCTATTTCTAGTTCTAACCCTATCCCTTACCATAATCCTATCACTTGTCTTTACATTAGCCCTAACCCTAGCTCTAGTCGTAATCGTATATCTAACACTAACTATAAATCTAACCCAAACCCTAAGCTAAACCTCTAACTAACAGAAGCTGTAACACTAATACTAATACTAAAACTAGCCCTAACCTAGCCCTAACCATGCAAAATAACCAAGCCATAGACCTAAGCCTAAACTTGAACATAAAAAACAAACCCTAAGCCTACACCTAGCCCTACACCTAGCTCTAATTCCAGTCCTATAATGAACCCTAAAACAAATGCTGACCCTGACTCTGACACTAAAACTAACCCTAGCTCTAAACATCACTCAAAACTTAAACCTAAACATAACCCTAGACTTAGCCCTAACCATAACACTAAAACTAGTTCTAATCGTAACCCTAGTTCTTACATTGGCTGTAGCCCTAAACCTAGCCCTAACCTAACCCAAAACCTATCCTTAATCGGAGCCCTAAAACTACCTTTAACCCTAACTATAACCCTAGTTCTAGCCCTAAACGTTACCCTAAACCTAACCCTTGACAAAATCCAAAAACCTATACCTAATCTTAGCCTTAATCCTAACCATAAACCTAGCTCAAACCCCAGCTGTAACCCTATCCATTACCCTAATCCTAATCCTAAACTGAATGCTAACCCTATGATAGCCCTAAACCTATTCCTAACCCTAAACCTATACATTACCCAAAAAGTAACCTGAACCCTAAACCTAACCATATCCATAAACTTATTCCTAACCCTAATAATATTAAACCTAAAACTATCTCTAACAATAACCATAGACCTGACATTAGCACTAGCCCTAATGAAGCCCTAACCCTAAAACAAACTCTAGCCCTAATCCTAGCCCTAATCTTAGCCTTAATTCTAAACCTAACCCTAACCATATACCTAACCCTAATTTTAACCCTCATCCTTCTAAAGCTAGCTATAACATAATACCGAAACATAATCATAACCATAACCCTAGCCATAAACCTAGGCTCAGCCTTAATACTAAACCTAGCTCAAATCCTAGCCATAATTAAGCCCTAATTCTCACCCTTAATCTAACCCTAACACTAAGACTAACTATAACACTCACCTTAGCCCTATCCCTAGTTCTAACCAATTACTTATGATAATTCAAACCCTAGGCCTAACCCCAGCCTTAACCTTCGCTGTAGCCCTAAACCTAGATCTAACTATAAATCTAACCCTAAACATTAAGTGTAAGCCCAAACCACACCCTAACACTAGCTCTAACCCTAACGCTAATTTGAAACTAGCCCTAACCCTAGAACTAGACCTCAAGAAAAACCGAGCCATAGCACTGACCCTAAACCTTAACCTAACTAAACCCTAACCATACACATAGTCCTAACCCCAGCCCTGTTTCAAGACCTAACTCTAACCCTAGAATTATTACTAACACTAACTCTGACCTTAACACTAACCCTAGCTCTACACATCACTCTATTGCTAAACCTAATACTATCACTAGACCTAAACCTAACCCTAACCATAAAACAAGCCCTAATCGTAATCCCAGTTCTTAAATTAGCCATAGCCCTAAACCTAACACAAAACCTAAACCTAATACAAGGCCGAACCCTAGCTTTAACCCTATCCCTAAACCTGGCCCTAACCTTAACACTATCCCTAGTCCTAATCCTAGGTCTAACCCTATTTCTTACACTTAGTGAAACCCTCACCTTATTGCTACCCTAGCCCTAACCCTAATTCTATGCCTACCCCAAACCCTAACTCTATTACTAGTCCTAAACCTAGCCCTCATTCTAGCTCTAAATTTAACCCAAACCCTAAACCTAATGTGGACACTTATTCTGACCCAACACTAAACCTAGGTTTAAACCTGACCCTAACCCTTATCCGAAACCTAACACTAGCCCTACAAATAAACCTAATCCTAAACCTAACACTAACACTAGCCCTAGACCAAAACCTAATCCTAAATATAGACATAACCCTAGCCGTAGCCCTAACAATAACCCTTAACCTAAACCAAACACTGACTCTACCCCTAGACCTACCCTATACCTCATTCTGGACCTAACCCTAAACCTAATCCTAGCCTGAACCCTGACACTTACCCTAACAAAAACCCTAACTCTAAAACTTATCCTAACACAAAAACTAACCCTAACACTAGACAAACTCTAAATTAGCCATAACCATAAGTCTAGCTCTTACATTACCCATATACCTAAAACTAGCCCTAAAACTCACACAAAACCTAGCACTAATTACAGCCCTAAACCGAACCCTAAGAATAACCCTTACCCTAAACCTAGCCCTAACCAAAACCCTAACACTCGTTCTAGACCTAACCCTAGCTCAAACCCTAAGCCTTACCCTAAACATAAACCTAGCCCAAACCCTACCCTCACCCTATCTCTAGCCATAATCCTAACTGCAACCATAGCCCAAACCATAGCTCTAATTCTGTCCATTACACCAACCATAACCCTAAAACTAATGCTAATGCTAACAATAAACGTAATCCTAACCCTACCCTACCCTACCTAACCCTACCTAACCCTCGACCTAGCCCTAAACCTACCTCAATCCCTAATCCTTACACTTAACCTAAACCTAACACTAACCCAAGGCCTAGCCCTAAACCTAACCCCAGCCCTAATCTTAACCTTAACCCTAGTCCTAATCCTAGTTGGAACTATACCCAATACCATAACCCTAAAGTTAAACTTAATGATAACACTAGACCTAAAGGTAAACCTACCCAAATTCTAAACATAAACCTAAAGATAGAACTAACAGTGAAGCTAACCCTAAACGTAAATCTAAGCTGGGTCAAACCCTAACCCTAATACTAAATCTAAACCTAACACTACTCTAAACCTAACACTATCTTTAACCTGACATCGAAACCTATTACCCGAACCCTAATGATAACCTTAGCCCAAACCAAAACACTAACCATGACCAAAACCCTGGACCAAACCCTAAATTAATCTTAGCCATAGAAAAAATCCTAGCTCAAACCCTAAACTATAGCCTAAACCTAATTATAAGAGTAACCCTCGCCCTAACAGAGACCAGAACCCCAACTCTAACCCTAATCCTAACCATTATCTTAGCCATAACCCTAGGTCTAACCCTATAAATTACCATAACTATAACCATAACCCTAATGTTAACCCTAAGCCTAACCCAAAATCTAACACAAACCCTAAATCTATACATTACCTTAAACCTAACCTGAACACTAATCCTAACACTATCCATTACCCTAACCATAATTCTAACCTTCATGCTAATCTGAGCCTTAACCCTAAACCTAAACCTAACCCAAACCCGAATACTGACCCTGACCCTAATAATACCCCAGCTCTTAATCTAAACCTTTCCCTCAATGTAACACATTAATTTGACCTAGCCTTAACCCTAACCCTAAAAGTATCACTAACTATACACCTGGACCAGATATTAGTCCTAGCTCTAATTCTTGTCCTAACCTAACAAAAAACCTAGCCCTAATCCTAGCCTTAAATATAGCCTTAATCCTAAACCTAATCATAACCCTAGCCATAAAACTAATCATAAAACTGGCCCTAACCCTAATCATAACACTAAAACAAAGCCGAACAACAGGCTTAATACTAACCTTAACTTAAACCAAAACCTAGCACTACACCTAGATCCAACCCTAGCCCTAATTCAATTCCTAATCATAACCTTAAAAATTACCCTGAACCTGACTTATATCCTAACACTCATCCTAGCTCTAAAAACAACCCTAAACTTAAACTGAACACTAACAGTCAATCTAGCCCTAATTCAAGACCTAACCCTAACCCTAAAACTAACCCTGACCAGACTGATATGCTAACACTAAACCTAGCTACAAATATCACCCTAATTTTAAACCTAATCCTAACAATTGACCTACCCCTACCCCTAAACCTAATTGTAACCCTAGTCCTTATATTAGCCATTGCCCTACCCTAGCCTTAAAACTCAAAAACAAACAACAAAAAAACAAACAAAAAAACCAAACAAAAAAAAAAAAAAAAAAAAAAAAAAAACTAGCCCCAATCTGAGTCCTAAACCTAGCTTTAACCTTAACTATAAACCTAATCCTTACCCTAACTCTATGCCTTGTCCTGAGCAAAACCTTAAACCTAATGGTAACCCTAGACCTATCCCTAATCCTTAGGGTAACCAAATCTTAACCCTATTAATAGTCATAACACTAGATCTCATTCTAGCTCTAACACTATTCCATTTCCTAATCCTAACCCTGACCCTTATTCTGACCATAACATAAACCCTAGAATACACCTGACCCTAACCCTGAACTAAACCTTAATACTAGCCCTACTTGTAACCTTATACATAAGCCTAACCCTATCACTAGCTCTAGACCTAGACCTAATTCTAAATCTAGCCTGAACTCTATCTCTAGACCTAAACAAAATCCTATCCCTAGCCCTAAAATAAACTTTACCTAACCCAAACACTAACTCTACCCCTAGACGTAAACCTAGTCCTAATTCTAGTTTTAACCCTAACTTTAACTCTAACCCAAACACTGACCCTGTCTTTAACACTAAACTTACTTCTAAACCTGAAACTAACCAAAACCAAAACCTAATTCTAGACCCAGCCATAACCCTAACCCTAAAACTAGCCCTAATCATAACCCTAGATCTTACATTACCCATAGCCCTAAACTTATGCCTAAACCAACTCTAAACATAGAGCTAATTTTAGGCCTAAAACTAGCCCTAAGCATAACCCTAATCCTAATACTAACCCTTTATATAACCCTAGCCCTCACCTTAGTCCTAAGATAGCTAAAAGCCTAATCCTTACCCTAAACATAAGCCTAAACCTATCCCTAACTCCCACGCTAAACCTAGCCCAAATCATAAATTTAACCTATCCCTAAACCTAGCTCTAAACCTACCCATTACCCTAAAACTAAACCTAAATTTATTGATGATCCTAGCCCGATACCTAATGTTAAGCCTAACCAAAATCAGAAAAATAACCATAGACATAATCCTAAAATTAAACTCAGCATAGCCCTAACTCTTGATCAAACCAAAAACCTAAACAAAAACCTAAACATTACCATAGCTCTAATCCTAACACTATCACTAATTCTAACTCTAAACCAAATCTAAACCTAACCTAGCCCTATCTGTTACCTTAACCCTAACCCTAATGTTAATGAAAACCCTAGCCCTAACTCTAAACCTAACCCTAAAAATCCCATAATCCTATCCCTACACCTAATCCTAAACCTAACCCTAACCTTAGCTCAAAACCTAACCTTTATGCTAAACATAACCATAAACCAAACCCTAACGCGAGTTGTAACACTCTCACCCTAACTCAAGCATATTCCTAACCATAACACAAGTTCTAACCTAGAGCTCTAACCATATCAATTACCCTAAACATATCCCTTATGCTAAGGCTAATCCTAGCCCTATCATTAATGCTAACTGTATCAATTACACTAAACCAAACCTGAACCTTAAAACAAACCGTAAATATACCCCTACCACTAACACTAATGCTAACTTGATCCATAAACCTAAATCCTTACCTAAGCCAAATCCTAATCCAAATAATTCTCTGAGCTCTAAACCTGACCCTTACCCTAAACCTAACCCTTAAATTAGACGTAGCCATAAGCCTAACCCTAAAACTACCTTTAACCATAACCCTAGACCTGATATTAGCCCTAGTACTAATCTTAGCCCTGAATCTAATACAAATACTAGCCCTCATCCTAGCCCTAATCATAACTCTAGCCCCAACCCCAGCCCTAATCCTAATCATAATCATAGCCTTAATCATAACTCTAACCCCAACCCCAGCCCTAATCCTAACTCTATCCCTAACACTATGTTTAACCCTAGCTATAACGCCATTTTTATGCTAAACTTAAACCTAACCCTATACCTATCGCTAGGCCTAAGCTGAACACTAACCTAGCCCTAATCCTAGCCCTAATTTAACCCTATTACAAACCCTACTCTAATTTAAGCCCTATCACTAACTCTAACTCTCACACTAGCCCTTTTCCTAGTTCTAAAACTATCCCTTACCATAACTCTAACCCTGGCCCTAACTCTTGCCCTATCCTTAATCCTAGCCTAATCCTATATCTAACCTAACTATAAATGTAACCCTAACTCTAAGCCTAACACTAACACCAGCCCTAACCCTAATACTAATTGTAAAACTAGTCATAACCTTAACCGTAGGACTAAAACAAAACCGAGCAACAGACCTAACACTAAAACTTAACTTAAACCAAACCCTAAACTACTACAAAAACTAATCCTACTTCTAATCAAGTTCTAACCCTAACATTAAAACTTACCCTGACCCTGACTCATATCCTAACACTCACCCTAGCTGTAAACATGACGCTAAACTTAAACCAAACCCTAAAGTAAACCTAGCCCTAAATCGAGTCCTAACTCAAACCCAAAAATAGCCGTGACCCTGAATCATATCATAAAAATAACTCTAGCTCTAAATATCACCATAACTTTAAAACTAACACTAAAACTAGAACTACCCATAACCCTAACCCCAAAGCTTACCCTAATTATAATCCTGGTTCTTACATTACCTGTTGCCCTAACCCTGGCCCTAACACTAACAAAAAAATTAGCCCTCACCTGAGCCCTACACCTAGCTTTAACCCTAACCCTAACCCTAACCCTAAACCTAAACCTACCACTAACACTTGCTCTAACCCTATCTCTAACCCTAAGCAAAACCCAATTCTCATGGTAACACTAGACCTATGCCTAATCCTCAGCCTAATCAAAACTCTCACCATATTAATAGTCCTAACCCTAACCCTCATTCTAGCTCTAACCCTATCCCAAACCTTAACCCTAACCCTGACCCTTATTCTGACCATAACACTAACCTAGGTCTAAACCTGACCCTAATGCTAGACCAAACTGTAACACTAGTCGTACCAGTAACATTATACCTAAACCAGACCCAATCACTAGCCCTAGACCTAAACTTATTCCTAAATCTAGATTTAACTGTAGCTTGAGACATAAACAAAAAACTAGCCTCAGCCCTAACTATAACCCTTAACATAATGCAAAGACTAACCATACCCCTAGACATAAACCAAGACCCAATTCTGGCTTTAACCATAACTCTAACTCTAACCTGAACACTGGCCCTGACTTTAACACTTAACCTATCTCTAAACTTGAACCTAACCAAAAACCTAAACCTAAAACTAGACATAGCCATAACTCTAAACCTACAACTAGCCCTAAACATAATCCTAGTTTTTACATTACCCATAGCCCTAACTCTATGCCTTAACCTAAAACAAATCCTAGAGCAAATTCTAGGCCTAAATCTAGCCCTAAGCATAACCTCAACCATAAACCTAGCCCTACTCCCAACCCTAAACCTAACCCTATACTTAGGCTTAAACCTTACTCAAAGCCTAACCGTTACCATAAATATAAACTTAGAACTATACCTTATTCTAAAACCTAACCCTAGGCCTAACCCTGAACTTAACACTATCCTTAAACCTAGCTCTAAACCTACAACTTACCTAATGCTACACCAAAATGTATTGGAAACCCAAGCCTTAACTCTAAACATAACACTACCAGTAACACTAACCCTAGCCCTAAACCTAGGCCTAATACTAACACTAACAATAGTTCTAATCCTAGCCCTAATTTATTGCTAACTGTAACCATAACTCTAACCCTAGCCCTAAGACTAACCCTAACTCTAGCCCTAGACCTATTTCTAGTACCAACCTTATCTATTGCTTAATCCTAAAACTAGTCCCAACCTTAGTCCTAAACCTAGCCATAGTCCTAAATCTAGTAATAACCCCAACTCTAAATCTAGCCCTAACTCTAAACCTAAACCTCACCCTAACATTAGCCTTAACTCTAATTCTAATTTGAAAACATTCCCTAACTCTAGCCATAGCCCACCAACAAAACTGAGTTATAGTCCTAATACTAACCCTTTACCTAAACCTAATCCTAATTCTACACCTAATCCTGACCCTATCCCTACAACCAAAACTGACCCTGAATCTGACCCTAACACTAACCCTACTCTGAACATCACTCTAACCCTAAACCTAACCCAAACACTAGACCTAGCCCTAATCCTCACCCTAAAACTATCTCTAACTGTAAGCTAGTTCTTACATTAGCCATAGACTAACCCTAAAACACAACCTAGCGCTAAACTTAGCCTCAGCCTTACTTTTAACCCTAACCCTAATGCTAACCCTAATCCTAATGCTAACACTATCCCAAACCCTAGCTCTAAACCAATTCCTTACCCTAAGCCAAAATCTCACCTTAATGCTACCTTAGTTGTAACCAAAATCTTTAGCTTACCCTAAAACCTAACTATAGTTCTAGTCCTAAACCTAGCCCTCATAACCTGAAGCCTAAGCCTAACCCTTACTCTTATTCTAAACCTAACACTAACCATAGATCAAAGCCTGACCGTAACAATAAACCAAACCCTAACACTAGCCATCCCAGTAAAAAAATTGTACCTAAACCTAACAATAAAACTAGCACTAGACCTAAACTTAATCCTAAATACAGCCATAACTCTAGCCCTAGTCCTAAACAAAAACCTAGCCCTAGCCCTAAAATAACCATTAACCTAACACAAAGACTAACACTAGCCCTAGACCTAATCCTAGTTCTAATGCTGGCCCTAAAAATAAACCCAAAGCTAACCCGAACACTGATGCTTACCCTAACACAAACCCTAGCTCTAAACCTTATTCTAAGCCAAATCTTAAATGTAACACTACACATATCTATAACCCTAACCCAGAAAACTAGCCATAACCATAACCCTAGCTCTGAGAGTAACCATATCCATAACACTAGCAATAAACCTCACACAAAACCTAGCCCTAATACAAGCCCTAAACCTAGACATAAGCATAACCTTAACTATAACCCTCGAACAAACAGTAAACCTAATGCTTGCCCTAGCCCTAACCCTAGCTCAAACTCTAACCCTTACTCTAAACATAACCCTAGCTCTAAACCTAACCTTAACCCTATCTCTAATCCTAAGTGTAACTATAGTGCAAATCCTAGCTCTAACTTTATCCATTACCTTAAACATAACCCTAACCCTAATGCTAAACCTAGCACTATCCCTAACCCTAACCCTAACCCTAACCCTAATTGTAGCCCTGACTCTAACCCTCACCCTAGCCCTAAACCTAGTTCAAACCCTATCACTTACCATAAAATGAACCCTAACAATAACCCTAGGAGTAACCCAAATAATCATATCTTTAACACGAACCCAAACCCTAAACTTAACCCTAACTTGAATCCTAACCTTAATCGTAACCATAATCCTAAACCTAACTCTCACCCTAACACAAAGGTTAACACTAACCATAACAATAACCCTATCCCTAACACTACCTCTATCTGTAACTGTAGCACTAACCCTCACACTTACCCTAATCTAACCCTCACCCTAAACCTAACCCTGACAATAATATTAACCCTAAGACTAAACGTAACCCTATCCCTGACACCAACACTAACCCTAACACTAATCCTAACCCTAACCCAAACACAGAATCTAACCAAACCCTAATCCTATCACTAACACTTAACTTAAACATAACCCTAAACCTATCTATAACCCTAACCATAACCCTAATACTAAAACTATTCCTAACCGAAAAGTAATACTAACCCTAACCCTAAAACTTAATGTAAACTTGACACTAACCCTAAAACTAATCTTCATCCTAAAACTAACCTTATCCCTAATCCTAAACCTAACACTATCCCTAAAACTAACACTAACCCTAAATGTATTAAACACTAAAGTAGTAAACACTAACCTAAACGTATTAAACACTAACCCTAAACGTATTAAACATTAAAGTAGTAAACACTGAACCTCAGCCTAAAAATAACCCTAAATCTATCCCTAACCCTAACACTATCCATAACCCTAACCCTAACTTTAACTCAAACACTAAAATTAACCCTAACCCTAAACCTAACCCTAACACTCACCTAAACTCAAACCTAACACGAACCCTAAACTTAACCCTAACACTAACCCTAACACTATCCCACCTATACCTATCCCTTACCATAAATCTAACCCGAAGCCTACCCGTGACCCTAACACTAACCCTAACACTAACTCTAACCATAATCAAAACACTTACCCTAACACTAAACCTAACCCTAATCCGACTGTAACCATAAATCTAATACTAACTTTTACCTTAGCACAAACCCTAACACTAAGCCTAATACTAACCCTCAACTAATCCTAATAATAACCCTCACCCTAACCCTATCCCAAAATCTAACACTAATTCTAACCTTAAACCTAAAACTAACTCAACACTCAAACTTACTCTAACCCTAACCCTAACCCAAGCACTAACCCTAACCCTAACCCTAATCCTAACCTTATCACTAACCCTAAAACGAACCCTAACCATACAGTAACCCTAAAACTTACACTAACCCTACCCTAATGCTAACCGTAACACTAACCATAAAACTAACCCTAACCATAACTGTAACCCTGAAACTTCTAGTAAACCTAAAACTAACCCTAACATGAACACTAATTCTAAACCTTACTCTAACATTAACACTAATATTTACTCTAACCCTAATCCTAAACCTAACTTTACCCTAACCCTAAGCCTAATCCTAACACAAAACCTAACCCAAACCATAACCCTAAATCTAACCCAACACTAACCCTAACCCTTACCTAAACCTAACTGTAACCCTTACACTAACCCTAACACTAACCCAAACTCTATCCAAAAAATAAATGTAACCCTATCCAAACACTAACCCTAAATCTATCCCTAAACCTAACACTATACATAAACCTAAACATAACTCCAACACTAACACTAATCCTAACACTAAACCTAAACCTAACACTAAACTTAACACTAACAGGAACTCTAACACAAATTCTAACACTAACCCTAACCTTAACACTAAGAGTAAACCTAAACCTAACCCTAACCTTAACAATAACCCTAAACATAACCCTAACAGGAAACCTAACCTGAACCCTAACCCTAATTCTCCCACTAACCTGACCCTAACCCTAACCCTATACTAACCCTAACTCTAAGACTAACCCTAAGCCTAAAAGTAACCATAACCCTAACACTAACACTAATGCTAACCTTAATACTAACCCTGTCACTAATCATAACCATAACCCTAAACCTAATACTAAAATTAATCTGAACCCTAACACTAACACTAACAATAAAATTAAACCTAACCCTACCCTATATGAAACACTAACTCTAACCCTAACTACAGCACTAACCCAAACCCTAATCCTAAAACTAAACTAACCCTAATCTTAACCAAAACACTAAACCTAACCCTGACCCTAAAACAAACCCTAACCCTAACAATAACCCTAAACCTAACTCTAAAATTAAACCAAAGCCTAACCAGAACCCTACCCCTAAACCTAACCCTTAGCCTAACACTAAATCTTACCCTAACACTAACCCTATGACCAACTTTAAACCTAACCCTAACACTAACCATAACACTAAATCTAAAACTAACCCTTACCTAACACTAACCCTTACCCTAAAACTATCACTAACCTTAACACTATTTCTTACCCTAACATTAACACTAACCCTAACACTAACCCAAACCTAAATATAAACATAACCTTAACATGAACCCTAAACCTAACCCTACCAACAACCCTAAACCTAAGCCAAATTCTAACCCTAAAACTAACACTAACCCTAATGCTAACCCTAATTACTACCCTAATACTAACTAAAACACCAACCCTAACCTAACCCTTACCATAACCCTAACCCTAAGCCTTACACAAACCCTAACAATAATCTTAACACTAAAATTAATCCTAATCCTAACCATAACTTTAACCCTAACACCAACCCTAACCCTAAACCTAAACCTAAACCTAACCATAATCCTAACACTCAACCTAACCCCAATCCAAAAGGCAATACTAACCCTAAGACTCACACTATCACTAACCCTAACCCTGAAACTAACACTAAACCTAACACTAATCCTAACCCAAACATTAAACTTAAGCCTAACTCTAACAGAAACACTAACCCTAACCCTAAACCTAAACCTAAACCTAACAGTAACCCTAAACATATTCCTAACACTAAACCAAACCCTAACACTAATCGTACCACTAATACGAACCCTAATCCTAACCATAAACCTAACAGTAAGCCTAACACTAACCCTAAATCTAATCCTAACCTTAACACTAAACCTAACCCTAACCCTAACACTAACCCCACCCCTAACACTAACACTAAACCAAAGCCTAAACCTATCCCTATCATTAAGACTATTGCTAATCCTAAATTTAACCCTATCCCTAACACTAACCCTAACACTAATCCTAACACTAACTCTAACTCTCATCCTAACCGTTACACAAACTCTATAGCTAACCCTAACAGGAAACCTATCCCTTACCCTAACACTAACCCTAATACTTTAACTAAACCTAAGATAACCCTAAAACTATCACTACCCCTAACACTCACCCTAACCTAACCCTAACCCTAAAACAAAAATATCACTGATGATAACCTTAACGTAAACCTAACCCTAAACATAACCTAAACCTCACCCTAACCCTAATCCTAACACTAATCCTAAAATTAAACTTAACCTAAAACTAATGCTAACCCTAACAATAAATGTAACCCTAAACCTAACTCTAACTCTAACTGTAACACGAACTTTAACCCTAACCGTAACCCTAACTTAAACCTAACCCTAACACTAAAATTAACCTTATCTTTAATCCTAACCATTTCTATGACCCTAGCCCTAACTCTTACCCTAACAGAAACCATAACACTAACCCTAACACTAACCCTAAATTTAACCTTAACACAAAACCTAACACTAAACCTAACCCTAACACTAACACTAAATTTATCCATAACTGTAACCCAAACCCTAACAGTTACTCTAACCCTAACCTTAATCCTAACCCTAACACGAACCCTAAAATTAAACCTTACCCAAACACTAACCCTAACCTTAACCTTAACCCTATCCCTAACACTGCCACTAACCCTACCACAAATCTTAACCCTAACCCAAACACTAACCCTACCATTAACACTAAACCTAAATTTAAACTTATCACTAACCCTAACCCTAAACCCAACCCCAAATTTAGCCTTAAAGCTAAACCTAACACTAGCCCTAACCCTAAAACTAGCTCTATTGGTAACCGTAACCCTAACCCTAAGATATACACTAAACTTAACCTTAACCTATCCCTAATAAGAAACATAAAACTAATCCTAACACTAACATTATCCTTAACCCTATCACTAACACTATCACTAACACTAACACAAACCTTAACCCTAAACCGAACACTAACCCTACCCATAACCCTAACCCTATCATTAAAATTAACACTAAACATACCTTTAACTTATCACTAACTATAACCCTAACCTCAACCCTAACCCTACCACTAATGCTAATCCTAAACATAACCCTAAACCATTCACTAACACTGACCCTAACTCTAAACCTAACCTAACCTAACAGTAATGTTAACCCTACCCCTAAACCTAAACTTAAACTTAACAATAACTCTAACACTAACCCTTATTTTAACACTAACCATTTCCCTAACCCTAACACTAACACTAACCCTATCCCTAAATGTAATACTAACCCTAAACCTAAGCCTAACAATAAATCTAAACCTATTTTTCACCATAACACTATCCATAACCCTTGTAGTAACAGCCGGCTAACGGAGCCGAGTCTGGCGAGGGATGGCGGGGTTAAAAAATACACAGGACACCAAGGTTCTTCATCCAGGAGGGAGCATGTGCGCGCTTTATTGCCAGATTTGTTCCCTTTATATATCTTTTTAACAGCTGCGGAAAATTACTCAAAAGTGAGGAGGGAAGAGTAATAACTGCGTCCTTGGGTAACCGTCACGTCACCAGGAGGCTCGAACAGGTCAAGATGTTCCCAAGACACATATGTGCGAGGCAGATAAACAGGGAACCACAAGCCTTGTGAGCTGGCCACATTGACATGCATAACAAAGAAATGGGGGTTGAGTCCCCAGGGGCCAGGGTGGGCCTGCTATCAGCAAGTCCCCCTTTTTTGTTTTTTGCATGTCAATGGGAATCAAGTAGCCCCTGTCTTAGGTCGTCCACTGCCCCTGCACTGCTTACCCATCTCTGGGGAGGCCCCATTCCCGTGGCTTAGGTTGCAGTGCAAGCGTGGAAGTTGCCCGTCACTGGGTACTACAAGATCAGCTCTTGTCCTACGTAAATGGACACTTTTCAGTTAGGATGTCATGGCCAGCAGGACACAACTGCGGATCCCAGTCATCATCTTTGCCAGTGGGATAGGTATGACCAGGGAGCTTTCTGAACGTAAGGGTCTGGGATGAAGGCACCAAGTCGGCAGGGTAATTAGGGACCTGGGCAAAAGCAGGCATACATAGGAGGGCTCGGGTATTGGCTCCTGTCCAGTTACATCTCATCTCCGGATGGGTCGTAAGTACACCTCGTGGGCGGAGTCATCCATCTCCAGGCATTGGTAGTGAACCTGTATTGGCTTGGAGGTTAAAATGTTAATCTGGTCCTTAATGAATTGAGTTATCCTATTTGCAACACAAGGTCCCAAGGTTGCAATGAAAAGAAGACCCAGTAAGGGCCTCAGGAGGGGAAGAAGGTAGGGCAGGAACCCATTCATCCCAGTCCAAAGAGGGTTCTCGAATAATTTTTTTCTCCTTTTCTCTAGGTCTTCTTGAAGCTCCTTGATTTTAGTGCGAACTATGCCTGATTTATTGGCATAGAAACAGCACCTTTCTCCTAAGGCTAAACAGATTCCCCCCTGATTGGCAGTCAGTAAGTCTAGGCCTCACCTATTTTGGAGGACCACTTCTGCCAAAGAGTCAATTTGGTCTTGTAGGTCCCTAATAGTGCCAGATAGGGTCTGCACATCATCTATAAGCTGCTGAGATAGACAGCGATAAGAATGTATAGCCGTACCTAGTCCAGCTGTGCCTGTGCCCACAGCAGCGGTTATTCCAAGGCCAACAAGGAGTGGTAAGGCCTGAACAGCTCTCTTGTGTATTCTAACTAGGGTGTCTAGGCTAGGAATGGGTAGGGGTTCATCTCCTGAAATAATCATGATATCAGGAAGCAGTAATGCCAGAACGCAACCGCCAGTCCAATTTGCTGGGAGCCTGGGAAAAGCTAAATTTCCACCACACATAAAAACTGTACCATTAGGGGGACAAATGAGCGGAGTAGGTGAAGAATAATTCTTTACTAATGAGCAGTTCCCAAAGGAAGAGACTCCAACATCAACATCATAGGTATTATTTTGCATCATGCCCAGAAGGCAAGACATAAAACCACCTAGAGGCTGCACCTTAAAGGGTAGCCCAGATTGACATGTGTTGTCATCATCAATGGTATAATTAATGGGGACTGCCAATGGCATGACTGCACCTTCCGTCATGCAGAGCCAGCAATCACCAGCAAGGGTAGGATTGGAACTGTTAAGTAAAGAAAATGTAGTTTCTAGGATATCTAATGTATTGGCATCTAAATCAGGAAGCTGGGATTTGTGCAATATCAAGGGGTGGTATGTAGGCTTAGGGATCTCCGGCTTTAAAAGCTTAATCACCTGAAGGTGTTTGATAGCATCAGTGGGTCCCCCTCCATCAGAGACTCCGATGGGGGCCTGCATGGGCCAGCAGGAGGGTTTACCGACTTGACGCCCTCACATCCTGCCTCCGTTAACCGAGTCATGATGCCTTTTCCTCCCCGGTCACCAAGAAAAGGAATAAAATTATAAGTAGTCCCCCCTTCTCCATGGGTGTTAGTTAGGATGGCCTCAAAATAGTGTTTTCCCTGATTATTAACACAAATTGAGGCTGATGTATAACAGGAGATGTGCATTGCCGGGGTGTAATGACAAGTGGCGGAACAGCTTCCAAGAGTCTCAGTCGAACTGGGGACATTAAGTCCGGGCTTATTGACACATACCCATTTTGGTTGCTCAAATCCTCCGATGTTTTGATTGAGTTCAGCCGCCATGTAGGCTACTTTAGTCCCACAATCAACGCTCTGGGTATAATCAGAGGGGGCTGAGTGCCGGGGCCCTCCCTTACACTCACAAGGGGCTCCAAAAAGATATTCATGAATATTCCCAGGTGGGGGGTCAAGCCCTCCTTCAACAAACCTGTCCAGAAGGAATGCCACAAGTGGGGTCCAGCTCATGAGGTGTGTCTCGGCACTCATTTGAAGGGGTGGGAACAACAGCGGCAGGATCAGCCATCTTGGGAACTTGATTTTGTCTTGAATTTTCATTCACCGGTCTGGTGCAGCGCTCCGGGATCCAAATGGGTTTCTCCGTCCCTGGAGGGAAGACACATACAGCTCCTCTCACTCTAGCCAAGAGTGGAGCAGGGGGTTGCCACTTCCCTGTAGCCAGATCCTTCCATCTTATCTGTGCTTTTTTTATGGTGGGAGGGGAAAAGTGACGCTGCACCTCTGTACGGCCTTCGGCGTCATTGAGCAAAAAATTTAAAGTGAATAGAGTTATGCTTAGGAGTGCTTGTGGTCCCTGACAATTCTGATATATCTCCCCCTCTTTTGTTTTTTTGCAAATAGGTTTTAAAATGTTGATGGGCCCGTTCAACAATGGCCTGTCCTTGGGGGTTATATGGGATTCCTGTTTTGTGTATAATATCCCACTGTGAGCAAAATTTTTGGAAGGTTTGACTAATATAAGCTGGGCCATTATCTGTTTTTATACATTGAGGGGTTCCCATAAAGGAAAAGGTTTTAACATAGTGCTGTATCACGTCCTTAGCCTTTTCTCCTGAATGTAAAGTAGCGGAGATAAAACCAGAGAACGTGTCTATACTGACATTCACAATGAATAACAAGGACTGGGAGTAGTCCACCTGCATCACCTGCATCTGTTGTAAGGCTGTCTCTATCAATCTAAGCGCCTTCAAGGCTTCTGGAGTAGGTTTTCGCGGGGAGGTGGGTGAGGGGTCTCCTCTCAAAAGGTCATACAGGGGTTTAAGTTCACCAGTAGGGACATGGAGGGAAGGCCACAGCCATTGGATTTCCCCCAGAAATGTCTGCCATTGGTGCAGGGTTTTGAGCTGGTTCACCTGAAATTGAGGCCTCTGGGGAGTGATCCCTACCTTGTTAATAGTATGTCCTAGGTAGTTATAAGGATACTGAATCTGCACCTTCTCTGGGGCTATAATCAGTCCGGCCCCCTTTAACAGGGACTGGAGGACTTCATAAGACCAGAAAAGTGCTTTCCTATCAGGGCCTGCCAACAATATATCATCCATATAATGGACGAGGTAAAAGTTTGGGAATTGTTGCCTAAAGGGTTGCAGAATTTTTGCTATAAAGTACTGACACATAGTAGGGCTATTGGCCATTCCTTGAGGTAAGACAGTCCATTCAAACCACTGATAGGGTTCCCTAAAATTTATTGAAGGTAAAGAGAAAGCAAAACGTTTACAATCCTGGGGGGCCAGGGGAATAGAAAAGAAGCAATCTTTTAGGTCCAAAATAATAAGATGCCAATCTTTAGGGATAGCCATGGGGAAGGGTAGTCCTGGCTGTAAAGTTCCCATGGGCTGCATGGTATTATTAATAGCCCGCAGGTCTTGGAGAAGCCTCCATTTTCCAGACCCCTTTCTTATGACAAAAATAGGAGTGTTCCAGGGGGAAGTGGAAGGCACTATATGCCCCACCCTAAGCTGTTCCTGAACCAGAAGGGTCGCGGCCTGCAATTTGTCCTTAGTTAGGGGCCACTGTTCTATCCACACAGGGTCATCTGATAACCAAGTAATAGATAGAGGACGTGGCCGCATTTCAGTGGCCCCTAGGATAAATTTCCTAGCCCCCTCCGATCTCCTCCACTTCTGGTAATTTCTTCTGTAGGGTCCACAGGCATTGCCCTTCCCTCATGTCTTTTCCCCATTCCTTTTCCGGGAAGCCATCCCATATCTAACATCATGTCATTAACAAATTTATTACTCCCTTTTAGGGTCTGAGTGGTGAGGATAGCTCCCATTTGTTGAAGTAGGACCCTTCCCCAAAGGTTTGTGGGGAGTCCAGCCACTACATAAGGCTGAAAATAACCACTGTGTCCTTCCTCATCTCTCCGTTTTAGAAAGGAGGCACTTTTTTCTGGTCTCATCTGCCCAATCCCCTGTAATACAGCTGAGGGATCTTGGAGAGGCCAAGCAGATGGCCATTGTTTCTTAGAGATAACAGAGACATCAGCTCCTGAATCTAATATCCCCTTGAAGATTTTATCCTGTATTTTAATGGTTAACTGTGGTCGGGAGTCCAAGTGTGCTACCCAAAAGGTTTGAGGGGAGCTGGTGGAACCAAAACTGCCATTACCCCGGGCTGCCTGTAGGGCGCGGCTGGGTAGAGACGCCGCCGACAGCAGCAATAATTGTGCTATGCGTTCTCTGGGAGGAATAATAACAATCCCTTGGGTAGCCTCAGCAACAATTTTTAACTCCCCATGGTAATCACCATCAATCACACCTGTAAGAATTCTGAGCCCTTTATGCAGAGTGCTGCCTCTTCCCAGTATCAGTCCCACAATTCCCTCCAGCAAAGGGCCAAAGACTCCAGTTGGCAGGGTCTGGGGACCCATCTGCGGAGTCAGTACTGCTCGGGAGGTGGAACTGAGATCCAATCCTGCACTTCCCGGTGTTCCCCTGGGGAGTTCCTGGATAGAAAGGGGTTGGTCAGGGGGAGGCGGTGGAGATGCCCACTCCCCACGGCACTGTTTCTTCCCTGCACTGCCCTGTACACTTTGGCTTCCAGGGCCTGGGGCGGGCCCCTGCTCCCGTTTCCCGACAGTATTGGGTTACCCTGGATGTCAAATTTTGACCTGCACTCACTACTCCAATGATTTCCTTTATGACATCAAGGACAAATTCCAAGCATCCCTCTGCCAGCACCCTTGCTCCTTTCCGGGCAGTTTCTCCTTATATGTCCCTCTTTCCCACACTTAAAACACCCCTTAGAGCGGGTTCCCCTGTTATCAGATTTTTGCATTCCAGTCTTAAGGGCAGCAGCCAAAACCTGACCAGTAATATGAGGCCCATCTATATCTTTGCATGCTCGAATCATGTCATCTATACTTTTGGCCCGGGAGGACTTAATAGCATTTTGGCAGTAAGTGATAGCGTTTTCATATGCCAGTTGTCTAATAAGTGGCATAGCCTGTTCCAGATTAGGGAATATTTTTCCAGCCACCTGCATTAGGAGGGCTATAAAGTCAGAATACGGTTCAGAGGGCCCTTGAGAGATCTTGGAAATTTTTGCTTCAGTCTTAGAAACAGGCAGGGCTTTCCAGGCATGGACCACAGCTGAGGCTATCTGAGCATAAACACCTGGGTCATAACTAATTTGTTGGCCTATGGTGGCATACTGCCCAGTTCCTGTTAACATTTCAGCATTTCGCTGTTGATGGCCCACATTCAGGTTAATCTGAGCCAGCTCACGGCACCTTTCATGATATTCACTTTTCCACAACAAGAAATCCCCTGCAGATAACACAGCCCTGCAAAGTTGTTGCCAAACTAAATCCCAATCATTGTTATTGAGAAAGCCTCCTGTCAGAAACCAAGGACAAGCCTGGGCTATAACTTCAAAGAATTCTGTTGCAGTCTTAGTTTTTATTCCTGTTCCTTATGTATTTAACAGCTCTTTTAGTTCGTTGGCCAGACGAATCTTCGCTGTTGAGTTACCCATGGTACGTACCCTGTCTCTTTAAATTACCTTTAAACCAATCCTCCCCCTTCTACCTTTAGAAGGTGAGCCCCGTCCGCTTACCCCTACTTTCCGGATCTCGGTGGGAACCTCCAGATGCCGCGTCCGGCTAATGGAGCCGAGTCCGGCGAGGGACGGCGGGGTTAAAAAATACACAGGACACCAAGGTTCTCCATCCAGGAGGGAGCATGTGCGTGCTTTATTGCCAGATTTGTTCCCTTTATATATCTTTTTAACAGCTGCGGAAAATTACTCAAAAGTGAGGAGGGAAGAGTAATAACTGCATCCTTGGGTAACCGTCACGTCACCGTCCCCTATCAGGAGGCTCGAACAGGTCAAGATGTTCCCGAGACACATATGTGCGAGGCAGATAAACAGGGAACCACAAGCTCGCGTCATGGCCTTGTGAGCTGGCCACATTGACATGCATAACAAACAACTGGTGGTTGAGTCCCCAGGGGCCAGGGCGGGCCTGCTATCAGCAAGTAACCCTACACCAAACACTAAAACTAACCCTATCCATAACACTAACACTCACCCTAACCCTAAACAAAACACTAAACCTAACCTGAAACCTAAGACTAACCCTAATCCTAGACCTTACCCTAACCCTAACTTTATCCTGAGAACCTACCCACACCTTAACCCTAGCCCTAACACTAACCCTAACCCTAACACTAACCCTAAAACTAACCTTAGAAGTTACCCTAAACCTAACCCTAATACTAACCCTAATGCTAATCCCCAAAATAATTCTAAACCAAACCTTAACTCTAAACCTAACACTAACCCTAACTCAAAACCTAACCCTACAAATAACTGTAACCCTAACACAAACCCTAACCATTACCCTAACTGTAATCCTAACAAAAACCATAACCCAAACCATAACTCTAAACCGAACCCAACCCTAAACCTAACCCTTACCTAACCCTAACACAAACCCTAACACTAACCATAAAACTAAAGCTAAAAATAACCCTAAACATAGCTCTATGCATAATCCTAAGCCTAATGCAAATCTAAACCCTAACCCTAACCCTAAACTTAAAACTCACTAAAAAACCCAACCCTAACATAAAATGTAACCATAAGCCTAACACTAACCAAAACCATAACCCTAACCCTAACATTAAACCTAAACCTAACTCTTTCCATAATTCTAACCCTACCCTAACACTAACAATAATCCTAACCTTAACACTAACCCTAACACTAACATTGAACCTAACCCTAAACTTAAACCGATATGTAAACCTAACCCTAAAACTAACACTAACCCTAACACAAACCCTAACACTAAGCCTAAAACTAACCCTATCCTAACCCTAACCGTAATCCAAACTTTTATATTAAACCTAAACTTAAATCCAAACCTAACCCTAACCCTAAACCTACCCTAACCCTAATCCTAACCAAAGCACTAATTTAACCTTATTCCTGGCACTAACCATAACACTAAACCTAACACTAGCCCTTACCTTAACACTGACCTTAAAATTTTCCCTTACCCTACCCTAACACTAAGCCTAACAGTAACCATAACACTAATTCTAAACCTAACCCTAACAGTAAACCTAATACTAACCCTAACCAAAACAATAACCCTACACTTAACCATTCCCTACTCCTAACCCAAAACTTAACACAAACCCTAACCGAAACCATAATCCTAAACCTAACAAAAACTAGCCCTAACCCTTACCTAACCCTAACTCTAACCATAAAACTAAAGCTAAAACTAACCCTAACCCTAACCCTAACTCTTACCCTAACCATAACACTAAACGTAACTCTAAACCTAACCCTAAAACCAACCCTAAACCTATTTCTCACCCTAAATCTATACCTAACCCTAACCATAACTCTAAAATTCACACTAACTTTAACAATAAACTTAACCCTAACACTAACCCTAACATGAACCCTAACCCTAACCCAAAATCTAACCCTAACCCTAACCCCAAAACTAAACCTAAACCTAACCCTTTTACTAATACTAACCCTAACCTAAACCTAGCCCTAACCCTAAAGCTAATACATATCCTAACCCTAATCCTAACCTAACCATAACCCTAACACAAAACCTAAACCAAACCCTAATTTTAATTCTATCATTAACCAAACCCTAACCAAAACCTACATTAACCTGTCCCTAATCCTAATGATAACCCTAAATCGAACCACAACCCTATAACTAACACTAATCCTAACCCTATAATTAACCATTTTACTAACCCTAAACCTAACATTAAACCTAACACTAACCTTTACCCTAACGATAACTCTAAAACTAACACTAAACCTAACACCAGCCCTAACGCTAATGCTAACCCTAACAGTAACCCTAACCCTAACCCTAACACTAACCCTAATACCGAAACCTAACCAAAACCATAATCCTAACCCTAAAATAACTCTAAACCTAACCTTTACTTAATCCTAAACCTAACACTAACCCAAATGCAAACCCTAACTCTATCACTATCCCTAAGCCTAACCATAATCCTAAATCTAATACTAACACTATTCTTAACCCTAACCCTAACACTAACACTAACATTAACTATAACCCTAACTCTACCCGTAACACTAACCCAAACCCTAAGCCTAACACTAATATAACCCTATTTTTTTAAAGAGAGAGTGAGAGAGATAGAAAGGGAGAGAGAGAATTCTTAATTTTTTTTTTTTTTTTTAGTTTTCTGCAAACACAACATCTTTGTTTGTATGTGTTGCTGAGGATCGAACCCCGGCTGCACTCATGCGAGGCGAGCATACTACCGCTTGAGCCACATCCCCAGTCCAATAAGTCAAATCTTAACCAAAACTCTAACCATAATCCTCACCTAACAGAAACCCTAACACTAACCCTAACATTGACCCTAATCCTAACCCTAACTCTAAAACTAAACCTAAGCCTAAACAAAACCCTAACATGAACCCTAACCCTTAGTCTAACACTAACACTAACCCTAACACTAACCCTATCACAAAACCTAAACCTAACCATAACACTAAACCTAAACCTAACCCTAAACCAAACACTAACCCTAATCCTAAACCTATATCTTACCTTAATATTATCCCTAACCCTCACCCTAACACTACCCTTACACTAACCCTAACCCTAAACCTAAACCTAACACTAACACACACACTAAACCTAATCCTACCACTAACCCTAAAGCTAAACCAAATTCTAACCCTTACTATAACACTAAACCAAATCCAAACCATAACCCTAATCCTAATACTGAACCTTACACAAAACCTAGCCCTAATCTTAAGCCTAAAAATAACCCAAACTCTAACCCTAAATTTTACCCTAACACTAACCCTAACCCTAACCCTAACCCTAAACCTATCCCTAAATATAACATTAACCTGAAATCTAATACTAACCCTAAAACTCACCCTAACCCTAACCCTAAAACTGACACTAACACTGAACCTAACCCAAATATTATTCCTAACCATAACCCTAAACCTAACATAACACTAACCCTAAACATATCCCTAACATGAAACATAAACCTTACCCTAAACATAACTTTAACACAAGCTGTAACCATATCAATAACCTTAAAACTGAACTTAACCCTAACACTAATCCTAGCACTCACCCTAAACCTAATGCGAAACTTTACACGAAATCTAACCCTAACCCTAACACTAACACTAACAATAATCCTATCCCTAACATTAACACTATCCCTAACCCTAACACTCAACCTATCTCTAACATTAACAGTATGACTAACCCTAACCCTAAACCTAATCCTAACACTAACCCTAACCCTAAACCTAACCGTAACCCTGAACCTATCCCTAACCAAAACACTAAACCTAACCCTAATCCTAACACTAATCCTACGAAATGCTAACCCTAATCCGAACCCTAACCATAACACTAACCCTTAATGTAACCCTAAACCTAACACTAACCCAACACTGACACAAACCCTAATGCTCACCATAACCCTAAACTAACCTAACCCTAACCCTACACTTAATCTAAACCTTACCCTAACACTAAACCTAAAACTAACCTTAACCTAAATCTAATGATGACACTAACAATAAACTTAACCCTAAACATAACACTAAATCTAACCCTAACACAAACCATAAAACTTACCCTAACCCAAACCGAAACCTAACCCTAAACCTAAACATAACTTGAATCCTAACCGTACGCATAACCCTAAAACTAACCCTTACCCTAACACAAACCCTAACACTAACCCTAAAACTAACCCTAACCCTATCCTTATCCCTAACACCAACACTAATCCCAAACTGAATCCTAACACAAACACTAACTCTATCCCTCACACTATACCTAATTTTAGCTCAAAAGCTAACACTTACCCAAAACCTAACCCTGACACAAACAATAGGTCTAACCATAACACTAGTCCTAATTCTAACCTTAATCCTAGCCATAACTATAGCTCTAACACTATCCATTACCCTAAAGATAAGCCTAACACAAATGCAAACCATAAGATTAACGCTAACACTATTACTAACACTAGCACTTCAGTACTCTGAACCCAACTTGAACCTTAGACCTAACCCTATCAATTACCCTAACCCAAACCCTAACCCTTCCCTAATGCTAATTCAATCTCTAACCCTAAATCTTAACCTAAACCAAACCCTACTTGAACTCTGACCCTAATAATACACCTAACTTTAAACCTGACCCTTAACCTAAAACAAACCCTTACACTAGACGTAGCCATAACCTAACCCTAAAACTAACCATAACCATAAACCGAAACCTGACATTGGCCCCAGCCCTAATCCTAACCCTAACCGTAACACAAACACTAGTCCTCATCTTCGGCCTATAACTAGCCTTAATCCTAACCCAAACAGTCACTCTAACCCTATCTCTAATTTTAACCCCTGACCTAGATCTGAACTTAGGTATAACCCCATCCTTCCCCTAACCCTATCACTAACTCTAACCCTACCACTAACCATATTTTTAGCCCTAACCATAGGCCTAACCCTAATATAACCCTAGCACTAATCCTAGCCCTAATTTAGCACTAACCTAACTCTAGCCCTAACCTTGGCTGAAGACTAACTCTAAATATCCCCCTAGCCCTATTTCAGGGTCTAACCTTATCCATTACAATAAACCTAACAAAAGCCCTAACCTTAACCCTAACCCGACTGCTAACCCCAATCAAAACACTAACTCTATCACTAACCCTAAACCTAACACTAACGCTAATCCTAACCCTAACACTAACACTAAGCTAACCCTAATCTTAACTGAAATCCTAAACCTAAATCTGTCCCTAACACTAAACATAACCCTAACCATAAATGTATCCTAAACCTAAACCTCTCCATAGCCCTAATCCTAGCAGAAATATTAAGCCTTACACGAGACCTTGCCATAACCTAACCCTAAACTAGAAATAATTGTAACCCTAGTTCTTCCATTAGCCGTAGCCCTAAAGCTAACACAAAATTTAGCCTAGCTCTAAACCTAGCTTTAACCCTAACCCTAAACCTAACCCTAGCCCTAACCCTAACCCTAACCCTAGCCCTAACACTAGCGCTAACACTATTCCTTACCCTAAGGGAAACTCTAACCCTAAAGCTACTCTAGTTCTAAAGCAAATTCTTAGCTTAACCAAAAACCTAACTCTATTACTAGTCTTAACCCTAATTCTCAATCAAGCTCTATCACTATCGCAAACCTTAACCCTAACCCTGACCCTTATTCTGACCCTAACACTAACCATAGGTCTTAACCTGACCCTAACCCTAAACTGACCCCTAACATTGGCACTACCTGTAACCCTACAGCTACACCTTACCCTAACACTAGAAGTAGATCTATACTTAATCCTTTATCTAGTGTTAACTCTAGGCTTAGCCCTATTAAAAAAAAAAAGAAAAAGAAAACTTAGTCCTAGCCCTAATAATAACCCTTAAACTAACCCAAACACTAATCCTACACCAGACCAAAACCTAGTCCTAATGCTGGCCCTAACAATAAACCTAACCCTAAACCGAACACTGACCCTTACTCTAATCCTATCACTTGCCTTTACATTATTCCTAACCCTAGATCTAGCCCTAGTCCTATATCTAAATCTAACTCTAAATCTAACCCTAACCCTAAGATAAACCTCTCTCTAACACAAGACATAACACTAATGCTAATCCTAAAACTAATGCTAGAATTACACCTAGCTCTTAGGCTATCCCTTAACCTAAGAAAAACCCTAACCCTATTGCTAAAACTAGACCAATCTCCTTAGGCTAACCAAACCCTAACCCTATTAATAGTCCTATCCCTAGCCCTCATTCTAGCTCTAACCCTATTCCAAACCCTAAAACTAAACCTGACCCTTATTCTAACCCTAACACTAACCCTAGGTCTAAAACTGAGTAAAACTTAGCTTTAATCGTAGGTAAAACATAGCTCTAAACCTATATATTATCATTATGATAACCCTAATCCTAATGCTAACCCTAGGCATAACCCGAATCCTTTTGCTAACTCTAATGATGTCCTTAGCCTTAATGATGTCCCTAGCCCAAATCCTAACTCTAACCTATTCGTACTGTAATCTTATCCCTAGAAGTAACCCTAAACCTAACCCTCACACTAGACCAAACCCTAGATGAAAATCTGCCCCTTACGCTAAACATAAACCTATGCCTAACCCTAGTTTTAAACCTAACCCAAACCCTAATTCAAGTCCTATTCTTAACCATAAAACTAACGTAAATGTAGCTCTAATCTTATCTATTATACCAACCATAACCTTTATCTTTATATGAATCCTAGGCCTAACCTTAACCCTATAGCTAACCCTAACCCTATCAAGTACCCTAAACCTAATGTAAACTCTAAACAAATCCCTATCATTACCTTAACGCCCAACCTAGTGCTAATTCAAACCCTAAATATAAAACCTAACCTCAAACAAACTCTGACATTGACCCTGACCCAAATAAATCTCCTAGCTCTAAGGATGACTTTTACACTAAAACTAACCCTTACAATAGACCTAGCCATAAAACTAATCCTAAAACTATCCTCAACCATAAGCTTAGACCTGACATTATCTGTAGCCCTAATCCTAGCCAAAAACCTAACACAAACCCCAGCCTTATCCTAGCCCTAAACCTAGCCTTAATCCTAACTATAAACCTAAATTTAGGCCTAACCCAAGAACTAAACATAGCCCAAAATGGCACTAATATAATCCTATTCAGAACCATAGCCCTAACCCTAGCCTAACATGAACGCTAATACTAACCCTAACCTTAACACTAACCCTAACACTAACCTTAATCCTATCCCAAATACTACCACTAACCCTAACACAAATCTTAACCCTAACCCGAACACTAACCAACCCGAACTGCAACACTAACCCATTCATTAACACTAACACTAAACATAACCTTAAACTTATCATTAACCCTAACCCTAACCCCAAACCTAAATTTAATCTTAACACTAAACCTAACACAAAACCTAACCCTAATTCTAACACTAACACTAACTCTATCCATAACTGTAACCCTAACCCTAACAGTTACCCTAACCCTACAATTAACCCTAACCCTAACATGAACCCTAAAACTAACCCTAACATTAACTCTAACACTAACCTTAACCCTATCCCTAACACTACCACAAACCCTGACACAAATTTTAATCCTAACCCGAAAACTAACCCTAATGGCAATCCTAACCCTATCATTAACACTAACACTAAATATAAAATTAAACTTATCACTAACTGTATCCCTAACCCCAACCCTAACCCTATCACTAACACTAACCCTAAACATAACCCTAAAGTATTCACTAACAATAACACTAACTCTAACTCGAACACTAACACTAACCTTAACACTAACCTAACCAAAAGTAACACTAATCCTAACCCAAAACCTACACTTAAACTTAACACTAACTCTAACACTAACAATTATCCTAACACTAACCGTATACCTAACCCTAACTCTAACAGTAACCCTAAACCTAACCCTATCCCTAAATGTAATACTAACCCTAAACCTAAACCTAACGCTAACTCTAAACCTATTTTTCAACCTAACACTATCCATAATCCTTACACTAACCCTATCCCAAACACTAAAACTAACCTTAACCCTAACTCAAATCCTAACACTCACCCTAATCCTAACCCAAACACTAAACCTAACCTTAAACCTAAGCCTAATCTAATCCTAAAATTTACGGTAAACCTAACACTAAACTGAGCACTTACCCAAACCTTAACCCTAACCCTAATACTAACTCTAACCCTAACACTATCCCTAGAATTTACCCTAAACCTAACCCTAATATTAACCCTAACTCTAACCCTAAAACTAATTCTAAACCTAACCTTAACTCTAACCCTAACACTAACCCTAACTCTAACATTAACCCGACACCTAACTGTAATCCTAAGCCTAATCTTAACTCTAAACCTAACCCTAAAACAAACCATAACCCAAAACCTAAACCTAAACCTAACCCAACACTAACCCTAACCCTTACCACACCCTAACACTAACCCAAATATTAACCATAAAAGTAAAGCTAAAACAAACCCTAAACATAACTCTATCCATAAACCTAATCCTAATCCAAAATGAAACCCTAAATCTAACCATAAACCTAACCCTAACCCTTACTATAACCTGAACCGTACCATGAAATCTAATCATAACCCTAACACTAACCCTAACCCTAACAGTAAACCTAAACCTAACCCTTTCCATAACTCTAACCCTACCCTAACACTAACACTAATCCTAACCCTAACCTTATGCTGGGAGCCATTAGCCAAGTAGGTATGACAATTTCCTTGCCAGCGTACCCCATGTTGCAGTGACATTGAATGTACTTGACCTTGCTCAAGGACCAAGGCAGATTAGGGTGTTCCCGGTTTTAAGATAATCATGTTTAGGGCGTTCCCAGTTTAGGTTCCAGGTTTAAGGTTTAAGATTATTCCTGCTGGGAATAGGGCGTATCCTGCTGCCTGAGTTCCCCTTGAGTTCTCACGGGATTTAGACAGTATATTTTGAGAGATAGAAGCCCAGTGGAGGTGGATTTGGGCAGAGAATGTGGATTTCCCCAGAACGTGATTGTAGACGGCTGGTGTGAGTTCGGGAATAAAGAGTTGCTGTTTGAATCTACAAGCTGTGTGGTGGCTCGTGATTGTGTGCCCAGCCAGACTGCGGCAACCTTACCTAACACAAACATTAACCCTAACCCTAAACTTAAACCTAATCCTAACTGTAACCCTATCACTAGTACTAAACATAACCCTAAACAAACCCTAAACCTAAGCCTACAACTAACCCTATCCTAACCCTAACCCTAACCCAAACCCTATCACTAAACCCAACCTTAATTCTAAACCTAACTCTAATCCTAAACCTTACCCTAATCCTAATCCTAACCCAAGCACTAGCCCTAACCTATCCCTAGCACTAACCATAATACTAAACATAACACTAACCCTAACCCTAACACTGAACCTAAAACTCTCCCTAACCCTAACTCTAACCCTAATGGTAACCCTAACACTAATTCTAAACCTAACCCTAACCCTAAACCTAACACTAACCCTAACCCTAACCCTACAGTTAATCATAACCCTATCTTGAACCGTAGCCCTAACACAAACCCTAACCAAAACCATAACCCTAAACCTAACAAAACCCTAACCCTAACCCATACCTAACCCTAATACTAACCCTAACACTAAACCTAACCCCAACTCTAACCCTAACCATAAAATTAAACGTAACTCTAACCCTAACCCTAAAACCAACCCTAAACCTGCCCCTAACCTTAACACTATACCTACCACTAACCGTAACCCTAACATTAACACTAACTTTAACACTAAACCTAACCCTAAACTTAACCCTTACATGAACACTAATCCAAAATCTAACCCTAAATCTAGCCAAAAATCTAAACCTAAACCTAACCCTATTACTAATACTAACCCTACCCTCAACCTACCACTAAACCTAAAGCTAATCCAAATCCTAACCCTAACCATAACCCTAACACGAAACCTAAGCCGCACCCTAACCCTAATCCTATCATAAACATAACCCTAATTCAAACCTACACTAACCCTATCCTTAACCCTAACAATAACCCTAAACCTAACCATAAACCTAAAACTAACAATAATTCTAACCCTAACACTAACCATTTTACTAACCCTTAACATAACACTAAACCAAACACTAACCCTAACCCTAATGCTAACTCTAAACCTAACACTAAACCTAAAACTAACACTTACCCTAACACTTACCCTAACAGTAACCCTAAACCTAACCTTACTCCTAACCCTAACACTAACCCTAACAAAGAACCCTAACCAAAACCATAATCCTAACCCTAAACTAACCCTAAACCTAACCTTTACATATTCCTAAAGCTAACTCTAACCCTAATGCAAACCCTAACTCTATTACTAACCCTAAGATTAACCCTAACCTTAAACTAACACTAACACTAATTCTAACCCTAACCCTAACCCTAACATTAACTGTAACCCTAACTCTAACTGAAACACTGACCCAAACCCTAAGCCTAACACTAAGATAACCCTAAAGCTTTTTTTTTTAATTATTTTTAAAGAAAGGGAAAGTGAGATAGAAAGATAGAGAGAATTTTTAATACTTTTTTTTTTTTTTTTTTAGTTCTTGGAAGACACAAAATCGTTATTTGTGTGTGGTGCTGAGGATCGAGCATGGGCCCAGGCATGAAAGGCCAGCGTACTACCACTTGAGCCACATACCCAGCCAAATAACTAGAATCTTAACCAAAACGCTAACCCTAATCCTTACCTAACAGAAGCCTTAACACTAAACCTAACACTAACACTAACCCTATCCCTAACTCCAAAATTAAACCTAAGAATAACCAAAACCCTAACCCTAACCATTACCCTAAAACTAATGGTAACACTAACCCTGTAACAAACCCTAAACCTAACCCTAACACTAACTGTAACAATAAACCTAAACCTAACCCTAACACAAATACTAACCCTAACACTAAACCAATATCTAACCTTAACACTATCCCTAACCCTAACCCTAACACTAACCCTTACACTAACCCTACCCTAAACATAAACCTAAAACTAACACGAACCCTAAACCTAACCCTACCACTAACCCTAAAGCTAAACCAAAATTCTAACCCTTACTATAACTCTAACCCAAAATCAAACCATAACCCTAATGCTAACACTAAACCTTACACACACCCTAACCCTAATCTTAAGCCTAACACTAACTCAAACTCTAACCCTAAATTTAACCCTAACACTAACACTAACCCTAAACTTAAAACTAACACTAACCCTAACCCTAACCCTAACCCTAACCATAAATGTAAAGTAAAACTGAAAGCTAATACTAACCCTAAAACTCACCCTAACATTAACACTAACACTCAACCTAACCCAAACAATAATCCTAATACTAACCCTAAATTAAACACAAAACTAACCCTAAAACTAATGCCCACCCTAACACTAAATCTAACCCTAACCCTAACACTGACACTAACCCTAACCATAAACCTATCCCTAACATTATCAATATCCCTAAACCTAACCCTAAACCTAATCCTAACACTAACCCTAACCCTAATCCTAACCATAACTCTGAACCTATCCCTAACCAAAACAGAAAACCTAACCATAATCTTAAATCTAACACTACAAAAACTTAACCCGAACCCAAACCCTAACCCTAACACTAACCCTTACAGTAACCCTAAACCTAACACTAACCCAACACTGCCACAAACCCTGACGCTCACCATAACACTAACCCTAACCTAACCATAACACCAAACTTAACCAAAACCTTACCCTAACACTAACCCTAAAACTAACCTTAACCTAAATCGAATCATAACCCTAACAAGAAACATAACCCTAAACATAACACTAAATTTAACTCTAACACAAACCTTAATACTTACCCTAACCCAAACCGAAACCTAACCCTAAACCTAACCATAACCTGAATCCTAACCATACGCATAACCCTAAAACTAACCCTTATCCTAACAAAAACTCTAAGACTAACCCTAAAACTAAATCCAACCCTATCCTTATCCCTAACCCTAACACTAATCGTAAACCAAACCTAACACAAACACTAACTCTATCCCTCACACTAGCCCTAATTTTACCTCAAACACTAACACCCCAAACCTAACCTGGACACAAACCCTAGGCCTAACACTAATCCTAGTCTTCATTATAACCTTAATCCTATACCTAACCTTATATCTAATCCTATCCATTACCCTAAAGATAATCCTAACACAAATGTTAACCCTAGGCATAACGCTAACACTATTTCTAACACTAACCATATTCAATACTCTAATCCTAACCTGAACCTTAAACCTAACCCTATCAATTACCCTAATCCAAACCCTAACCCTATCCCTAATGCTAATTCAAGACTTAACCCTAAATCTTAACCTAAACCAAACCCTACTTGAACCCTGACCCTATAATACACCTAGCTTTAAACCTGACCCTTAATATAAACCTAACGAAAACACTAGACATAGCCATAACCTAACCCTAAAACTAACCATAACAATAAACCCAGACCTGACATTAGCCCCAGCCCTAATTTTAGCCCTAAACCTAACACAAACACTAGTCCTCATCTTCAGCCTATAACTTGCCTTAATCCTAACCCAAACAGTCACTCTAGCCCTTTCTCTAATTTTAAACCTTGACCTAGACCTGAATTTAGGTATAACCCCATCTTTTACCCTAACTCTATCACTAACCCTAACTCTAACACTAACCATATCTCTAGCCCTAAACATAGGCCTAACCCTAACATAACCCCAGCACTAATCCTAGCCCTAATTTATCCCTAACCCTAGCTCTACCCCTAACCTTGGACAAAGACTAACTCTAACTCTCCCCCTAGCCCTATTTCAGGTTCTAACCCTATCCATTACAACAAACCTAACAGAAGCCCTAACCGTAACCCTAACACTAACGCTAACCCCAATCAAAACCCTAACTCTATCACTAATCATTAACCTAACCCTAATCCTAAACCTAACACTAACGCTAATCCTAACCATAATCCTAACACTAAACTAACCTTAATCTTAACCAAAACACTAACCCTAAGCCTGTCCCTAGAACTTAACCTAACCCTAACCATAAATGTATCCCAATATCTAACCATAAACTTAAACCTCTCCATAGCACTAATCCTTGTCAAAATATTAAGCCTTACACTAGGCATAGCCATAACCTAACCCTAAAACTAGCTCTAATTGTAACCCTAGTTCTTACATTACCATAGCCCTTAAGCTAACACAAAATCTAGCCTAGCTCTAAACCTAGCTTTAACACTAAGCTGGAACCTAAACCTAGCCCTAACCCTAACCCTAACCTTAGCCCTAACATTAGTGCTAAACCTTTCCCTTATCCTAAGCCCTACTCTAACCCCAAAGCTACCCTTGTCTTAAAACTAATTCTTAGCTTAACCCAAAACCTAACTCTATTACTAGTCCGTCCTAATGTTAATCCTCAATCTAGCTCAATCACTATCCCAAACCCTAACTCTAACACTGACCCTTATTCTTACCCTAACACTAACCATATGTCTAAACCTGACCCTAACCCTAAATTGACCTCTATCTTTGGCACTACCTGAAACCCTATAACTAAACCTTACCCTAACACTAGACCTAGACCTGCACTTAATCCTTTATGTAGTAATAACTCTGGGCCTAGTCCTTAACAAAAACTTAGTCCTAGCCCTAATAATAACACTTAACCTAACCCAAAAACTAACCCTAAACAAATACCAAAACCTAGTCCTAATGCTGGCCCTAACAATAAATCTAACCCTAAACCAAACACTGACCCTTATCCTAACACAAAACCTAGCTCTAAAACTTATTCTAACAAAACACAAAACCCTAACACTAGACCTAGCCATATCAGTAACCCTGAAATTAGCCATAACCATAGGCGAAAAACCTACCTCTAACTCTATCCTAACCCTAACCCTAAACCTAACCTAGTTGTAACAATGACCATTACCCTAATCCTAATCCTAACCCTTATGTTAACCCTAGGACAACTCTAAACCTACTCCTAATCCTAAACCTATACATTGATATAAACCTAACCTGAACCCTAAACCTAACCATATCTATAAAACTAATCCTAACCCTAATAATCTTAAATCTAAACCTATCTCTAACCATAACCCTAGATGTGAAATTAGCCCTAGCCCTAATGAAGCCCTAACCCTAAAACAAACTCTAGCCCTAATCCTAGCACAAATCTTAGTCTTAATCCTAAACCTAACCCTAAATATAGACCTATACCTAATTTTAACCCTTGCCCTAGTTCTAAAGCTAACTATAACATCATACCTAACCATAACCATAACCATAAACCTAGCCATAAACCTAGGCTCAGCCTTATTACTAACCCTTGCTCTAATTCTAGCCCTAATTAAGCCCAAATTCTAACCCTAAATCTAACCATAACATTAACACTAACTCTAAATCTCACCCTAGCCCTATCCATAGTTCTAACCGTATCCCTTATGATAACTAAAACCCTAGCCCTAACCCTAGCCCTAACATTTGCTGTAGCCCTAATCCTAGCTCTAACTCTAACTCTAAATCTAACACTAATGCTAAGCCTAAACCACAACCTAACACTAGCTCTAACTCTAACGCTAATTTAAAAACTAGCCCTAACCCTGGCCATAGCCCTCAAGACAAACCGAACCATAGCACTGACTCTAAACCTTAACCTAAACCAAATCCTAAACCTTACCTTAGCCCTAATCTTAGCCCTAATTCGAGTCCTAACACTTACCCTAGAACTAATACTAACCCTGACTCTGACCTTAACACTAACCCTATCTCTACACATCACTCTATCCCTAAACATAATCCTAACACTAGACCTCAACCTTTAGGGTTAGGTAACCCTAAAATTAGCCCTAATTGTAATCCCAGTTCTTAAATTAGACATAGCCCTAAACCTAACACAAAACCTAGCCTTAATCCAAGGTCTAACGCTAGCTTTAAACCTAACCCTAACCCTGGCCCTACCCTTAAACTTATACCTAGTCTTAATCCTAGCTCTAACCCTATTACTTACACTTAGTCAAACCCTCACCCTTTTGCTACCATAGACCTAACCCTAATTCTATGCCTACCTCAAACCCTAACTCTATTACTAGTCCTAAATCTAGCCCTCATTCTAGCTCTATACTTAACTCTGACATTTAGTCTGACCTGAACACTAAACCTAGGTTTAAACCTGACCATAACCCTTATAGGAAACCTAACACTAGCCCTACCAGTAACCTAACACTAAACCTAACACTAACACTAGCCCTAGAACTAAACCTAATCCTAAATATAGCTATAACACTAGTCTTAGCCTTAAAAATAACCCTTAACATAAAACAAACATTAACTCTTCCCCTAGACTTAACCCTAGTCCTCAATCTGTACTTAACCTTAAACCTAATCCTAACCTGAACCCTGACACTTGCCCAAAGAAAAACCCTAACTCTAAACCTTATTTTAACCCCAAAACTAACACTAACACTAGACGAACTCTAATTCTAGACATAACCATAAGTCTAGCTCTTACATTACCATATACCTAACAGTAGCTCTAAACCTCACACAATACCTAGCCCTAATTACAGCCCTAAACCGAACACAAAGCATAACTCTAACCCTAAACCTAGCCCTAACCCTAATCCTAACCCTCTTTCTTGCCGTAACCCTAGCTCAATCCCTAAAACTTACCCTAAACAAAGCCCTAGTCAAAACCCTATACCTCACCCTAATTCTAGCCCTAATCCTAACTGTAACCATAGCCAGAATCCTAGCTCTATCTCTATTCATTACACTAACCATAATCCTAAAACTAATGCTTACCCTAGCCCTAAACATAACCTTAACTCTACCCTAGCCCAGACTGTAACCCTAGGCTTCTCGCTGGGCCTAAACCTAGCTCTATCCCTAAACTTTACACTTAACCTAATCCTAACACTAACCCAAGGCCTAAGCCTAAACCTAACCCCAACAGTAATCCTAACCTTAACCCTAGCCCTAACCCTAATTCGAACCCTCCCCAATACCCTAACCCTAAACTTAACTCTAATGATAACACTAGACCTAAAGCTAAACCCACCCTAACTCTAAACATAAACCTAACACTAGAACTAACAGTGAACCTAACCCTAACCTAACCCTAAATCTAAGCTAGCTCAAACACTAACCCTAATCCTAAACCTTAACCTAATGCTAAACTAAACCTCAACTTATTGTTAACCTGACATGAAAACCTATTACCCTAACCCTAATGATAACCCTAGCCCTAACCATAACATTAACCATGACCATAACCCTATACCAAACCCTAAATTAACCTTAGCCATAGTAAAAATCCTAGCTCAAACCCTAAACTATACCCTAAACCTAAACCTAAGTGTAACCCTCGCCCTTACCTTGACCCTAACCCTAATTCTAGCCCTAATCCTAACAATTATCCTAGCCCTAACACTAGGTCTAAACATATAAATTACCATAACAATAACCAGAACCCTAATGCTAACCCTAGGACTAACCCTAAACCTATCACAAACCCTAAACATATCATTACCTTTAACATAACCTGAACCCTAAACCTAACACTCTCCATTATCATAACCCTAATTCTAAACTTAATGCTAATTTGAGCCTTAACCCTAAACGTTAACCTAACCCAAACCCGAAGCCTGACCCTGACCCTTATAATAACCCAGCTGTAAATCTGATCCTTTCCTTAAATGCAATATTTTAATTTAACCTAGCCATATACCTAACCCTAAAAAATCACTAACTATTAACCTAGACCTGACATTAGTCCTAACCCTAATTCTTGCCCTAAACCTAACACAAACTTAGCCTTAATCCTACCCTTAAATTTAACCTTAAGCCTAAACGTAAACATAACCCTAGCCCTAATCCTAAAGCTAATCATAAAACTTGCCCTAACCCTAACCATAACACTAAAACAAAACCGAGCAACAGGCCTAACACTTACCTTAACTTAACCCAAACCCTACCACTACACCTAGAACTAACCCTAGCCCTAATTTCAGTCCTAATCATAACCTTGAAAATAACGCTGAACCTGACTTATATCCTAACACTCATCCTAGCTCTAAACACAACCCTAAACTTATACTGTACCCTAACAATAAACCTAGCCCTAATTCGAGTCCTAACCCTAACCCTAAAACTAATCCTGACCTGATTGATATCCTAATACTAATCCCAGATATAAATATCACCCTAATCTTAAACCAAACCATAACACTTGACCTACCCCTACTCCTAACTGTAATTGGAACCCTAGAACTTATATTAGCTGTTGCCCTAACTCTAGCCTTAAAACTCACACAAAACTAGCCCTAATCTGAGCCCCAAACCTAGCTTTAACCCTAACCATATACCTAACCCTATCCGTAAACCTATGCCTTACCCTGAGCAAAACGTTAACCCTAATGGTAACCCTAGACCTATCCCTAATCCTTAGGCTAACCATATCTTAACCCTATTAATAGTTCTAACACTAGATCTCATTCTAGCTCTACTGTTATCCCAAACCCTAACTCTAAACCTGACCCTTATTATGACCATAAAATAAACCCTAGGTCTAAACCTGGCCCTAACCCTAAACCGAACCCTAACACTAACCCTACTTGTAAACTTATACCTAAACATAACCCTACAACTAGCTCTAGACATAAAAATATTCCTAAATTTAGCCTGAACTCTAGCTCTAGACCTAAACAAAATCCTAGCCCTAGCCCTAAAAAAACCCTTTACCTAACCCAAACACTAACTCTAACCCTAGACATAAACCTAGTCCTAATTCTGGCTTTAACCATAACTTTAACTCTAACCCAAACACTGATTCTGACTTTAACACTAAATCTACCTCTAATACTGAAACTAACCAAAACCTAAACCTAATTCTAGACCCAGCCATTACCCTAACCATAAAACTAGCCCGAATCATAACCCTAGATCTTACATTATACATAGCTCTAACCCTAGACCTAATCCTAACTCTAAACATAGAGATAATTTTAGGTCTAAACCTAGCCCTAAGCATAACCCTAACCCTAACACTAGCACCATAAGTACCCCTAGCCCTCACCTTAGTCCTAAGATAACTCAAAGCCTAAACCTTACCCTAAACATAAGCCTATACCTATCCCTAACTCACACCCTAAACCAAGCCCAAATCCTAAACTTAACCTAGCCCTAAACCTACTCAATACCATAGACCTAAACCTAAACTTACTGATAATCCTAGCCCAAACCCTAATGTTAACCCTAACCCTAAACAGAAAATAAACCATAGACATAACCCTAAAATTAAAATCAGCATAGCACTAACTCTAGATCAAACCATAAACCTAACCATAAACCTAAACATAACCATAGCTCTAATGCTAACCCTATCACTAATTCTAACTCTAAACCAATTCTAAACCTAATGTAACCCTATCCATTACCTTAAACCTAACCCTAATGTTTATGATAACTCTAGCCCTAACTCTAACCCTAACAATAAACCTAATGTAATGCTATCCCTAGACCTAACCCTAAACCTCGTCCTAACCCTAGCTCAAATCCTAAACTTTATGCTAAACATAACAGTAAATCTAACACTAACCCTAGTTCTAACACTAAATCTAACCATATATCAAGGCATATTCCTAATCGTAACTCTAGTTCTAACCTAGAGCTCTAACCCTATCAATTACCCTAACCATATCCCTTACCCTAAGGCTAACCATAAGGATAACCTAGTTCTATCACTAATGCTAACTGTATCAATTACCCTAAACCAAACCTGAAACTTAAAACAAACCAGAACTATACCCCTAACTCTAACATTAATGCTAATTTGAGCCATAAACCTAAATCCTTACCCAAGCCAAATCCTAATTCTAATAATTTCCTGACCTCTAAACCTGACCCTTACCCTAAACCTAACCCTTTCACTAGATGTAGCCATAAGCCTAACACTAAAACTGTTTTTAATCATAACCCTAGACCTGATATTAGCCCTAGCACTAATCCTATCCCTGAATCTGTTACAAACACTAGCACTCATACTATCAATAAATCTAGCCTTAATCATAACCCTAATTCCAACCCTAGACATAACCCTAACTCTAACCCTCATCCTAATTCTAAATCTAACTACAATGCCATTCTTTATCTTAAACTTAAACCTAACCATATCCCTGTTGCTAGGCCTAAACTGAACACTAAACTTAGCCCTCATTCTAGCCCTAATTTAACCCTATCCCAAACCCTAACTCTAATTTTAGCCCTATCACTACCTCTAACTCTCACACTAGCCCTATCCCTAGTTATAAACCTATCCTTTACCATAACTCTAACCCTGGCTCTAACCCTTGCCCTATCCTTAATCCTAGCCTAATCCTAGCTCTAACCTAACTATAAATGTAACCCTAACTCTAAGTCTAAGCCTAACACTAACACTAGCCCTAACCCTAATACTAATTGTAAAACTATCACTAATCTAACCCTAGGACTAAAACAAAACCGAGCAATAGACCTAACCCTGAATCTTAACTTAAATCTAACGCTAAACTACTACAAAAACTAATCCTAGCTCTTATCGAGTACTAACCGTGACCTTAAAACTAACCCTGATCCTGACTCGTATCCTAACACTCACCCTAGCTCTAAACATGATGCTAACCTTAAACCGAACCCTAAGAGTAAACCTAGCCCTACTTTGAGTCCTAAATCAAACCCTAAAACTAAACCTGATCCTGACTCCTATCCTAAAAATAACTAGCTCTAAATATCACCCTAACCTTAAATCTAACACTAACACTACAACTACCCCTAACCCTAACCCTAAAGCTAACCCTAATTGTAACCCTGGTTCTTGCATTACCTGTTGCCCTAACCCTAGCCCCAAAATAACACAAAGCTATCCCTAATCTGACCCCTACACCTAGCTTTAACCCTAACCCTAAACCTAACCCTACTTCTAACACTAGCACTAACACTATTCCTAACCCTAAGCAAAACCCTAACACTAATGGTGATGCTAGACCTATCCCAAATCCTCAGCCTAATCAAAATTCTCACCATATTAATAATCCTAACCCTAGCCCTCATTATAGCTCTAACCCTATCCCAAACCTTAACCCTAACCCTGACCCTTATTCTGACCGTAACACTAACCTAGGTCAAAACCTGACTCTAATGCTAGACCAAACCATAAAACTAGCCCTACCAGTAAAGTTATATCTAAACAACAACCTATCATTAGCCCTAGACCTAAACCTAATCCAAAATCGAGATTTAACTCTAGCTCTACACTTAAACAAAACCTAACCTTAGACCTAACAATAACCCTTAATTTATCAAAGACTATAACCATATGCCTAGACTTAAACCTAGTCCCAATTCTGGCTTTAACCTTAACTCTAACTCTAACCTGAACACTGACGCTGCCTTTAACACTAAACCTATCTCTAAACCTAACCCTAACCAAAAACCTAAACCTAACACTAGACATAGCCATGACCTTAATCCTACAACTAGTCCTAATCATAATCCTAGCTCTTACATTACCCATAGCCCTAAGTCTATGCCTTAACGTAACACAAAACCTAGAGTTAATTCTATGCCTAAATCTAGCCCTAAGTGTAACCACAAACCTAACCCCAGCCCTAACCTTAACCCTAAACCTAACCCTAGAATTAGGCTTAAACCTTACTCAAAGCCTAACCCTTACCATAAATATAAACTTAGAACTATACCTTACTCTAAACCCTAAACCTAGCCCTAATCCTTAACTTAAGTCTATCCCTAAACTTAGCTCTAAACCTACACCTTACCTAACCCTACAACCAAATGTAATGATAACCCTAGCCTTAACTGTAACCATAACCCCAACCCTAACCCTAACCCAAAAACTAAAATTAGACCTAACTCTAAAACTAACACTCACCATAGCCCCAACCTTATCTCAAAACCTAAGTCATACCATAAACCTAAACATAACTGTAGACTTAACATTAACCCTAAAACTAAATCTAACCCTAAACCTAAACCTACATCTAACCATATCCATTACATTAACCTTTATCCTAACCCTAATTATAACCCTAGCCCTAACCTTAACCCTAAACCTAAACCTACCATAATCCTGTCCCTAACCTAAGGCTGAACCTAAACCTCAACCTAGCCCTACCACTAATAGTAGCTAAAACCCTAGCCCTTACCCTAAACATAAACATAGCCCAAACCCAAACCCAAATCCTAGAACTAATCCTAAGTGTAACTATAGCCGAAACCCTAGCTCTAACTCTATTACCCTAAACATAACCCTAAACCTAATTCTAAACCTAGCCCTATCTAACCCTAACCCTAACCCTAACTATATCCCTAGCCCTGATTCTAACCGGAAGCCTCAACCTAGCTCTAACACTTACTAAATCCCTGACCTTACCCTTAACCTAACCATAAGATAATGATAAGCCTAACCGTAACCCTAACCGTAGCACTAATCCTAAACTTAAAACTAGACTTCACCTTAGCTCTAACCCCACCCTTTACCCTAACCCTAACCATAAATGTCATGATAACCCTAGCCCTAACCGTAAACCTACTCTAACCTAACTGTAACCCCCCCCAGACCGAACCCTAAACCTAACCCTGCCGTAGTCATAACTCTAAGTCAAACTCTAACAATTATACTAAACTTAACACTAACACTAGTCCTAAACCTAACCCTAACCCTAACCCTAACCCAACATCTAAAACTCTCCATTACCTTAACCCTAATGGTAACACTAACCCTAACCCAGACCTAATCCTAAAACTAACCCTATCCTTAGCACTAACCCTAGATCAAACCCCAACCCATACCCTAAACCTAACCCTCGCCTTAACCCTAACCCTAACCCTAGATATAGCCCTAATCCTAAACATAACCCTAGCTCTAACCCTAGCTCTAACACTATCCATTACCCTAATGATAACCATAAACCTAATGCTCACCCTAGACCTAAACCTAACCCTATCCATTACCCTAAATCTAACCTGATCCCTAAACCTAACCTGAAGCCTAAACCTAACATTATCCATTACCCTAACCCTAACTCAAGCCTAATGCTAATTTGACCAACAACGCTAAACCTCAACCTAACCAAAACCCAAAACCTGTCTCTGACTATTATAATACCACTAGCTCTCAATTTGAACCTCACCCTAAACTTAACTCTGAAACTAGACCTGGCCATGAATCTTACCCGAAAACTATCCCTAACCATAACCCTAGATCTGATATTAGCCCTGGTCCTAATTCTTGCCATAATTCCAACACAAATGCTAGCCCTCATCCTAGCCCTAAACCTAGCCTTGAACCTAACCCAAACCCTAACTCTAGCCCTATCCCTAATTTTATCCCTCGCCCTAGTTCTGAATCTTGCTATAACCCCATCCCTTCTCCCAAATCTAACCCTAACTCTAACTCTAGACTTAACCCTTACACTAATCCTAGACCTGATACTAGCCCTAATTTAGCCCTAACCCTACCACTACCACTAAGACTAAATCTAACTCTCACCCTAGCCCTATTCCTAGATCTAACCCTGTCCCTTACTATAACCCTAAAACTTGCCCTAACTTTAGCCCTAACACTAGCCCTATCCATAACCCTAGAACTAACCATAATTCTAACTCCAACCCTAACCCTAAGCCTAAACCTCACACTAACACTAGCCCTAACACTAACACTAACCTTTAACATAGACCTAATCTAGTTCAAGCCCTAAAGCAAAACCAAGCCCTAGCCCTATCCCTAATCCTTAACCCAAACCAAAACCTAACCCTACACCTAGCCCTAATCTTAGCCCTAATTCCAGTCCTAACCTAAACCTAAAACTAATCTTGAGCCTGACTCTGACCTTACACTAAACCTAGCTCTAACATCACCCTAAAAGTATACCTAAATCTAAAATTATTACTAGCCCTAACTGTAACCCTAAAAGTAGCCCTAAACATAACTCTAGTTCTTATATTGGCCGTAGCCCTAACCTAACCCAAAATCTATCCCTAAACTGAGCCCTACACCTCTTTTTAACTGTAACCCTAACCCTAGACCTAACCATTATTCTAAACCTAAACCTAACCCTAAATCTGGCATTAACCCTAGACTTAATTCTAACCATAATCATAGCCCTAACTCAAGCTTCTAACCCTATTCATTACCATAAACATAACCCTAACCCTAATGATAAACCTAGCCTTAAATTTAACCCTAATCATAAATATACCCCTGACATTAACCCTATCAGTCAACTTAGCCCTAACCATAGCTCAAACGCTAACACTTACCCTAAACTTAACGCTAACACTAACCCTTAACCTAATCATAATCCTAAACCTAGCCCTAATCCTAACCATATCCCTAGAACTAAACCTATCAATTACCCTAAACATAAGCGTAACCCAAAGATAGCTCTAAACATACCTCTAACCCCACTCATTACCCTGACCCTAATTATAAACATCATGATAACACTTGCCCTAACCCTAAACCTACTCTAACCCTAACTGTAATCATAACCGTAAACCTAACCGTAAACCTACACTAACCCTAAATATAAACCTACCACTAGACTTAAATGTAAACGTAACCCTTGTCATAGACCTAATCCTAGCTCAAACCCTAACAGTTACGCTAAATCTAACACTAACCCTAGTCCTTAACCTAAATCTAACCCTAAACCTAAAACTATGACTAACACTAACCTTATCCTTAACTAAACCTAACCTTAACACTAAACCTATCCCTATCAATTACTCTAACACTAACCCTAACTCTAACCCTAATGCTAATTTGAGCCCTAAAACTAAAACAAAACCTAACCCAAACTCTGAGCAAGACACTGACTCTAATTATACACCTAGCTCTAAACTTACCTTTACCCAAACACAACCCTTAAACTAGACCTAGCCATAAACTAACCCTAACAGTGTATCTAACTGTAACCATAGACTTGACATAAGCACTCTACCTAATTATTGCCTTTAACCTAACACAAACCCGAGCCCTCATCCTAGCCCTAAACCTAGACTTAATTTAAACCCAAAACCTAAATCTATCCCAAACCCTAATTTCAACCCTCACCCTATTTCTGAACTTAGGTATAACCACATTGTTTCCCCTATCCCTAACCCTAATCCTAACACTATTACTAACACTAAACCTAGCCGTAAATCTAGGCCTAATCCTAACATATAAAATAGCTCTAATCCTACTCCTAATTTATTGCAAATAAATAGTTAGTAACCCTAACTCTAGCCTTAGCCCTAAGACTAACCCTAACTCTAGCCCTAGACCTATTTATATTTCCAACCTTATCTATTGCCTAACCCTAACTCTTGCCCTAACCTTAGTTCTAACACTAGCCATTATCCTAAAACTAGAACTAACCCTAACTCTTAATCTAACCCTAGCTCTAAACTTAAACCTCACCCTAACACTAACCCTAACTCTAATTCTAAATTGAAAACTAGCCCTAACCCTAGCCATAGCCCACAAACAAAACTCAGCTATAGCCCTAATACTAACCCTTAACCTAAACCAAATCCTAACGCTATACCTAGTCCTAACACTATCCCTACAACTAATAATGACCCTGAATCTGAATCTGACTCTAAAACTAACTAAACATCACCCTAACCATAAACCTAACCCCCAAACTAGACCAAGCCCTAATTCTAACCCTAAAACTGTCTCTAAACGTAAAGCTAGTTCTTGCATTAGCAATAGCCTAACCCTAACCAAAAAAAAAAAAAAAAAAACTAGCTCTAATCTGAGTCTCAAACTTAGTTTTAACTCCAACCCTAACCCTAACAATAACCTAATCCCTAGCTCTAAACATATATCTTACCCTAAGCAAAAATCTCAACCTAATGCTACCCTAGCTCTAACCCTAATCCTCAGCTTACCCCAAACCCTAACTATAATACTAGTCCTAATCCTAGGCCTCATTCTATCTCTAAACCTTACCTGAAGTGTATGCCTAACCCTTACCCTTATTCTGACCTTAACACTATCCCTAGGTCAAAGCCTGAACTTTACATTAAGCTGAACCCTAACACTAGCCCTACTAGTATACCTATACCTAAACCTAACCATAATATTAGCAGTAGACATAAACTTAATCCTAAATATAGCCATGACTCTAGCCCTAGTCCTAAACCAAAACCTAGCCCTATCCCTAAAATGACCATTAACTAACACAAAGACTAACCCTAGCCCTAGATCTAAATCTAGTTCTAATTCTAGCCCTAACCATAAAACCAATGCTAGCCCAAACACTGATGCTTACCCTAACACAAACCCTAGCTCTAAACCTTATCCTAACCCAAAACCTAAACCTAACACTACACATATCTATAACATTAACCCCAATACTAGCCATAACCATAACCCTAGCTCTTACATTACCCATAGCCCTAACACTAGCCATATACCTCACACAAAACATAGCCCTAATAAAAGCCCTAAATCTAGACCTAAGCATAATAATAACCCTAAGCCTAGGACAAACCCTAAACCTAATTCTTGCCATAGCCCTAACCCTAGCTCAAACTCTAACCCTTACTCTAAACATAACCCTAGCTCTAAACCTTACCCTAACCCTATCCCTAATCCTAAGTGTAACCATTGCCCAAATCCTAGCTCTAACTTTATCCATTACCTTAATCATAACCCTAACCCTAACGCAAACACTAGGACTAATCCTAACCCTAACCATTACCCTAACTCTAACCGTAGCCCTGATTCTAACCCTAACCCTTGCCCTAGCCCTAACCCTAGCTCAAACACTAAAACTTACCCTAACACTAACCCTAGGAGTAACCCAAAACCTAGCCCTAATCCTAAACTTAACCTAAGCCCTAACACTAGCACTAAAACTATTCATTTGGTTAACCTAAACAAAATGCTAACCCTAGGCCTAACCCTAACCCTATCCCTAACACTAACCCTATACATTACTCTAAACATAACCTGAAGTGTAAACCTAACTCTATCCATTACTCTAACACCAACCCTAACCCTAATGCTAATTTAAGCCCTAAACTTAAACCTTAACCCAAACCAAACACCAACCAATATTCTGACCCTAATAATAACCTAGATCTATACCTGACCTCTACATTAAACCTAACCCTTACACTAGACCTAGCCATAAACCTATCCCTAACACTATCCAAAACCATAACCCTAGACCTGACATTATCCCTATCCTAATCCTAATCGTAAACTTAACACAAATCTTAGCTCCCATCCTAGCCCTAAACCTAGAGTTAATCCTAACCCGAACCCTCACACTAATCCTATCCCTAAATATAACCCTAGTACTGAACCTAGCTATATAACCGCATCCCTTCCCCTAAAACTAACCCTAACCATAGCCCTAAACGCAGGCCTAACCCTAACACTAATCATAGCACTAATCCTAGCCCTATTAGAAGCTTAACCTAACCCTACCCCTAATTCTAGCCCTAAGACTAACTCTGACAACCTAGCCCTATTTCTATTTATAACCCTATTCATTACCATAACCCTCACAATAGCCCTAACCTGAGCCCTAAACCTAGCCATAGCCCTAACCCTAGATCTAACCATAACTCTAAATCTAACCCTTAACTTAAGCCTAAACCTCATTCTACAACTAGCTCTAACAATATTGCTAGTCCTAAAACTAGCCCTAATCCAACCCCTAGCCCTAAAACAAAACCAAGCCATTACTCTAACCATAAACCTTAACATACACCAAGCTTCATCCAATATCTAGCCATAACCCAAGCTCTAATTCGAGTCCTAGGCCTAAAACTAACCCTCACCATGATTCATATCCAAACCCAAACCCTAGCTCTAAATATCACCCTAACCCTTAAACTAATGCTAACACTAGACCTAGCCTAAACTCTAACCCTAAAACTAACCCTAATCATAACCCTAGTTCTTACATTGGCCTTAGCCAAACCCTAGCCCTAACTCTAACATACAAATAGCCCTAATACAAGCACCTAACACTAGACTTATCCCTAACCCTAACCCTAAAACTAGCCCTAAACCTAACCCTAATCCTAGCCCTAACCCTAGCTCTAATTCTATCCATTACCCTAAGCCAAACGCTATTCATAATGCTAACTCTAGTCCTAATCCTAATCCTTAGCCAAACCCAAACCATAACCCTATTACTAGTCCTAACACTACCCCTCATTCAAGATGGAACCCTAACCCAAAATCTCACCTTAACCTGACCCTAAAATAATTATAGGTCTAAACCTGACCCTAAACCTAAACTGAAACCTGAAACTAGCCCTACCAGTAAACTTATACCTTAACCTAAAGCTAACACTAGCCCCAGACCTAAACCTAATCCTAAATCTAGATATTACTCTAGCCTTTGACCTAAAGAAAAACTTAGTGCTAGCCTTAACAATAACCCTTAACCTAAAACAAACACTAACCCTACCACCAGACCTAACACTAGTCCTATTCTGGCTTTCACCGTAACCCTAACTTTAACCTGAAAACTGGCCCTGACACTAATATTAAACCTAGCTCTAAACCTGAACCTAACCCAAAAGCTAAACCTAACACTAGACATAGCCATAACCTTACATTACATGCAGCACTAACCCTAGGCCTAAACCTAACACAAAACTTAAATAACCCTAACCCTAATTGAGGCCTAAACCTACCCTAAGTATAACACTCACCCTAACAGTAACCCTAATCTTAATCCTAACCCTAACTGTCACCTTGGTCCTAACCCTAGTTCAAAGCCTAACCCTTAGCCTAAACATAACCCTAGCACTATCCCTAAACATGACACTAACCATAGCCCTAATACTAACCTTAATAGTAGACCTAACACTAGCTCTAACCCTAGCCATTACCCTAATTCTAACCCTAACCCTAATGATAACCCTATCCCTAACCCTAACCGAAACCCTAACCCAAATCATAAACCTAACCCTAGACCTAACCCTAAACCTAAAACTTGCCATAGTCTTAACCCTAACTCAAACACTAATTGTTACTCTAAAACCAACAGTAAACCTAGCCCTAAAACTAAACTTAAACCTAAACCTAACCTTAACCATAAAGCTAACCTTACATCTAACTCAATCTATTACCCTAAACCTAATTTTAAACCTAATGAAAATCCTAGCCCTAACCCTAAAGCTAACCCTGACCATAACACTGAAGATAATCCTCGTTCTAGACCTAACCCTAGCTCAAAATCTAAACTTTACCCTAAATATAACCCTAACCCTTCCCTTAGCTAGGCGTAATAGCCCTAACTCAAAACCTAACCTAACTCTAGCCCTAACCATAGTTCTAAACCTATATATTATCCTTTTGATAACCCTAATCCTAATGTTAACGCTAGGCATAACCCTAATCCTTTTGCTAACCATAAAGCTCTCCATTGCCCTAAACCTACCCTGAAATTTAAACCTAACCCAATCAATTACCCTAACCTTACCCGTAATCCTTAAGCTCATTTAAGCCCTATCACTAAACCTTAACCTAAAACAAACCCTAACCCTGATCCTGGCCCTAAAAATACACCTAGTGCTAAAACTGACCCTTACCTTTAGCTTAAAACTTACACTAGACATAGACACAAATCTAACCCTAAATTTACCCCAAACTCTAACTCTAGACCTGACATTAGCCATAGTCCTAATTTTAGACCTAAACCTACAACAAATCCTAGTCCTTATCCTAGCCCTAAAGTTAGCCTTAATCATAACCCTAATCCTAATCATAGTCCTATCCCTAATTCTAACCCTCACCCTACATCTAAAGGTAGCTATAGCACCATACCTTACCCTAAAATTAACTATAACCCTAGCCCTAATACTAGGCCTAAGCTGAACTGTAAACCTAGCCATAAACCTATCACTAATTTAGCCCTATCCCTAAAACTAACCAAAACTCTAGGCCTACGACTAACTCTAACTCTCACCCTAGCCCTAGCCCTAGTTCTAACCCTATCTGTTACCATAACCATAACCCTAGCCCTAACCCTTGCTACATAGTTAGACCTAGCCATAATCCTAGATCTAACGCTTAATCCAAATCTAACCCTAACCCAAAGTGTAAGCCTAACACTAACACTAGCCTTAACCCAAATGCTAATCTTATATCTAGCCCAAACCCTAAACCTAGAACTAAAACAAAACTGAGCAACAACCCTAACTCTAAGCCTTAACTTAACTCAAACACTAACACTACCCCTAGATGTAACCCTAGCCCTAATTTGAGTCCTAAACCTAACCTTAAAACTTACCCTGACCTTGACTCATATCCTTACACTGACCCGAGTCCTAAAGACCACCCTAAACTTAAAGCAAACTCTAACAGTGACCCTAGCCCTAATTAAAGTTTTAACCCTAACCTTAAAGATAACTTTGACCCTGATTGATGTCCTAACAGTCACCCAAGCTCTAAACACAGCCCTCACCTTTAACCAAACACTAACAGAAAACCTAGCCCTTATATGAGTCCTAACCCTAACTCTAAAACTAACCCTGATGCTGACTCATATCCTAACACTAACCCTAGCTCTAAATATTACCCTAACCTTAAACCTAAACCTAACACTACACCTACCCCTAACCCTAACCCTAAAACTAACACTTATTGTAACCCTAGCTCTTACATTAGCCAATGCCCAAATCTAGCCCTAACCCTAAGACAAAAACTAGCCCTAACCCGAGCTCGAAATCTATATTTAACCCTAACAATAACTCTAACTCTAGCATCAATGCTAGCTCTAAGGATACCCCTTAACCTATGAAAAACCCTAACCCTAATGGTAAACCTAGACCTATCTCTAATCCTTAGGCTATCCAAAACCCTAACCCTATCATTAGTCCTATCCCTAGCCCTCATTCTAGCTCTAACCCTATCCCAAACCCTAATGCTAACCCTGACCCTTATTCTGACCTTAACACTAACCCTAGGTCTAAAAATGAGGCAAAACTTAGCCTTAATCATAGGTAAACCATAGCTCTAAACCAATATATTATCATTATGATAACCCTCATCCTAATGCTAACCCTACACATAACCCTAATCCTTTTGCTAACCCTAATGTTATCCCTAACTTTAATGATGTCCCTAGCACAAATCCTAACCCTAACCCTATTAGTACTGTAATCTTATCACTAGAAGTAACCCTAAAACTAACGCTCACCCTATCCTTAACCCTAGCTGAAAATCTAAGCCTTATGCTAAACATAAACCTAAGCCTAACCATAAATTTAACCCTAACACTAATCCTAATTCAAGACCTATTCTTAACCATAAAACTAACCCTAAATGTAGCTCTAATCCTATTCATTATACTAACCATAACCCTTTCCCTAATGTGAACCCTAGGCCTACCATTAACCCTATAGCTAACCCTAACCCTATCAATTACCGTTAAAGTAATGTAAACTTTTAAAAAAAATCCTATCATTATCTTAACCCACAAACTAGTGCTGATTTAAGCCCTAAACTTAAAACCTAACCTCAAACAAACTCTAACACTGACTCTGACCCTAATAATTTTCCTAGGTTTAAGAATGACTTTTACACTAAACCTAACCCTTAAACTAGACCTAGCCATAACACTAATCGTAAAACTATACCCAACCATAAGTTTATACCTGACATTATCTGTAGCCCTAAACCAGCCCTAAAACTATCACAAACCCCAGCCCTTATCCTAGCCCTAAACCAAGCCTTAATTCTAACCTTAAACCTAACTTTAGGCCTAACCCAAGAACTAAACCTATCCCTAATATTAGCACTAATATAGTACTATTCATAATCCTAGCCCTAAGACTAACTCTAACTCTCACACTAGCACCATCCCTAGTCCTAACTTTATCCCTTACAGGAACTCTAATCCTAGCCCTAAACCAAGCCCTAATCCCAGCCCTATCATTTGCTCTAGCCCTAAACTAGATGTAATTTTAACATAAATTAAACCCTAACCCTAATACTAACACTAAACCTAACCCTAACTCTAAATCTAACTTTAAGTCTATCCCTAAATCAAAACCCAGCCATAGCCCTAACCCTAACCCTTAACCTAAACCAACCCTTAACACAAACCCTAACCTTAGCTCTAATTCTAGTTTTAAGCTGTAAACTAGAACTAACACTGGCCCTGACTCTGACCATAATACTAACCGTAGTCTAAACATCAACCTAAACCTAACCCTAAACATAAGCCTAGACCTACCACTAACCCTAACCCTAAATTTAACCATAATTGAAACCCTGGTACTTACATTAGCCTTAACCCTAACCCTAGCAGTAACTTAACCCAAAATCTATCCCTACTGCAAGCCCTAACCTGAGCTTTAACCCTAACACTAATCCTAAACCTAGTCCTAATCAAAACCATAAACATAGCACTAACCCTATCAATAGCCATAACCATAACTCTAGGCTGAAACCTAACCCTGCACTTAATCATAAACCTATGCATTATTCTAAATCAAACCTAAACCCTAAACCTTATCTTATCATTCCACTAACAATAACCATAATGCTAATTTGAGACCTAACTTTAAACTTTAACCTATCCCAAACCAGACCTTGACCCTAGCTCTAAACATGACCCTAACCCTAAACCTAACCCTTACATTACATGGAACCATACACCTAACCCTAAAATTATGTTTAACCATAACCCTAGATCTGATATTAGCCCTATCCCTAGTATTAGCCCTAAAACTAAAATAAACCATAGCCTTCATCCTAGCCCAAAACCTGGCCTTAATCATTACCCTAAACCTAATCATAGCCCTAACCCTAATTCTAATCTACACCTTATCTCTAAACCTAGCTATAATGCTATTTATTACACTGAACTTAACCCTAACCCTAACTCTAACTCTAGGCCAAAGGTGAACACTAACTCTAGCCCTAATCGTAGCCCTAATTTAACCCTATCCCTAACCCTAACCCTAACTCTGGCCCTAAGATTCACTCTAACTCTCACACTAGCCCTATTCCTAATTCTAACCCTATCCATTATCGTAATCCTAAACCTAGCCCTAAACCTAGCCATAACCATTGCCAAATCCTTATACTTAGGCCTAATCCTAGATCTAACCCTAACTCTAAATATAACCATAACCCTAAGCCTAAGCCTAACATTAACACTAGCCCTATCCCTAATGCTAATCAGAAAACTTGCCCTAACACTAACCCTTGCAGTAAAACAAAACCGAGCAATAGCCCTAACCTTAAACCTTAACTTAAACCAAATCTTAACACTACAGCTAGACTTAACCTTAGCCCTAATTGGAGTTCTAATATTAACCTTAATACTAACCCTAACTCTGACTCATATCCTATCACTCACCATAGCTCTAAACACCACCAAACCTTAAACCGAGCCCTTACAGTAACCTTAGCTTAATTCGAGTCCTGACCCTAACCCTAAAACTAAACCTGACCCTGACTATTAACCTAACACTAACACTAGCTCTAAATTACACCCTAACCTTAAAGCTAATCCTAACACTAGAGGTTTAACCCCTAACCATAACCCTAAAACTAACCTTAAAACCATAGTTCACATTTTAGCCATTGTTCTAACCCTAGCCATAAACCTAACACAAAACTAGCCCTAATCCGAACCGTAAACCTAGCTGTAACCCTAACCCTAGCCCTAACCCTAGGTCTAACCCTATCCCTTACCCTATGCAAAACCCTAAAACTAATGCTAATCCTAATCCTAATTCTATTCCTTAACCTAACCCAAACCCTAAGCCTATTAGTAGTCCTAACCCTAGTCCTCATTCTAGATCTAACTATAACCCAAACCCTAACCCTAACCCTGACCCATATTCTGACCCTAACACTAATCATAGGTCTAAACCTGAACCCAACTCTAAACCGAACTCTAACACTAGCCCTACTAGTAACATTATACCTAAACCTAACCCTAACACTTGTCCTAGACCTAAAATCAATCTTTATCTATCCATAAATCTAGCCCTAGTCTAACAAGAAAAACCTAGCCCTAGCCCTAATGATAATCCTTAGCCTAAAGCCAAAAACTAACCTTTCTTCCTAGTCATAACCCTACAACTAATTCTGGCTTTCCCAGTAACCACAATCTTAAACTGAACACTGACCCTTACACTAAAACTAACCCTAGCTCTAAACATTACCCTAACCCTAAACCTAACCCTAAAACTATACTTTGCTCTAATATTAACCCTAAAACTAGCCCTAATCATAACAACATTCTTACATTTACCATTGCCCTAACCTATTGCAAAACCTAGCCCTAACCCAAGCCCTACCCTAGCTTTAAACCTAAAGCTAATCATAATCCTAACCTTAGCCCTAACAATAAACCTAGGCCTAACCTTAGACCTAATGCTAAGCATAACACTAGACCCATCACTAGCTCTAACCCTATCCATTACCCTAAAGATAAACCTAACACTTCTGCTAAACCTAGGCCAAACCCTAATCCTATGCTTAACCTAACCCAATCCATTAGCCTACACCTAACCTGAACTCTAAAACTAAAACCATCATTAACCTATCCCTAACTGTAATGATAACTCAAGCCTTAACCCTAAACCTTAATCTAATAAAAACCTTAACCCTGACTCTGACCGAATAAAAATCTTAGCTCTAAACCTGAATCTAACAAGAAACCTGACCCTTATAATAGACCTAGCTATAAATCTAACCCTAAATCTCTCCCTAACTGTTACCCTAGACCTGACATTAGCCCTAGCTCTAATCCTACACCTAATCCTAACACAAACCTTAGCCCACATTCTAGCCATAAACCTCAGCTTAATCAAACCTATCCCTAACCATAACCCTAAATCTAATCCTCACCCTAGTCCTAAAAGTACCTATAATCCCATCCCTTACCCTAAACCTAATCCTAACATTAACACTAACCCTAGCCCTAAACATAGGCCTTATTCTAACACTAATCCTAGTCCTAATCCTAGCCCTAATTTACCCGTATCCCTAACGCATCCCTAACCCTAGACCTTAGACTAACTCCAACTCTCGCCCTAGCCTTATACCTACTTCTAACCCTGTCCCTTACCATCACCCTATGCCTAGCCCTAAACTTAGCCCTAATCCTAGCCCTATCCTTAGCCCTAGCTCAAAGCCTAGATCTAAACCTAACTCTTAAACTAACCCTATACTTAAGCCTAAACCTCACATTAACAATAGCCCTAATACTAAAATTAGCCCTAACTCTATCACTAGCTCTATAACAAAACCGAATCATAACCCTCACCATACACCTAGCACTAATCCTATCTCTAATTCTAGTCAACCCTAATCTGAAAACTAATCTGGACTCTGACTCTGACCCTAACATTAAACCTAACTCTAAAGATCATCACAACCCTAAATTTAATCCTAAAACTAGACATAGCCCTATCCCTGACCATATCACTAGCTCTAATCATAACGCTACTTTGTACATTAGCCTTAGCCTTAACCCTAGCCCTAACCTAACCAATAACCTAGACTTAATCCAAGTCCGAAACCTAGTTTTTTAATTTTTATTTTTATTTATTTTTTAAATATTTATTTTGTTTTAGTTTTTGGTGGACACAACATCTTGATTTTATTGGTATATGGTGCTCAGAATCCGAGCCAGTGCCCTGCACTTTCCAGGCAAGCATGTTACTTTTTGAGCCACATCCTCAGCCACTAAACCTTGCTTTAACCCTAAAGGTAAATCTTACACTAAAACAAAAAAGCCCTAATCCTATACATAACCCTACCCCTAATCTTAAGTCTAACCATATCTATCACACTAATGATAACTCATTATGCTAACCCTAGGCCTAACCCTAACCCTATGCATTCTACTAAACCACACCTAAACCCTAACCCTAACACAAACAAAAGCCCTAATCCTATACATAACCCTACCCCTAGTCTTAAGTCTAACCCTATCCATTACCCTATTGATAATCCTTATGCTAAACCTAGGCATAATCATAACCCTATACATTACACTAAACCACACCTAAACCCTAAACCTAACCCTTTCATTACCTTAACACAAAACCATAATGATAATTCAAGACTTAAACCTAAACCCTAACCTAACACAAACTCTCACCTTGATCCTGACCCTAATAATAACCCTAGCTCTAAAATTGACCCTTAGTATACACCTAACCCCTACACTGGACCAAGCCATAAACCTAACACTAAATCTATCTGTAGACCTGACTTCAGCCCTAGCTCTATTACTAGCCCTAAACCTAACACAATCATTAGCCCCAATCCTAGCCCTAAACCTAGCTTTAATCATAACCCTAAACCTAACCCTAGCCCTAACCCTAATACTAACCCTTGCCCTAGGTCTCAAACTAACTATAATAAAATACCTTACCCTAAACGTAATCCTAACTCTAACTCTAACCCAAGGCCTGAACCTATCACTAACACTAGCCCTAATTTAGCCCCATCCCTAACCCTAACCATAACCCTAGCCCTAAGACTAACTCTAACTCTCATACGAACCCTATCACTTGTTCTAACCCTATCCCTTACCATAATCCTTAACCTGACCCAAACCTTAGTCCTAACCCTTGCACTATCCTTAGCCCTAGCCCTAACCATAGATCAAAACCTAACTCTAAATCTAACACTAAAATGGAGCCTAAGCCAAACCATTATAAATACATTTATATTTAGACTCTGTGTCTGCAGATGTTGGCTTTCATTATTATTTAGAATATAGTCCTTAGTTTCATAAAAGGCATACCACTTCTGGTTGTGTATAGAGAACTGAGGTACAGGGGTACGATGCTATATTAAGGGGTAAATGATTGAGGTAAGTGATTAATCTAACTTAGCAAATTTGGAGGAGAACTCAACTGAATAGACAGGGGGAATTTATGGAAGAAAGTATAAATTCAAACTCCTTTTCTGTATTCATAAAATTACCCTATGTATAAATATTAAAAGTTAGGAGGATAAAAGTAGGATAGATGAGAAAGAAAAAAAGAAGAAGAAATAACAAGAAAAGAAAGAAAGAGAGGGAGAAAGAAAATAAAAGCAAATAAAGAGGTGGTGAGGTGGGACCTATGCAATTACTCTGTATTATACAATTCTAATGATTCAGTTCTTAAAGTCCAATTTCACGAAAAGTTCTTGGTTTCACATATGTTGAGGTTGTGAGGACCAGAGGGGAAAGAGTACAGGAGAATGGATGAGAAGAGCAAGAACAGAAAAGTAAGAAAAAAAAAAAAGTCTCGCAGAACTCTCTTTTCTTTTCTTGCAGTAGGTGGAGTTGTTGATTCCTACCTAGCTTGAGTCTCTGTGCTCAGAGTGGTGGAGGTAAGCAGGGTGAGAGGGCTTGAGTTTCTACCTGGAGCCTCCCTACTCTAAGTCTCTGAATTGGAAACCAGGTGCCTGTAGAGTTTCTATTCCACAATGATAGCTACACCCTCCAAAAGATTGTGAGAAAAATCTTGAGATATCACAGCTGGAGTTAGGGGAGTTGGAAACTGGGTACCTGATAAGCTGCAGAACCAAACTGGTAGCCACACCCACTGATAGAAGGCAAGTAAGGTTTTGCAAGATGGATTCCATCTATTACCCATGTATGGTGTTTGGTGAGGTGGGTTGTTCTGGAATGACCTTGTGCTGTGTCCAGAGCGAGGTGTGGTCACCTGCAAGCAAAGCCTCAGTGTTCTGTGCTGCCTTCCACCTGTGCAGAGAGCGCCTGTGTGGCTGAGACTGCTGTCTGCACCCAGAGAAACTGTGCAGCGGAGCTTTTGGTCTGCAATGAGTGCAACAATGTGGGCCTAGTTTTCTTCAAATTTCTATGATACTGGGAAGGATTTGTCTTTTACTTAGCCTTACTATGCTCCACAGGTTTGGACCTTCACGGTTTAATGGTTTGCTGTCAGGAACAGTTTGTATTTTAAGGATTCCCTTCATTATGGCTTATTGATGTGAATGAAAATTGAGCTGGAAAGCAAACAGGGTTGGCCAGCGGTGCTTAAAACTTCAGACAATCAGTTCTCAGTGGGCACTTTCTGGTTTCATTTTTTTGCAGGTAGGCCAAAGATGTATCATGCAAAAGAAACACTATCCCAGAGAACTTAAGGAGAAAACAGAGAAACATGTATGTACTGAAATAAGTCTCCCAATAATTTGATCAGATTTCTTTGATACTACACAGTATTCCTCTTTTAGCTTGCTCCACTAGGCTTTCTAAGGTTGGCACTTCTAGGATCAATGGTTCTCTAAACAGATAAGGGTTAGTGTTACAGTTAGGGTTAGGGCCAGCTTTAGAGCTAGTGTTAGGGTTAGAGTTTGTTTTGTTCAAATGTCTTTACTATTGGGAACATTTATCTTTTACCTAGCCTTAATATGTGCCCCAGTTTGGGGCATTCTCGATTCAATAGTTCGCTGTTGGGAATAGTTTGTTTTTAATGTCTCACTTCATTTTGACATATATGGGAAAATGAGAATGGAGCTGGAAATCAGATGGTTGGTGCTAGCTGGTTGAAATTTCACATACATAATCAGTTGTCTTTGGACACTCTCTGATTTCTTCCTGGTAAAAGTAGCCATAAACTGAAGCATGCAAAACAAGTTTATCCAAGAGCACTTTAGGAGAAAACAGGGCAACATGCATATACTGAAATATCTTCCCCAATTATTTGTTCTGATTTCTTTGATACTGTGCAGGATTCATATGTAAGCTTCGCCCACTAGTCTCCCCAAGTTTAAAACTTTTATGATCAAAGGTTGTCTTAACAGGTTAGGCTTAGGCTTATGTTTAGAGGTAGGGCTATAACTTGTGTTAGGATTAGAGTTAGTTTTTGTAACTTTTTGGATATTGGGCAGGATTTTTCTTTTTCCTATTCTTAGTATGCTCCCCAAGTTTGGGACTCCTGGTAAAAGGGTTTGCTCTCAGGAGCAGTTTTAATTTTCATCTTTCACTTCATTTTGCCCTATAGGGGTGAATAGAAATTGAGCTGGACTCAAACAGGTTTTTTGCTAGCTGCTTGAAACTTCACACACTCAATCAGTTCTCAGGGTACATTCTCTTATTTGTTTCTTGTGCCAGTAGCCTAAAGCTGAATTAGAAAGAAACAGCTTTATCTGTGAGCAATTTAGGAACAACCTTCAACTTTTGTTTTTGCATGGAATACTTTTATATTGTACAGGATTCATCTTTTCCCTAGTCTTTGTAGGATCACCAAGTTTGGGTTTTTAAGGTTTGCCAGTTCACTGTCAGAAACAGTTTCAAATTTTAGGTTTCACTTCTTTAAGGCCTATAGACGTGAATGAAAATGGAGCTGGAAATCAAACAGAGTTAGTACTAGCTGCTCGAAACTTCACACACTCAATCAGCTCTCTGTGGTCACACTCTGCTTTTCCTTGTGAAAGTACCTTAAGCTGAAGAATTAAAAACAATTTATGCATGAGCACTTAAAGAAAAAACAGTGAAATATGAATGTACTAAAATATCTCCCCCAATTTTTCATCAAATTTCTTGATACTGCACAAGATATTTCTGTTATGTTGTGCCGCTGGGCTCCCCAAGTTTGGGACTTCTATGATCACAAGTACTCTAAACAGGTTAGAATTAGTTTAGGGTTGGGTTAGATCTAGTGTTAGAGTTAGAGAGATTTTTGTTCAAATTCATTTGATACTTTGCATAATTCCTCTTTTACCTAGCCTTGCTATTTTCCCCAGGTTTGGGCCTTATCCCTTCAATGTTTTGCTGTCGGAAACAGTTTGTATTTTAAGGTTTCCTTCATTTTGACCTATACGGGTAAATGGAAATGTAACTTGAAATCACACAGGGTTGGTGCTCGGTGCTTAAAACTGCACACACTCAATCAGTTCTATGTGGACACTCTGGTTTCTTCCTTGTGAATGTTTCTCACGGCTGAAGCATGCAAAAACATCTTTATCCGAAAGTACTGTTGGAGACAACAGGAAAATATACATGTACTGAACTCCCTCCCCAAATTATTTGGTCAGATTTCTTTGATACTGCACAAGATTCATCTGTTAGCTTGCCCCACTAGGCTCCCTCAATTTGGGACTTCTATGATAAAAGGTTCTCTAAACAGATTAGGGTTAGTTTTATGGTTAGGGTTAGGTTTATGGTTAGGGTAAGGGCTAGGTTTAAACCTAGTGTTAGAGTTAGAGTCAGTTTTGTTCATGTATCTTTGATACTGGGGAGGATTCATGTTTTTCCTAGCCTCACAATGTTCCCTGGTTTGGGCCTTCTCAGTTCAAAGGTTCGCTGTCAGGAACAGTTTGTATTTTAAGGTTTAACTTTTTTTGAACTATTTTGATGAAGAGAAATGGAGCACGAAATCAAACACAGTTGGTGCTAGATGCTTGAAACTGCAAACACTCAATCAGTTCTCAGTGGGCACTCTCTGGTTTGGTTTTGTGAATGTTGCCCTTAGCTGAAACATGCAAAGCATCTTTATCCCAGAGCACTTTTAGAGATATCAAGGAAATATGAATGTACTGAAATAGGTCCCCCAATTATTTGCTCATATTTCTTTGATTCTGTTCAGGATTCTTCTGTTAGCTTTCCCCGCTAGGCTCCCTTAGTTTGGGACTTCTATGATCAAAGGTTCTCTAAACAGGCTAGGGTGAACTGTAGGATTAAGGATAGATCTAGTGTTAGGTTTACAATAGTTTTGTTCACATTTCTTTGATACTAGGCAGGATTTATCATTTACCTAGCCTTGCTAGGTTCCCCAGGTTTGCACATTCTAGGTTCACTGGATTGCTGTCAGTATTTCAGTTTTTATATTAAGGTTTCCCTTCATTTTGACCTGTGTAAATGGAAATGGAGCTGGAAATCAAACATGGTTTTTGCTAGCTGCATGAAACTTCACACACTCAATCAATTCTCTGTGAGGACGTTCTGGTTTTATCCTTGTGAAAGCATCCCAAAGATGAAGCATGCAAAAACAACACTATGCGAGAGCATTTTAAGAGACAACAGAAAAATATGCATGTACTGAACTACCTCCCCCAAACATTTTGTCAGATTTCTTTGATACTGGGCAGGATTTATCTCTTAGCTTTCCCCCACTAGTCTCCTCAACTTTGAGATTTCTCTCATCAAAGGTTCTCTGAACATGTTAAGTTAGAGTTAAGTCTAGTGTTAGGGTTAGAGTTTGTGTTGTTCAAATTTCTTTGATACTGTGCAGGATAAATTTTTACCTAGGCTTACTATGTTCCCCAGGTTTGGGCCCTCTCAGTTCAAATCTTTGCTGACAAGAACAATTTGCATTTTACGGATTCACTTCATTTTGACCTACATGGGAAAATGGACATGGAGCTGGAAATCAAACAAGTTTTGTGCTAACTGCTTGAAACTTCACACTCTCAATCAGACCTCTGTGAGCACTCTCTGGTTTGTTCCTTGTGAAATTTGTAATAAGCTGAAGCATGCAATACAAATTTATCTGAGAACACTTTAGGAGAAAACAGGAAACACGAATGTACTGAAAGAGATCCCCCAATTATTTTGTCAGATTTCTTTGAAACTACCCATGATTCATCTGTAAGCTTGCCCAAATAGAATCCCCAATTTCAAACTTCTATGATAAAAGGTTCTCTAAATATATTAGGTTTAGGTTTAGACATAGTGTTAGGATTAGGTTTAGACATGGTGTTAAGGTTAGAGTTAGTTTTTTTTTTTTTTTTTTTTTTTTTTTTTAATTTCTATTATACTGGGCAGGATTCACATTTTTCCTATTTTTACTATACCCCAAATGTTTCAGCCTGCTATGTAAAAGGGTTTTCTCTCAGGAACAGTTTCAATTTTCATGTGTCTCTTCTTTTTGCACTGTAAGAGTGAATGGAAATGAAGCTGGAAATCAAACAGCGTTTGTGCTAGCTGATTGAAACTTGACACACTTAATCAGTTCTCAGTGAGCATTCTCTGGTTTGTTTCCTGTGAACTATCTTTAAGCTGAAGTAGAAAAAAAACAACTTCATCTCTGAGTGCTTTAGGAGCAAGCAAAATACACATGTACTGAAAGATCTTCGAATTTTTTTTTTTTTGGGGGGTCAGATACAGGATTCATCTTTGACCAACCTTAGTAGGCTTCCCAAGTTTAGGCCTTCAAGGTTCAATGGTTCAGTGTCAGGAACCATTTGAAATTTTAGTTTTCACTACATTATCTCCTTAGGTGTGAATGGAAATGGAGCTGGAAATCAAACAGTGTTGGTGCTAGCTGCATGAAACTTCACACACTCAATCACTTCGCTGTGGGCATGCTCTGGTTTGTTCCTTGTGAAAGTACCTTAAGCTGAAGCATGAAAAAACAATTTTTCTAAGAGAACTTTAGGATAAAACAGGGGAAATAGGCATGTACTGAAACACCTTTCCCAATTATTGGTCAGAACTTTTGATACTGTGCAGGATTCATCTGTTACCTTGCCCTACTAGGCACTCCCTGTTTTTGACTGTTATGATGAAACTCTATAAACAGTAAAGGTTTAGTTTTAGGATTAGGGTTAGGGCTAGGTTTAGAACTAATGTTTGGGTTAGAGTTAGTTTTGTTCAAATTTGTTTGTTACTGGTCAGAATTCATCTTTTACGTAGCATTACCATATTTCCCAAGATGGGCCTTCTCAGTTCAAGATTCATTGTCAGGAACAGTTTTTGTTTTAAGGTTTCACTTCATCTTCACTTCTATGGGTTAGAGTTAGGGTTAGAGCTATGACTCTTTTATTATTATTATTATTATTATTATTATTATTATTATTATTATTATTATTATTATTTTGGACTAGGCCAAGGTTTAGGGCTAGATTTTGAATTAGTGTTAGGGTTAGGGCTAGTGTTAGGGTGTAGTTTAGGCTTAGAGTTAGGGTTAGATTTAGAGTTAGGGTTAGATCCAGGGTTAGGATTAGGGCTAGGGTTAGTGTTATGGTAAGGGATAGGGTAAGAATTAGGGAAATGGCTAGGAGGAGAGTTAGATTTAGATTTAGGACTAGGCTTAGGGTTAGGCTTAGGGTTAAAGCTAAATTATGGCTAGAATTAAGGCTAGTGTTAGTGTTATGTTTAGTTTAGGGGTAGGGCTATGCTTAGGATTAGCATTGGGGTTAGAATTAAGTTTAGGGGAATGGGTGGGGTTTTAGCTGTCTTTAGGGCTAGGGTGATGGTTAGAATTAAGATTAGGGCTAGGGTTAGTATTTGGGTTAGAATTAAGGCTAGGTTTTGGGCTGGGGTTTCTGTTAGATCCAGGGCTAGAACTAGGGCTAGGGATAATGTAAAGTCTAGGGTTATGATTAAGGATAGTTTTAGGGTAAGGTTATGTCTAGGTCTAGTGTCAGAGCTATGTTTATGGTAAGGGTCAGGTTTAGAATTATGGGTATTATTAGGGCCATGGTCATTGTTAGCATTTGGTTTAGGCCAACGTTTAGGGTTAGGGCTTGAATTAGTGTTAGGTTTATGTTTAGGGTTAGGGTAATGGATAGGGTTAGGTTTAGGTTTCAGTTAAGTTTTAGTGTAATGGATGGGTTAGGTTTAGCAATAGGGTTAAGGTTAGCATTAGGTTAGTGTTTTGATTAGTATAATGGATAAATTTAGAGCTAGGGTTAGGGATAAATTATGGTTTGGATTAAGTCTAAAATTAGAGTTAGGTTTAGGGATAGGGCTAGGTTAGGTTTGCGGTAAGTGTTAGGTTTAGGGCTAGTGTTATGGTTAAGTTATGGTAAGGGTTAGTGTTGCAGCAAGGGTAATTGCTATGGTGAGGTTTAGGTTTATATTTAGGTCTAGGGATATTTTATGGTTAAGGTTTTGTTTAGGGTTTGGGTTACGGCTAGAGATTTCATGACAATTAGGGTTAGGTTTAGTGTAATGGATAATGTTAGATTTAGGTTTAGATTTAGGGTTAGGGTATGGATTCGGGGTAGACTTAGGATTAGGTTTAGTGTAAGGCTTAATGTTTCATCTAGAGTTAGTGAAGTTTAGGTTTATGGTTAGGTCTTGTGTTACATTTATGTTTCGGGTAAATGTAAAGTTTAGTGTTAGGGATAGGTTTACAATTAGGGGTAGGATTAGGATTAGGATAATTGACAGGGTTAGAACTAAAGTTCAAACTAGGATTAAGGTTAGGAAAAGAGCTACGGTTAGGGTTATGGTTTAGGATAGGGTAGTGTAATGGTTAGAGTAAGAGTTTGGCTTTGAGGTAGATTTAGGTCTAAGGCAGGGGTTAGTGCTAGGGTTAGTGTTAGGGCTAGGGTTAGGGTTAGGGTAATACTTAGGTCTAAGTTTAGGCCTAGTATTATGGCTTGGTATTGTGTTAGGTTTAGGGGTAGGATTAGGACTAGGTTTAGGGTTAAGGCTACTGTTAGATTTAAGATTAGGGTTAAAATATGGTTAGGTCTATTGTTATATTTAGGGCTAGTATTGGGGTTAGGGTTATGCCTAGGTCTAATATTAGGAATAGGTTCAGGTTAGGGTCAGGTTTAGAGATAGGTTAGTGTTAGGGTCAGGGTCAGTATTTCAGAAAGGATTAGGTTTAGGGGTAGAACCAAAATTTTGACTAGTGTTAGGTCTATGATTAGGGTAAGTGTTTTGTTTAGGTTAAGGGTAATTGTTAGGGCTAGAACTCGAATTTTGTTTAGTTCTAGTGTAGAATTATAGCTATATTTAGGATTAGTTTGGTGTGTCGATCTATGTTAGTGTTAGGTATAGATATAGGCTTACCAGTAGGGCTAGTGTTAGGATTTGATTTAGGGTTAGGGTCAGGTTTAGACCTAAGGTTACTATTAGGATGAGAATAAGGGTCATGGATAGGGTTAGAACTAGAATAAGGGCTAGGTTTAGGACTAGTAATACTGTTAGTGTTTAAGTTAGGCTAAGAATTAGGGTTAGGACTAGTGTTAGCATTTGGTTTAGGGTTTGGCTTAGTGTAAGTGATAGGGTTATAGCTAGGTTTAGGGTTAGGGTTAGGGCTAGTGTTAGGGTTAAGATTAGGGTTTAAGCTAGGTTTAGGACTAAAATTAGGGGTAGGATTTGTGTTAGGGTTAGGGCTATGGTTTTGACAACAACAACTAATGTACGAACTAGGGTTACAATTAGGGCTAGTATTATGGTTAGGGTTAAGGCTAGGTCTGGTGTTAGGGTTAATTTAAGATTAGGGTCATGTTCAGAGCTAGTATTAGTGTTAGGATCAGTGTCAGTGTCAGGGTTATTTTTAGAGTTAGGGTTAGGGCTAGATGTAGATTTATGGTTTGGTTTAGGTTAAGGGTTAGAGTTAGGGATATGGCTTGGTTTGGTTTTAAGGCTAGGGCTAAAGTTAAGGCAAGTTTTAGAATTAGCGTTTTTGTTAGGGCTAGTGTTAGGGTTTGGTTTAGGATTATGGTTATTGTTAAGTTCAGAGTTAAGTTTAAATTTAGAGTTAGGTTTAGATCCAGGGTTGGACTAGTGCTAAGGATAGAACTAGGGATAGCCTAGGGAAAGAGTTAGAGTTAGTTTTAAGGCTAGGTTTAGGGTTAGGACTAAATTAGGGTTAGTGCTAGGCTTAATATTATGGTTAGGCCTAGGGTTAGGGGAAGGGTTATGATTAGGTTTAAGATTGTGGTTAGGTTTAGGGTTATGGCTTGGTTTAGGGTAAGTGATAGGGTTATAGCTACGTTTAGGGCAAGTGAGAGGGTTAGAATTAGGGTTAAACAATGAGTTATAGTTCGGGTTAGAATTAAGGCTAGGTTTAAAGCTAGGATTAGGGGTAGGGCTAATTTCAGGTCCAGCTTTACACTTAAAGATAGTTTAGGGTTAGGATATATATATATATATATATATATATATATATATATATATATATATATATATATATTGTAAGGGTTGGGTTTAGGTTTAGGTTTAGGTTTAGGTTCAGGTTTAGAGGTAAGGGTATTGTTTGGGTTAGTTTCATGATTAGTGTTTGGGATAGGTTAAGGTATAAAGGTAGGGCTAAAATTAGCATAGATTTAATATTAGGGTAATGATATAGTTAGGTTGAGGTTTCAAGTTACGTTTAGGATAATGGATAGGGTTTGGATTAGGGATATGATATGGTTTAGGCCTAGGGTTAGCATTAGGGTTAGGATTATGGTTAGGGTAATGGATAGGGTTAGAGCTAGGGTTAGAGCTAAGTTTATGGTTATTTTTAGTGCTGGGTTTATGGTTATGTATAGATTAGGGTTAAAGCTCGGTTTAGGGATCAGATTAGGCTAGGTATTGGTTTAAGTTAGGGCTAGAATTAGGGTTATGGCTAATGTAAGTACTAGGGTTACAATTAGGGCTAGTTTTAGGGTTAGGGTTAGGGTTAGATCTAGGTCTAGTATTATGTTTAGGGTTATGTTTAGGGTGATGTTTAAACCTAGGGTTAGTGCTAGCATCAGAATCAGGGTTAGGGTTAGTTTTAGGATTCTGCTTAAAACTAGAATTAGGGCTAGGGTTAGGGCAAGGTGTAGGTCTAGGGTTTGGTTTAGGTTAAGGGTTAGGGTTTGGGCTATGGCTCGGTTATGTATTAGGGCTAGGGCTAGAGTTAGGGCTAAATTTAGGAGTAGCACTAGGGTTAAGGATAGGGTTATTGTTAGGTTTAGGCCTATGCTTTGCATTAGGTTTAGATTTAGAGTTACGTTTAGATCTAGGGTTAGGGCTAGAGCTAAGGAAATGACTAGGGTTAAGCCTAGGGATAGGGCTACTTTTGGATTTCCAATAAGTTATAGGTTTAGAATTACTTTTAGGGCTAGTTCAAGTTACACTAGTTTTAGGGCTAGGGTAAGGGTTAGGGTTAAAGATAGGGCTAAATTAGGTCTAAGCTTAGGAATAGAATTAGATTTAAGATAGGCCTAGGTTTAAGGTTAGGGTTATGATTACAGCTATGTTTAGTGCTAATATGAGATACAGTTTGTATTCAGGTTAGTGCTAGGATTATATCTAGGGCTAATGTCAGGTCTAGGGTTATGATTATGGATAATTTTATGGTTAAGTTTCGGCTAGGTCTAATGTAAGGACTAGGCTTAGGGTAAGGGTTAGGTTAGAGCTATGGGAATTATGGTAAGGGTCATGTTTAGGGTTTCTTTTAGGTTTGAGTTTAGCATTAGGGCTCAAATTAGCATTAGGGTTATGGTTAAGCTAATGATAGGGTTAGATTTAGGGTTAAGGTTATGTTTAGGTAATTCATACAGGGTTGGTGTTAGTTATAGTTTTAGGGTTCGGCCTAGGATTAGCATTAGGGAAAGGTCTATGTTTAGGGTTAGAGTTAAGATTAGGACTAGGGTTATGATTAAGAATAGGTCTCGAGATAGGGTTAGGCTTAGCATTAGCATTAGGATATGGGTTATGATTAGGGTAATGGATACAGTTAGATATAAGTTTATAGCTAGACTTATGCTTAGAATTAGGTTTTGAGTTAGTGTTAAGGTATGGGTAGGAACTAGGGTTAAGTTTAGTGTTATGTTTAGTGTAAGAGTTAGTGTCTGAGCTATGATTATGTTTAGAGCAAGGATTAGGTTAAGGTTTATTTTTAGGGATAGGATTATGGGAGGTTTAGGTTTAGGTTTCAGGTTAATGGTATTGTAATAATTAAGTTTAGGTTTAGGGTTAGGTTAATAAATATGATTAGATGTAGGTTTAGGGTTAAGGACATGGCTAGATTTAAGTTTAGGGTTAGGGTTAGGTTTATGCTTATGTTTAGGTTTATGTTAAGGTTTAGGTTTTTATTTATGGTTAGGGCTATAGCGAGTAAGAGTTTAGTGTGAGGTCTAGGGTCAGTTTTCTGTTTAGGGTTAGGATTATGGTAAGGTTAAGGCAAGGGTTACAATTAGGGTTGGGGTTAGGGTTAGGTTAATGGGTAAGTTTAGAGCTATGGTTAGGGCTTGTGTTAAGGTAAGGATTAGGACTAGGTTTACTGTTAGATTCAGGGATAGTTCTAGGTTTATGTTTATAGTAAGGGTTAGGTTTTGAGCTAGGTTTAGGTCTAACGTGAGAATTAGATTTGAGTTAGGGCTAGTGTTAGTGTTAGGGTCAGGCTTAGGGCTAGGTTAAGGCCTAGGATTATCTCTAGGTTTTGTGTTAGGTTTAGGCCCAGGGTTAAAGCTGAGGGTAATGTAAGAGCTAGGATTATAAATAGGGTTACTTTTAGGGATAGGGTTATGCCAAGATCTAGTGTCAGGTTTAGATTTTCAGTTAGGGTCAGGTTTATAATAAGGTTTACTGTTAAATTTCGATTCAGTATTTGGGTTAGAGTTCAAGTTAGTGTTACATCCAGAATTAGGAGAAGGTTTATGTCTAGGGGTAGGATTATTGTTTGTGGTACGATAAGGGTTATTTTCAGGCCTAGGACTAGGTTTTTGTTTAGGTCAAGGGATAGAGACAAGGCTAGATTTAGGATTAGGTCCAGGACTAGTGGTAGGTTTTAGTCTAGTGTTAGGTTCAGGTTTAGTACTAGGGTTTGCGTTAGGGTCAGGATAAGGGTAAGGGTTAGCGTTCGTGTTTGGGATATTAGAGCTGGAATGAGGGCTAAGATCAGGACTATTAATAAGGTTAGGATTTTTGGTTAGCCTAAGGATTAGGCATAGGTCTAGAGCTACTATTTGGGTGAGGTTTATTCATAGGGTTAGGAATAGCCTTAGAGCTAGGGTTAGGGCTAGAGTTAGGGTTAGTGTTAAATCTAGGTTTAGGGCTCGGATTAGGGCTAGATTTTGGGTTAGGGTTAGGGCGAATGATAGGGCAATTGCTAATGTAAGAACTAGGGTTACAATGAGGGTTAGTTTTGGCATTCGGGTTAGGGGTAAGTCTAGTGTTAGGGTTAGTTTTATGGTTAGGATTACATTTAGAGCTAGGTTAGTGTTAGGATATGAGTCAGGGTCAGGGTTATGGTTAGGACTCGAATTAAGAATAGGCTTACTTTTAGGTTTTAGTTTAAGGTTACGAGGGTGTTTAAAGCTAGCATGAGTGTTAGGATATGAGTCAAGGTCAGGGTTAGATATAAGGTTAGGTTAGTATTCGAATTAAGGCTATGATTAGGTCTAGGTGTCGTGTTGGGGTTTGGTTTAAGTTAACGTTTATGTTTAGGGCTATTGCTCATTTTGTTTTACAGCTAGATTCAGGTTAGGGCTACTTTATGATTAGCATTAGGTTTAGGGCTAGTTTTAGTGTTAGGCTTAGGCTTACGGTTAGGGTTAGATTTTGAGTTAGTTTTAGATCTAGGGTTATGGCTAAGACTAAGGATATGGCAAGGGTTAGGGCTAGCATTAGGGTTATGTAATGGATAGGCTTAGAACTAGGGATAGGGATAGTGTGAGAGTTAGAGTTAGTCTTAGTTCTAGGGTTTGGTTTATGTTTATTGTATAAGTTAGTGGTATGGCCAGTGTTAGGGTTTGCTCTAGGTTGAGGGTCAGTTTTAAACCTAGGTTTTGTGTTAGGGTCAGAATAAGGGTCAGGATTAGTGTAAAGGTTTGAGAGAATATTAGAGCTAGAATGAGGCTAGGGTCAGGATTATTAATGGGGTTCGGATTTTGGTTAGTCTAAGGATTAGTTATAGATATAGGTTTACCATTAGAGTTATGGTTTCTCTTAGGGTGAGCGAGAGAGTTAGAGCTAGGTTTAGGGCTAGAGTTAGGGTAGGGTTAGTGTTAAAGTTAGGTTTAGTGTTCGGATTAGGGCTAGTTTTGTGTTAGGGTTAGGACTAGGGTTAGGACTAGGCTTAGGGCAATCTCCAATATAAGAACTAGGGTTACAGTTAGGGTTAGTTTTAGGGTTAGGGTTAGGATTATGCATACTTTTAGTGTTAGGGTTAAGCTTAAGGTTAGGGTGATATTTAGATCTAGGGTTAGTTTTAGGATATGAGTAAGGGTCTGGATTACTGTTATGTAACATAAGGGCTAGGGTTTCTGTTAAGTTTTGGTTTAAGCTTAGGATGGTGTTTCAAGCTAGGGTGAGTTAAGCATATGAGTCAGTGTCAGCTATACTTTTAGGGTTAGGGTTAGGACTCAAATTGAGACTATGGTTAGGTCTAGGTGTAGTGTTAGGGTTTGGTTTAAGTTAGGTTTAGGGTTAGGGCTGTTGCTCACTTTTGTTTTACTGCTAGTGGTAGGGTTAGGACTAGTTTTATTATTAGGGTTAGGGTTAAGTTTAGTGTTACCGTGAGTCTTAGGCTTAGGTTTGGGGCTAGGACTAAGGAATCTGCAAGGGTTAGGGCTAGGGTTATGGTTAGGGTTCTGGTAAGGGCTAGTATTACATCTAGTGATAGGGCTAGTGTGAGAATCATTGTTAGTCTTATGGCTAAGGTTAGTGTTAGCATTACGAATAGGGCTAAATTAGGGCTGGGTTAGGTATATGGTTAGTGTTCAGTTTAAGCATAGAGTTCGGGTTAGATTTATGATTTAGTTTAGGGTAAGGGATGGTGTTATGCTAGCTTTAGAGGTAGGGTGATGTTTAAAATGAGGGTTAGGATTAGGGATATGATTAATGCTATGTTTAGGGCTAAGATGAGGGCTATGTTTTTTTTTTTTAGAGTTAGGGCTAGGATTAGGAGTATGGCTAATTAATTTCAAGTCTAGAATTATGTTTAAAGATAATTGTGAGGTTAGGATTATAGATATGTCTAGCATAAGGTTTAGGTTTAGGCTTAGGGTCAGGTTTAGGGCTAGGGCTATTATTAAGGTGAAGGTATAAGTTAGGGTTTGGAATAGGTTAAGGCTTAAAGTTAGGGATTGAATTAACATTAGGGTAAGGTTTTGGGTAATGATAGGCTAAGAATTAGGGTTCATTTTACGTTTAAGGAAATGAATAAGGATAGGATTAGAGATAGGGTTACGTTTAGGCATAGGGTTACATTAGGTTTAGGGTTATTGTTATGGTAATGAATAGGGTCAGGGCTAGGGTTATGGTTATGAATAGGTCTAGAGCTAGGATTAGGGATAGGGTTAGGGTTAAAGCTCTTGTTATGGCCCAGATTAGGGCTATGATTTCAGTTAAGTTAGTGCTAGGGTTAGGATTATGGCTAATGTAAGTACAAGGTTTAAGATTAGGGCTAATTTTAGGGTTAAGATTAGGGGAAGGTTTAGTGTTATGTTTAGTGTTAGGATTAGGGTGATGTTTAGAGCTAGGATTTTTGTTAGTGTCAGTGTCAGGGTTAGTTTTAGGGTTCAGGTTAAAACTCAAATTAGGGCTAGGGTTTTGGCTAGGTGTATGTTTAGGGTTTGGTTTAGTTTAAGGGTTAGGGATAGAGCTTATGGCTTTGTTTTGTTTTAGGGCTAGGACTAGGATAGGGTTAGTTTTAGGATTAGTGTTGGGGTTAGGGCTAGTGTTAGGGTTAGGCTTAGGCTTTGGGTCAGGTTTGGATTTAGAGATAGATTATGATCTATGGTTAGTGCTTAGACTATGGATAGGGCAAGGGTTAGGACTAAGTTTAGGTCTAGGGTTAGGTTTACATTAAGGGATAGGTCTAGAACTAATTCTAGGGCTAGTGTGAGTGTTAGATTTATTCTTAGGTCTATGGTTACAGTTAGGTTTAAAAATAGGGTGAAATTAAGGCTAAGATTATAGCTAGGGTTAGTATTGGAGTTAAGGTAGGGTTAGGGTTAGGTTTAGGATTAATCTAGGTTTAGGACTAACATAAGGGCTGGGATTTTTGTTAGGGTTATGGCTAGGATTAGGTCTAGGGCTAATGTCAGGTGTGGGGTTACAGTTGAGGAGAGGAAAGTTTTAGGATTAGGTTATGGCTAGGTCTAGTTTAAGGGTTAGGTTTAGGAATAACGTCAGGTTTAGAGGTAGGGGAATTATTAGGGTCAGGATCAGGTCATAGTTTGGTTGAGGTTAGGTTTTAGGGTTACGGTTAAAATAAGCATTAGTGTCAGGGTTAGGGTAATGATATGTTTTTGTATAGAGTTCAGGTTTGGTTTACGGTAATTGATATGATTAAGTTTAGCAATAGGGTTTGTGTTAGGCCTAGGGTTAGCATTAGTGTAAGGGTAATGTTTAGGATAAAGGATAGGGTTGGAGCTAAGTTTAGGGCTAGGTTTATGGTCAGGAATAGGTCTTCAGTAAGGGTAAAGGATAGGGTTAGAACCAGGGTTAGTGTTAGGATAATATTTAGCATAAGGATTAGGTTTTGAGCTAGAGTTAGGGCTAGGGCGAGGATTAGGTTTAGAGTTGGGTCTAGGGATAAGATTGGAGTATGGTAATGGTTAGGATTGGATTAGGGCTAGCATTATCATTAGGGGTAGTGTTAGGGTTAGAGTAATGGATATGTTTAGATGTAGACATATGGATATGGTTAGTGTTAGATTGAGGTTTAGGTTTAGGATCAGGGTTATTTTTAAATTTAGGTTTATGTTAAGGGTTAGGGTTTGAGCTAGAGATAAGTCTATGGCAAGTGTGAGGTTTAGGGTTAGGTCTAGTCTTAGTTTTCTGGTTAGATTTAGGGTTAGAGTTAGGCCTAGGGTTATCAGTAGGTTTATGGTAAGTTATAGATTAACGAGTAGGTTTAAAGCTAGGTTTAGGGCTAGGGTTAAGTATATGATTAGGGCTAGTGTTAGGGGTATATTTAGGGATAGGTATAGGTTTATGTTTAGGAAAATGGTCAGGCTTTGAGCTAGGGTTAGGACTAATCAAGTGTTAGGTAAGGGTTAAGGTTATGCTTAGGCCTAGTATTAGCTCTACTTTTTGTGTTAGGTTTAGGCTTAGGGTTAGGGCTGTGGGTAATGTAAGAGCTAGGGTTATTATTAGGACTAGTTTGAGGGTTAGAATTTGGCTAGGTCTAGTGTTAGGTTTAGATTTTTAGTTAGGGTCATGTTTAGAGATAGGTTTACACTTAAAGGCAGGGTCAGTGTTTGCATTGAAGTTATAGTTAGGGTTACAGCTGGAATTAGAACTAGGTTTAGGTCTAGGGGTAGGGTTAGTATTTGTGTTAGTTTAAGGGTTAGTTTAAGGGCTAGGGATAGGATTTTTTTTAGGTCCAGGGCTATAGTTAAGTCTAGATTTAGAATTTGGTTTAGGTCTAGGTCTAGTGTTATGGTGTTAGGATGAAAATAATGGTCAGGGTTAACATTAGGGTTTGCAATACGGTTAGAGCTAGAGTGAGGGTAGGGCTATGACTATTAATAGGGTTAGGGCTTTGGATAGCTTAAGGATTAGGGAGAGGTCTATGGTTTCCATTGGTGTTAGGGTTTCGCTTTGGGTAAAGGATAGGCTTAGAGCTAGGGTTAGGGCTAGATTTAGGGTTAGGCTTAGGGTTAAATACTGGATATTTGGCACAGATTAGGGCTAATTTTTGTTTTATGGTTAGGGCTAATGTTATGGCAATGGGTTATGTAAGAACTAGGGAATAATTAGGTTTAGGGGTAGGGATAGATCTAATGTTAGGGTTAGGTTTAATGTTAGGATGATATTTGTAGCTAGGTTAGTATTAGGATATAATTCAGAGACAGTGTTAGTTTTAGCGTTAGTGTTAGGACTCAAATAAGGACTAGGATTACTTTTAGAGTTCAGTTTAATGTGAGGGCAGTCTTTTCAGCCAGGGTGACTGTTAGGATATGAGTCAGCATCAGGGTTTGTTTGAAGGTTAGGGTTATGACTCGAATTAAGGCTAGGGTTACTGTTAGGGTTCAGTTTAAATTTAGGGTGGTGTTTAGACCTAGGGTGAGTTTTCGGATAAGATTTGGGATCAGGATTATTTTAAGGTTATGGTTATGACTCAAATTAGGGCTTGGGTCAGGTCTAGGTGTAGTGTTAGTGTTTGGTTTAAGTTAAGGTTCATGATTAGGACTATTGCTCAAGTTTTTTAGAAAGAGAGAGAGAGAGAGAGAGAGAGAGAGAGAGAGAGAGAGAGAGAGTTTTTGAATATTTTTTTATTTTTTTAATTTTTGGTGGACACTACATCCTTTTTTAATTATATTTTTATTGTTGCTGAGGATTGAACCAGCACCCCGTGCATGCCAGGAGAATGCACTACTGCTTGAGCTACATCCTCAGCCCCTATTGCTCAGTTTTGTTTTTGTCCTAGGTTATATGATTAACATTAGGATTAGGGATAGTGTTTATGTTAGTCTTAGGCTTAGGGTTAGGTTAAGACTTGGAGTTAGGATTAGATCTAGGGTTAGGGCTAGGTGTAAGGACAAGGCAAGGGTTAGGGCTAAGTTTGGGGTTTTGCTAAATGATATGGATAGAACTAGGTGTAAGAGTAGGTTGAGAGTTAGAGTTAGTCTTAGGGCTAGGGTTATGGTTAGTTTTAGGGATAGAGCTAAATCAGGGCAAGGATTAGAACTAGGGTTAGTGTTCAGGTTAGGCCTAGCATTAGGGCTAGGTTTAGGGTTAAGTTTAGGGTAAGGGATGTGTTATAGCTAGGTTTAGAGGTAGAGTGAGGGTTAGAATTAAGAATTAGGAATAGGTCTAGGGTGAGGGTTAGAATTATGATTAAGGTTAGGTTTAGTGCTAGGATGAGGGCTAGGGTTTGTTGTAGGGTTAAGTGTAGAATTAGGGCTAGGGATAATGTCAGGTTTAGTGTTACAGTTAGGAGTAGATTTAGGATTAGGTCTATGTCTTAGTGTAGTGTAAGTTTAGGTAAGGGTCAGTTTTAGAGCTAGGGGTATTTTTAGGTTCAAAATCAGGATTGTGGTTTGTATTAGGTTAAGGTTTAGGGATAGGGCTCAAATGAGCATTAGGGTTAGAGTTAGGATTATGGTAATTGATTGGGTTAGGTTTCCAGTAGGTTTAAGGTAATGGAGAGATTTAGGGTTTGTGATATGGTTAGGGTTATGCCTAGGGTTAGCATTAGGAATAAGGTTGTCATAAGGGTAATGTATAAGGTTAAGGTTAGGATTAGGTCTAGGTTTAGGGTTATTGTTAGGGATAAGGCAAGGGTTATGTTTAGGCCAAAGTTTAGGCTTTGAGCTATGGTTAGGTCTAAGGTGAGGGTTAGGCTTAGTGTTAGGGCTAGGTTTGGATTTAGGGTTAGTCTAAAGTAGGTTTAGGCCTTGGATTAGGTCTAGGTTTTGTGTTAGGTTTAGGTCTAGGGTTAATGCTATGGGTAATGTAAGATCGAGGGTTCTAATTAGGGCTAGTTTTAGTGTTAGGATTATGGCTAGTTCTAGTGTTAGGTTTAGATTTTGGTTTAGAGTCAGTTTTAGAGCTATATTTAGTGTTAGTGTCAGGGTCAGTGTTCAGATTAGAGTTAGGTTTAAAGCCAGAATCAGGAGTAGGGTTAGTTCTGGGGGTAGTGTAATTGTTTGGTTTAGGTTAAGTGTTATTGTTAGGGCTAGGACTAAGTTGTTGTTAAGTTCTAGGGCTAGAGTTATTGCTAGAGTTAGGATTAGGTTTAGGTCTAGTGGTAGTGTTAGGGTTAGGTTTAGGTAAAAGTTCACTGGTAGGGCTAATTTCAGGGTTCAGTTTAGGGTTAGGGTCAAGTTTAGACCTATAATTATTGTTATTGTCAGAATAAGGGTGAAGGTTAGAGTTAGGTTTGGGTTAGGTTTAGAGGTAGAATGAGGGCTAGGTTTGGACTAGTAACAGAGTTGGTGTTTGATTTAGGCTAAGGATTACGATTAGGACTAGGGTTAGCATTATGGATAGGGTTTGGCTTAGGATAAGGGATAGGGTAAGATCTTGGCTTAGAGCTATTGTTAGGGTTAGGTTTAGGGCTAGGGTTAGGTTTAAGATTAGGTTTAAAACTAGTTTGAGGGCTCTGATTAGGATTTTTTTTGTTTTGTTTTGGGGTTAGGGCTAGTGTTAGGACTATGGCTAATTAAGAACTAGTGTTATTATTATGGTTAGTTTTAAGGTTAGTGTTTGCGCTAGGAATGGTGTTAGCATTTGCTTTATGGTTAGGGTGATATATAGTGATAGGGTTAGTGTTTGGATGTGAGTCAGGGTAAGGGTTAATTTTAGTCCTAGGACTTGAATTTGAGCTAGGGTTATGGCTAGTTGTAGGGTTAGGTTTTGGTTTTGTTTAGGTTTAGGGTTAGGGTAATGGTGCGGTTTTGTTTAGGGGTTATTCTAGGGTTAAGGTTAGTTTTATGATTAGTGATAGTGTTTAGCTAGTGGTAGGGTGAGGTTTAGGCTTAAGGGTAGGGTAACCATAATTTAGAGTTATGGTTCGATCTAGGGTTAGGGCTAAGGTTATGGCTAGTGTTAGGCTTACGGTAATGGACAGGTTAAGAAATAGAAATAGGGATAGGTTGAGAGTTAGATTATTCTTAGGTCTAGAGTTACAGATTTTCTTAGGGTTAGAGCTACATTAGGGATTGATTAGCATTTAATTTAGTATTAGAGTTAAGCCCATGGTTAGGGCTAGAATTAGGGTTAGTGTTAGTGTTAGTGTTATGGCTAATTTTACAGGATGTAATGAGATTATGGCTAGGTTCAGGGCTATGGCAAGGGTTAAATTTAGGTATAGGAATAGGGTGATTGTTCACGTTAGGATTACAGCTAGGTTAAGGGCTTGGATGAGGGCTAGGGTTTGTGTTAGGTTTAGAGCTAGGATTACAGCTGGGGGTAGTGTCAGACCTAGGGTTATGGTTATAAGTAGTGTTAACTTTAGGTTTATGGCTAGGTCTAGTGGTTAGTTTTAGGGTAAATGTTAAGAGCTATTGTTATGATTAGGGCTAGTTTTAGTATTGGGGTTATGGCTAGGTGAAGTGTTAGGATTAGGATTTGAATTAGAGTGAGATTTTTAGCTAGGTTTATGTTAGAGTCAGGGTAAGTGTTTATTTTAGAGTGTTTGGGTCAGTGCCAGAATTAGGACTAGGTTTATGTCTAGAAATAGTATTATTGTTTGGGTTATATTAAGGGTGATTGTAAGGGCTACGGCAAGGTTGTTGTTCAGGTCTAGGGCTAGAGTTATGGCTAGATTCAGGATTAGGTTTAGGTCTAGGACTAGTGTTAGTTTTAGGTTATGTTATAGGATTACCAGTAGGGCTAATGTTAGTGTTTGGGTTCGGGTTAGGGTCAGGTTTAGATATATGTTTAGTGTTAGGTTCAGTACAAGTTTCAGGGTAAGGATTAGGGGTTGGCTTATGGTTAGAGCTGGAATGAGGGCTAGGGTTAGAACTAAGAATATGGTTAGGGTTTGGGTTAGTCTATGGATTAGGTTTAGGATTAGGGTTAGCATTAGTTTTAGGGTTTGGCTTAAGGTAACAAAAAGGATAAGAGCTACGGTTAGGGAAGGGTTAGCAATTGGCTTATTGCTAGGGTGAGTTTTAGGGTCAAACTAGGGTTAGTGCTTTGATTAGGGCCAGGTTTTGTGTTGGGTTAGGGCTAGTGTTAGGGCTGCAGCTAATGTATGAACTAGGGTTGTGATTAGGGAAAGTTTTTGTGTTAGTGTTATGGATAGGTCAAGTGTTATGTTTAGGGTTAGTGTTAGCGTGATGTTTAGAGCTAGAGTTACTGTTAGGGTCAGGGTCAGTGTTCAGGTTAGAGTTAGCTTTAGGGTTAAAGCCAGAATTATCATTAGGGTTAGGTCTAGGGGTAGGGTTAGTGTTTGGGTTAGGTTAAGGTTTATTATTAGGGCTAGGGCTAGGTTTTTGTTTATGTCCAGGTCTAGAATTATGGCTAGATTTTGCATTAGGTTTAGGTCTAGGGCTAGTGTTAGGGTTAGGTTTAGGAATATGTTTAATTTCTAGTGCTAGTGTTAGGGTTCACTATAGGGTTAGGGTCAGGTTTAGACCTACAGTTACCATTAGGGTCAGAATAAGTGTCAGGTTTTAGTTATTGCGACAGCTAGAATTAGGGCTAGGGTTAGAACTAGAAATAGGATTAGGGTTAGGACTAGGGTTATCATTAGGGTTAGGTTCAGCTTATGGTAAGAGATAGGGTTAGACCTAGGTTTAGGGCTACATTTAGGGTAGGGTTAAGGATAGTGTTAGGATTAGGTTTAGTGTTAAAGCTAGGGTTTGGTTTCAGATTAGGGATAAATTTTGGTTAGAAGTATGGCTAGGTTTAGAGTTACAGCCAATATTTGCAGTAGAGTTACGATTTGGGCTAGTTATAAGATTGGGGTTAGGAGTAGGTCTAGTGTTGGGGTTAGGTTTAACATTAGGGTGATGTTTAGAGCTAGGGTTAGTATTAGGGTCAAAATTAAGGTCAGGGTAGTTTTAGGTTTAGGGTTTGGACTCTAATTAGGGCTAAAGATAGTGCTAGGTGTAGGGTTAAGTTTTGGTTTAGGTAAAGGTTATGTTTAGGCTATGGCTCAGTTTTGTTTTAGGGCTAGGGCTAGGGTTAAGCCTAGATTTTGGATTAGCGTCAGGCTTAGGGTTAGTGTTAGAGTGAACTTTAGGCTTAGAGTTAGGGTTAGATTTACAGTTAGGGTTGATCTAAGGTTATGGCTTGTGGTAGGTTTAGGGCTAGGTTTAGGGTTATGGTAAGGGATATTTTTAGAATTAGGGATACATCTAGTTTGAGAATTAGAGTTATTCTTAGGAGTAGGCTTTGTGTGAGCATTAGGGTTAGGTCTAAATTAGGGCTAGGATTAGGACTAGGGTTAGTGTTAGGGTTAAGCCTAGGGGTTGGGCTAGGGATAGGTTTAGCACTGGGGTTAGGGTTAAGTTTTGAAGAATGGGTGGAGCTATAGCTAGGTCTAGGGCTAGGGTGAGTGTTAGAGTTAGAATTAGGCGTAGGGTTAAGGTTCAGTTCAGGATTAAGGCTACGATTAGGGCTAGGATGAGGGGTAAGTTTTGTGATAGGGTTAGGACTAGGACTCTGGCTAGGGATAATATCCAGTCTAGGGTAATGGTTAAGGATAGTTTTAGGGTTAGGTTATGGCTAAGTCTAGTGTAAGGGTTAGGTTTATGTTAAAGATCAGCTTTAGTGCTAGAATTATTATTTGTGTCACTCTCAGGGTCAGGGTTAGTGTTTGGTTTACGTTAAGGTTACAGGTTTAGGGCTCAAATTAGCCTTATGGTTAGGCTTAGAGTCAAGGTAATGGAATGGTTTACTCCAGGTTTTAGTTAAGATTTAAGGTAATGGATGGGTTAGGTTTCAGCTATCAGGTAAGGGTTAGCATTAGGGTTGGGGTTATGTTTACTGCAGTGGATAGATTTAGAGCTAGGATTAGGGCTAGGTTATGTTTGGAATTAAGTCTAATATTAGGGTTAGGTTTACGGATAGGGCTAGGTTTTGGTTTAGGGTAAGTGTTAGGATTAGGGTAACTGTTAGTTTAAGTTTAAGGTTATGCCTATGTTAGCATAAGGGTTAGTGTTTGAGCTAAGGTTAGGGCTAATGCAAGGGTTAGGTTTATGTTTACTTCTGCGTTCAAGATTGTGGTTAGAGTTAGGTTTAGTGTTAGGGACAAGGTTAAAATTAGGGTTAGGGTTAGGGTTAGGTTAATGGATATGGTTAGAGCTGAAGTTTTGGCTAGGGTTAAAGTTAGAATTAGGGCTAGGGTTAGGATTAGGATTTAGGATAGGGCTAGGGTTATGTTTAAGGTAAGGGATAGGCTTTGAGCTAGTGTTAGGTCCAAGGAGAGGTTTAGGTTTAGAGTTAGGATTAGGGTTAGGGCTAGGCTCAGGTTTCGGCTTAGAGCTAAGTTTAGGCCTAGGATTAGCTCTAGGTTTTGTGTTAAGTTTAGGGCTAGGGTTAGGACTATGGGTAATGTAAAAGCTAGGGTTATGTTTAGGGCTAATTTTAGGTTTAGTGTTACAGCTAGGTCTAGTGTTAGGTTTAGGTTTTGGGTTAGTGTCTGGTATAAAGGTAGTTTAAGTGTTAGGATCAGGGTCAGTGTTCGGGATAGGGTTAGGTTTAGGGTTAGAACAAGAATTAGGACTAGGTTTAGGTCTAGGGATAGGGTAAATGTTTGGTTTAGCTTAAGGGTTATTGTTAGGGCTAATGCTAAGGTTTTGTTTAGGCCTAGTGCTAGATTTATAGCTATATTTAGGATTAGCTTTGAGTCTAGTTCTAGTACTAGGCTTAGGTATAATATAGGGTTACTAGTAGGTCTATTGTTAGGTTGTGGTTTAGGTTTAGGGTCAGGTTTAGACCTAGGGTTACTTGTAGTGTCAGATGAGGATCAGAGTTAGATTTAGAGGTATAAAGAGGGCTAGGTTTAACACTATTTATATGGTTAGAGTTGAAGTTAGGCTAATGATTAGGCTTAAGACTAGGGTTAGCATTTGTGTTAGGGTTTGGCTGAGGGTAAGGGATAGAGTTAGAGCTAGGGTTAACATTAGAATTAGGGTTAGGTTTAGGGCTAGTGTTAGGGTTAAGTTTGGTGTTAAAGCTAGGTTTAGGGCTTAGATCCATGGTAGAATTAGTATTAGCATTAATGATAGGGTAAGGACAATAATGTACAAACTAGTGTTACAATTAAGGCTAGTTTTAGGGTTATGGTTAAGGCTAGGTCTAGTGTTAGGGATAATTTAAGTTAGAGTGATGATTAGAGCTAGGATTAGTGTTAGATTCAGCATCAGGGTCACATTAATTGATAGAGTTAGGGTTAGAACTAGGTGTAAGCTTTGGGTTTGGTTAAGGTTAAGTGTTTGTGTTAGGGATATGGCTTGGTTTTGTTTTATGGCTAGGGCCAGGGCTAGGGCAAGTTTTAGGATTAGCATTAATTTTAGGTGTAGTGTTAGGGTTTGGCTTGGCTTATGATTACAGTTAAATTTAGAGTTAGGTTTAGATTTAGAGTTAGGATTAGATCTAGAGTTAGGATAGGTCTAAAGATAGAACTAGGGCTAGGGCTAGGGCAAGAGTTATAGTTAGTCTTAGAGGTAGGGTTAGGGTTAGGATAGGATTAAATTAGGGCAAGGATTAGTGCTAGACTTAGTGTTAATATTAGGCCTAGTGTAGGGCAGGTGTTAGGTTTAGGTTTAAGGTTATGGTTAGGTTTATGGTAAGGGATGTGGTTATAGGTAGGTTTAGGGCTAGGGTGATGGTTAGAATTAGGGTTAGGGCTTGGGTTATGATTTGGGTTAAGATTAAGGCTAGGTGTAGGTCTAGGATTATGGTTAGGGCTAATTTCAGTTCTAGGTTTATGGTTAAATATAGTTTAAGTTTAGTTTTATGGCTACGTCTTGTGTAAGCATTAGGTTTAGGGTTAGGGTCAGGTTTAGAGCTAAGGGTATTATTAGAGTCATGGTCAAGATTAGTGTTTTGCATAGGTTAAGGTTTAAAGTTAGGACTTGAATTAGCATTAAGGTTAGGATCAGCGTAATGATAGAGTTTGGTGTAGGTTTCAGGTGAGATTTAGGGTAATGGATATGGTGAAGATTAGGTATAGTGTTATGTTTAGCCATAGGGTTAGCATTAGGGTAAGGGTTATGGTTATGGTAATGGATAGGGTGAGATCTAGGGTTAGAGCTATGGTTATGGTTACAATTAGTGATAAGGTTAGAGTTAGGATTAGGGTTAAAGCTAGGGTTAGGGCTCTGATTAGGGCTAGGATTTGCATTACCTTAGGGCTAGGAATAACGTAATTTGCATTACGTTATGGCTAAGGTAAGTACTAGGGTTATGATTAGGGCTAATTTTAGTGTTAGGGGTTAGGACAGGGTCTAGTGTTAGGTTTAGGTTTATGATTAGGGTGATGTTTAGACCTAGGGTTAGTGTTAAGGTCAGATTCAGGGTGAGGGTTCATTTTAGGGTTCAGCTTAAGACTCGAATTATTGCTAGGGTTAGGACTAGGTGTAGAATTAGGGCTTGGTTTATGTTAACGATTAGGGTTAGGTCAATGGCTTGGTTTTCTTTTAGAGCTAGGGCTAGGGTTAGGGCTAGTTTTAGGATTAGCATTAGGGTTAGGGCTAAGGTTAGGTTTAGGCTTAGGCTTATTGTTAGGGTTATATTTAGAGTTAGGTTTAGACCTAGGGTTTTGGTCAGGGATATGAATAGGGCTTAGGTTAGACCTAAGGTTCAGGCTAGGATTTTGGATTAGCATTCCAGTAAAGTCTAGGGTTAGAAGTAGATTTAGGGCTAGGTTGAGATTTTGAGTTAGTCTTTGGGCTAGGGTTATGGTTAGGGATAGGGTTAGGGATAGGGTTAGGGGTAGGAACATACTAGGGCTACGATTGGGGCTATGGTTACTGTTAGGGTTAGGCCTAAGTTTGGGTTAGAGTTATAATTAAGGCTATGTTTAGGGCTAGGATAATGACTAGGGTTTGTGCAGGGTTTAGGGCTAGGATTATGGCTAGGCATAAAGTCAGGTCTAGGGTAATGGTTAGGGATAATTTTAAGGTTAGGTTTATGGCTAAGTCTAGTGTAAGGTTTAGGTATAAGGTAATAGTCAGGTTGAGAGCTAGGGGAATTAATAATGTCAGGATCAGTGCTGGGCATTGGTTTAGGATTGAGTTTAGGGTTAGGGCTTGAATTAGCATTAGAGTTACCATTAGAGTAATGATAAGGTTAGGTTTAGGGTTCAGGTTAGGTTTAGTGTAATTGACAGTTTGGGGGATAGTGATAGGTTTAGGGTTAGGCCTAGGGTTACATTAGCTTAAGGGTAATGTTTAGGGTAATGAATACAGTTAGAGTTAAGTTTATAGCTATGATTATGGTTAGGATTATGTCTTGAGTTAGGGTTAGGGTGAGAATTAGAACTATGGTTAGGATTAGGGTTATGTTTAGTGTAAGGATTAGGTTCTGAGCTTATGTTAGGGCTAGGCTGGGAGTTACCTTCAGGGTTAGGTCTAGGGATAGGATTACCACATATTTTGGGTTAGAGTTAGGGTTAGTGTTAGACCTAAAATTAGTGGTAGGGTCAGAATAAGGGTCAGGGTTAGGGATAGAATTTGGGATAGCTAGAATGCAAGCTAGGGTTAGGGCTATTAATAAAGTTAGTGTTTTGGTCAGCCTAAAGAATAGGGATAGGTCTTGGATTACCCATATGTTTAGGATTTTGCTTAGAATAAGGTATTGGTTTAGAGCTAGGGTTAGGGCTCTGGTTAGGGTTAGAGTTAGGGTTAAATCTAGGTTTAGGGCTAGTATTTGTGTTAGGGTTAGGGATAGGATTAGGGCCATGGCTAATGTAAAAACTAGGGTTAAAATTAGGTTAGTTTTAGTATTAGGGTTAGGTTTAAGTTTAGGGTGATATAGCTAGGGTTTGTTTTACGATAAGAGTCAGGTCAGGGTTCATTTTATTGTTAGTGTTAGGACTCAAATTATTTTTGGGTTATTCTTAGCATTTGGTTCAAGGTGATGGCGGTGTTTAGAAGTAGGTTTAATGTTATGAAATGAGTCAGGGTCAGTGTTAGTTTTAAAATTAGTGTTAGAACTCGAATTAGGGTTAGGGATAGGTCTCGTTTTAGTGGTAGGGTTTGGTTAAAGTTAATGTTTATGGTTAAGGCTATTGCATGGTTTGGTTTAGTATTAGGGTTAGGTTTAGTGTTAGTGTAAGTGTTAAGCTTAGGCTTAGGGTTAGGGTTAGATTTAGAGTTAGGTTTAGATCTAGGGTTAGGGCTAGGACTAAGGATAGTGGAAGGGTTAGGTCTAGGGATAAGGTTATTGTAAAGCATAGGGTTAGAACTAGGGATAGGTATAGGGTGGAAATTAGAGTGAGTCTTAGGGCTAGTGTTTGTTTTAGGGTTAGAGATAGGGCTAAATTAGTGCTAGGATTAGGGCTAGGTTTATTGTTTAACTTAAGCCTACATTTAGGGTTAGGTTTAGCGTTAAGCTTAGGGTAAGAGATGGCATTATAGATAGGAATAGAAGCAGGGTGAGTGTTAAAATTTAGGTTAGGGGTAGAGTTAGGATTAGGGATATGATTAAAGCTAGCTTTAGAGCTAGGATTAGGGCTAGGGTTTGTTTTAGGTTTAGGACTAGGATTAGGGCTAGGGCTAATTTCAGGTCCACAATTATGGTAAAAGATAGTATTAGGGTTAGGGTTATGGATATGTCTAGGGTAAGGTTTAGGTGTAGGTTTATGCATTAGTTTAGAGCTAAGGGTTTTATTAGGGTCAAGGTCAGGGTTAGTGTTTGAGGTAGGTCAATGTTTAAAGATAGGACTTGAATTAGTATTAGTTTTAGGTTTAGGGTAATGACAGGTTTAGGTTCGAGTTAGGTTCAGGGTAACAGATTGGGTAAAGATTAGGGATAGGTTTAGGTTCTTGCCTATGGTTAGCATTTGGGTTATGGTTTGGGGTAAGGTAATGGATAGAGTTAGAGATCAGTTTAGGGCTAGGTTTATAGTTATGAATAGGTCTAAAGTAAAAGCTAGGATTAGGGCTAGGTTTTGGATTAAATTAGAGACACGGTTAGGGTTAGGGCTAATATAAGTACTAGCGTGATTTTTAGGGTTAGTTTTAGGGTTTTAAGGCTAGAGTTAAGGTTAGGGTTAGGTTCAGTGATAGGATGATGTTTAGAGCTAGTAATGTTAGTGTCAGTGTCAGGTTCAGGGTTAGTTTAAGGTTACGGCTTACCACTCATATTAGGGCTGGGTTAGGCATAGTTTTAAGGTTAGGGTTTGGATTAGGTTAAAGGTTAGGGTTATAGTTATAGCTAGGTTTTGTATTAGGCCTACAGCTAGGATTAGGGCTAGTTTTAAGATTATTGTTATGCTTTTGGGGTAGTATTATAGTATGGCTTAATCTTCGGGTTAGGGCTCAATTTAGAGTTAGGTTTTGTCTAAGGTTAGTCCTGGGGCAAAGGTTAGGGCAAGGGTTAGGGTAATGGTAAGGAATACGGTTAGAATAAGTGAAAGGTCTAAAGTGAGAGTTAATGTTAGTCTTAGGACTAGTGTTAGGGATAGGGCTAAATTAGGGCTAAGATTAGCTCTAAGGTTAGTATCATGGTTAGGCCTAGAGTTTGGGTTAGGATTGTAATTAAGGCTATATTTAGCATTACAATAAGGGCTAGAATTTGTGTTAGGGTTAGGGATTAAATTATGGCTATGGCTAATGACAGGTATAATGTCAGGTCTAGGGTTACAGTTAGGGATAGTTTTAAGGAAAGGTTTACGACTAGGTCAATTTTAAGGTTTAGGTATAGGGTAAAATTCAGGTTTAGAGCTAGGGGAATTATTAGTATCAGTGTGAGTGTTATGGCTTGGTTTAGGTTTGAGTTTAGGGTTACGGCTCAAATTAGAGTTAGGGTTAGGTTTATGGTAAAGATAGGGTTAGGTTTAGGGTTCAGGTTAGGTTTAGGGTAATTGATTTGGAGATAGTGATAGCGTTAGGATTAGTCTTAGGGTTAGCATTAGGATAAGGGTTATGTTTAGGGTAATGGATACAGTTAGAGTTAAGGTTAGAACTATGGTTATACGTAGGATTAAGTCTTCAGTTAGGGTTAGGGTAATGGTTAGGATTAATGCTAGGTCTACAGTTCGGATGAGGGTTTGTATTAGGACTAGGGTTAGGATTAAGGCTAGGGCTAATGTCAGGTCTATCATTACAGTTAAGGGTACTTGTAGAGTTTGGTTATGAATAGGTCAACTGTGTTAGGTTTAGGGTAAAGGTCAGGTTTAGAGCTAGGTGCATTATTATGGTCAGGGTCAGGATTAGGAATTGGTTTTGGTTATGGTTTAGGGTAAAGGCTCAAATTAGCATTAGGTTTAGAATTATGAATATGGTTAGGTTTAGAGTTCAGGTTAAGTTTAAGGTTTTGAATAGCCTTAGGGATAGCTATACAGGTAGGTTTAGTCCTAGTGTTAGAATTTGGGTTAGGCTTAAGTTTAGGGTAAAAGATAGGATTACAGCTAGGGTTAGGGCTATGTTTATGGTTAGGATTAGGGCTAGTGTTAGGGTTAAGGTTAGGATTAGGGTTAGTCCTAGGGTTAGGGTTAGGTTTAGGGTAAGTGTTATGGTTGGAGCTAGATATAGGTGTAGAGTGAGTGTTAGGGTTAGAGAAGGTCTAGCGTAAATGTTAGGGTTAGGCCTATGTTTACCATTAGGGTTAGGGTTAGAGTTATGGTATTGGATAGAGTTAGATCTAGGGTTTGGGCAATGGTTACAGTTAAAATTAGGGTTAAATTTAGGGTTAGGGATAGGGCTATATTAATGTTTAGGGTTAACGTTAGGGTGCAGTTTAGAGGTAGTGTTAGGGTTAGAGTTACTTTATTCAAATTTCTTTGATACAATCCAGGTTTCATCTTTAACTAACCTTCCTCTGTTTCCTGGGCTTAGGCCTTTTGGTTCAAAATTTCATTGTCCGGAACAGTTAATATTATCATTTTACTTCATTTTGACCTATATGAGTAAATGTAAATGGACCTGGAAATCAAACAGGATTTATGCTAGCTGCTTGAAACTGCACATAAACCCTCAATTCTTTGTGCGGTCACTCTGGCATGTTCCTTGTGAGGGTTGGCCTAAGCTGAAGCATGCAAAAACAACTTTATCTGAGAGCCCTTTAGGAGAAAGTAGGGAATATGCATACACTGAAATTCCTCCCATAATTTTTTTTTGTCAGATTTGTTTGATACTGAGTAGGATTCATTATTTAGCTTGCCCTACAAAGCTTTCCAAGTGGGGGAATTCTAGGATTAATGGTTCCCTAATCAGGTCATGGTTGGTGTTAGGTATTGGGTTAGGGTTAGTGTTAGAAGTAGTGTTAGGGTAAAAGTAAATTTTGTGCAAACTTCTTTAATACTTGAAAGGAGTCTTCTTTTACCTAGCCTTAATATGCTCCTTAGGTCTTGGCATTCTCATTTCAATGGTTCGATATCAGGGCCACTCAGTATTTTAAGGTTCCACTTCATTTTGACTTATATAGGTATATGAAAATGGAGGTTGAAATCAAACTGGGTTGGTGCTAGCTGCTTGATAATTCAAATACTGAATCAGTTCTCTGTGAGAACACTCTGGTTTGTTCCTTGTGAATGTAGCCCTAAGACGAAGATGGCAAAAACAACATTATCCAAGAGCTCTTTAGCAGAAAACAGAGAAATATGCACCAACTGAAATAACACCTCAATTATTTGGTCATATATCTTTGATACTGCATAGGATTCATCTGACAGCTTAGCCCCCTAGGCTACTCACGTTTGCAACTTCTAGGATCAACAGTTTTTCAAACAGGTTAGGGTTTGTGTTAAGGATATTGTTAGGGCTAATGTTAGTGCTTGTAATAGGATTAGAGTTAGTTTTGTTGAAATTTCTTTGATACTGGGCAGGATTCATTTTGTCTTATACTTACTATACTCAACATTTTTGGGCATCCTAGATTCAATTGTTCACTGAAAGGAACAGTTTGTATTTTAAAGTTTCAGTTCATTTTGTTTTATACAAGTAAATGGAAATGGAGCTGGAAATCAAACAGAATTGGTGTTAGCTGCTTGAAACTTCACACTCCATAAATTCTCTGTGAGTAATCTCTGTTTTGTTCTTGTTAGAGTAGGCCTAAGCTGAAGCATGTATAAACAACTTCATCTAAGAGACCCTTAGGAGATTATAGAGAAATATGCAAGTACTGATAAAATCCATCAATTTTTGGACAGAATTCTTTGATGATGTCCAGCATTCTTCCCATAGCTTGCCCCAATAAGCTGTCCAAGTTTGGAAATTCTATGGTGAAAGGTTTAATAAAAAAGTTAGGGTTAGGGGAAGAGCTAGAGTTAGAGCTAGTGTTAGGGTTAGAGTCAGTTTTATTTAAAATTCTTTGATACTTGGAAGGATTTATATTTTAGCTTACTCTGTTCCCCAGGTTTAGGCCTTCTTCATTCTCTGGTTCACTATTAGCAACATTTTGTATTTTAAAATTTCACTTACTTTTGACCTATACGAGAAAGTTAATGGAGTTGAAAATCAAACAGTGTTTGTCCTAGCTGCTTGAAACTTTACACAATCCATCAGTTCTCTGTAGGGACTCTGGTATGTTCCTTTTAAAAGTAGGCCAATGCTTAAGCATCCCAAAACAACTTAATCTGAGAGCCCTTTAGGAGAAAAAAAAAAAAAAATATATATATATATATATATATATATATATATATATATATATATATATATATATATATATACTGAAATACCTCCCATAATTATTTGGTCAGATTTGTTTGATGTGGCATAGGATTCATCACTTAGCTTGCCTCTCAAGGCTCCCCAATGGTGGGGATTCTAGGATCAAAGGTTCTCTAATCAGGTTAGGGTTAATGTTAGGTTTAAGGTTATGGCTAGGGCTAGGGTTATAGGAAATGGTAAGGTGAGAGTTAGTTTTGTTCAAATTTCTTTGATAATGAGCAGGAGTCATCTTTTATCTAGCCTTAGTATGCTCCCAAGGTATGTTCTTCTCAATTCAATGGTTCCCTATCATGAACACATTGTATTTTAAGATTTCACTTCATTTTGTCACCTATGGGTAAATTAAAATAGAGGTGGAAATCAAACAGGTAGCCCTTCCCCTAAATCTAACCCTAAACTTAACCATAAAATAGCCCTGATCCTAGGCCTAAGACTAACACTAAGCCTAGACCTATTCCTAAACCTAATTTAGCTTTAACCCTAACCCAAACCATAGCCCTAAGACTAATACTAACTCTTGCCATAGCCCTATTCCTAGTTTTAACCCTATTCTTTACCATAACCCAAACACTAGCCAGAATCATAGCTCTCACACTAGCCATAGCCCTAACTCTAGAACTATCCATAACTCTAAATCTACACCTAAGCCTAAACTCACCCTATCCATAGCAATAACACTAACACTAATCATAAAACTACCCTTTACTTTAGCTTTAGTCCTAAAACAAAACCGATCCATAGGACTAACACTAACCCTTAAACTAAACCAAATCCTAACCCTATATCTAGCCCTAAGACTACACTTAATTTGAGTCCTATCCCTAACCATAAAACGAACATTGACCCTGACACTAACTCTAGTTAAAAACATCACATTATATCTCAATCTAATCCTAAAACTAGACTCAGTTCTAAATGTAACCATAAAAGTAGCCCTAATTTTAACTTTAGTTCTTACATTACCATATCCCTAAGAAGAGCCCTAATGTAACACAAAACATAGCCATAATCCAAGACTCAACCATAGCTTTAAACCTAAATCAAACCTTAAACCTAGCCCTAACCCTTACCCTAAAACTAACCCTAACATTATTGCTTGCACTAAACCTAAACCCAACCCTACCCCTAGCCCTGACTCTAACCATAAACCTAGCCCTAACCCTAGCTCTAATCCTACACATTACCCAAACCCTAACTGAAACCGTAATGCTACTCTTCAATGTGACCATAGCACTATCATTAAACTTAACCTATGCATTACCCTAAACATAACCTGAACCCTAAACCTAAATATATCATTATGCTAACGGTAAGCTTAATCTAAATGCTAACCTAAGCCCTAATACTAACACTAAACCTAACCCTAAAAATAACCCTAACCCTGACACTAACCCTACTCCTAAAAATAACCCAAAATGTAACACTAGATCTAACCCAAATGCTAACCATACCAGTAATGCTAAACCTAAAAATAACTTTAAACATAACACTAAGCCTAACCCTAACACTAACACTAACCATAACCATAATCCTATCCCTAACACTAATCCCAACACAAACTTTAATCCTAACCCTAACCCTAACATTAAGGCTAATCCTAACACTAACCCAAAACCTAAACCTAATGCTAACACTAATACTAACCCTAACTCGAACCCAACCCTAGCACTAACCCTAAACCTAACCTACAATCTAACACAAACCCTACCATAACCCAAAACATAACACAAACCCTAACACTAAACCTAAACATAAAGTTAATCCTAATTGTTATCAAAACCCTAACACTAACCACAACCTGACACAAACCCTAATACTAAAACTAACACTAAACTTAACCCTATCCCTAATCCTAAACCTAATATAAACACTAACCCAATCCCTAACACAAACACTAATCCTAAACCTAACCCTAAAACTAAAACTAACCGTATCCCTAACCAAAACCATAATTTTAACTGAAAACCTAAACCTAACTTAACCCTAACCCTAACACAAAACATCACCCTAACATAAACATAACCCTAACACAAATCCTAAGCCTCACTCTAACACTAACTAACCCTAAGCCTAACTCTAACCATAACCTAACTCTAACCCAAACACAAACCCTAACCCAAACCATAACCCTAACCCTAAGCTAACCCTAAGGCTAACACTTACCTAATCCTAACACTAATCCTAAACCTAACACTAACTATAAACGTAACTCTAACACGAATCATAAACCTAACCATACCACTAAGCCTAACCCTCACTGAAAGACTATCCCTAAACCCAACACAAACTCTAAAACTAAACCTATTCCTAATCCTAACAGAAATCCTAACCGTAACACTAACTTTAACCCAAAAATACACTTAACCCTAATTTAAACCTAAACCTAACACTAAACCTAACTCTAAGCTTAATCCTTACCGTAACTGTAATCCTAACCTTAAACTTAACACAAAATCTATCCATAACAATAATACTAACATGAACCATAACCCTAACCCTCACACTAACCCTAACTCTAACTCTAACTTTACACCTAACCCTAATACTAAAACTATCCCTAACCCTAATCTGAAACCTAACCCGAACCCTAACACTAAACCTAACACTAACCCCAACCGTAATACTAAGCCTATCACTAACCCAAACTCTAAACCTAACCCTAAACCTTACCCTAATACTATCCCTAAACCTAACCATAGCCCAAAAACTAAACCTAAAACTAACCATAATCAGAACCCTAAAAATAAACCTAACACTAAACCTAACACTAACCCTAAACTGAACCATAAAGCAATCCCTAAAACCAACCCTAAAGTCACATTAAACCTAAGCCTAATCCTAAACCGAAAATAAACTATAACCCACCTCATGTCCCTGAACTTAACCTAACCGTAATCCTAACCATACTTCAAACCTAACCCTAACTATAACATTAAACCTAACACCAAACCTAACCCTATCACTAAGTCTAACCCTAACCCAAATCCTAACAACAATGCTAAACCTAACCCTAACCCTAACACTTACCCTAATACCAAACCTAAACCTAATCCGCAACTTAACCCTAACACTAATCCTAACCGTATCACTAACACTAATCCTAACTATAACCCTAACCCTAAAACTAACTATAACATGAATCCTAACCCTAACACTAAAACTAACCCTAACCCTGACACTAATCCTTAACTTGCTCCTAACCCTAAACCTAATTCCTAACTCTAACCCTAACACTAACTCTATCCTAACGATAACCCTAACACTAACTATACCATGATCCCTAACCCTAAACCAAACACTAACTCTAACCCTAAATCTAATGATAAGCTTAAACCTAACTTTAACCCTAATATTAACCCTATTTCTAACAATAACACTAAATCTAACCCTAACCCTAACACAAACTGTAATCTAAACAAAAACCCTGACCCTAAACCTAACCCTAAACCTTACCTAACCCTAACCCAAAACATAACACTAACCCAAACCCAAAACATAACAATAACCCTAACCCCAACCCTAACCCTAACCCTAACCCTAACACTATCCCTAAATCTAACACTAACACAAACACTAACACTAACACTAATCCTAACCCAAACCCCAATCCTAACGGTAAACCTAATGATTACAGTAACCCTAAAGTTAACACAAATCCTAACCATAACACTAACCCTAAATATAACCCTAACCCTAACATTAACACTATCCCTAACACTAACCGCAACCCTACACTTAACACTAACACAAACACTAACTTTAACATTAAATCTTACCTAAACCTAACCCTAAATCTAAACGTAACACTAACCCTAACTGTAAACCTAACACTAAATTTTACCCCAAGCATAAACTTCTCACTAAACCTAACGCTAAGACTAACCCTAAACTTAAACCTAACCATAACCCTAACACTAACCCTAACCCTAACCAAAACCCTTACCCTAAAACTAACCCTAAACCTAACCCTAAACTTAACTCTAACCCTAATCCTAATCTTAACTCTAAACCTAACCCTAACACTTAAACTAACCCTAAACCTAACCTGAAACAAAACTCTCACCCTAAGACTAAACTTAACCCTAACCCCAATTCTAACCATAACCCTAAACCTAACACTAACCCATACCCTAAACCTAACCCTAACAGATACCCAAAAAATAACAGTAAACCTAACCCTAGGCCTCACACTAAACCTAAACCTAACCATAAACAGAACCCTAACACTAAACCCAACACTGAACCTAAAACTAAACCTAACACTAAATGTAACCATACCCTAACCCTAACCAACCCTAATTGAAACACTAACACTAACCATACCCTAACCCTAACCCTAATTTTAACACTACCTCTAACCATAAAACTAACCATAATACTAACACTAAAATTATCCCAAACCCTAACACTAACCTTAAATCTAGACTTAACCCAAACACTAATACTAACTCTAACCCTAACCCTAACACTAACACTAACATTATACCTAACCCTAACTCTAAGCCTAACCCTAACCCTAACCCTAAACTTAACCCTAAACCTAACCCTTACCCTAACTGAAACCCTGTCACTAACACTAACCCTAATACTTACCTAACCCTAACACTAAAACTAAACCTAACATTAACACTAACACTAACACTAAACATAACCCTAATACTAGCCTAACACTAACACTAAACCTAACCCTAAATCTAACCCTCACCGTAAACTTAACAATTATTGTAACCCTAGCCCAAACATGAGCCCTATCCCTACCTCTAAACCGAACATAACTCTAACACTCTAAACCTCATTATAACACTAACCCTCATCCGAACCCTAACACAAACCCTAAACCATATACTAACCTTAAACTAAACCTAACCCTATACCTAACCCCTACCCTAAATCTAAACCTAAACCTAAACCTAACCGTAACACTAACCCTAATCCTCACCCTAACCCTAATTCAAAAACTAACACTAACCCTAACTGTAATCCTAACAACAACCTTTAACCTAAATCTAACCTTAACCCAAACACAAAATATTTCCTTAACCCTAACTCTAATTGTAACCCTAAAACTGACATATACCTAATTCTAACCTTAACCATAACCCTAACACAATCCCTAACAAAACATAACCCTAAACATAACCTAACACTAACCCTAACTTTTAAATAACATTAAACCTAACAATAACACTAACATTAACACACTAAAACTAACCCTAACCCAAACCCTAATCATAACTCTAACCCTAACCCCAGCACTAACCCTATCACTAACTATAACCATAAGCCTAATCCTAAACCTAACACTAACCCTATCCCTAACCCTTACTTTAACACTAGCACTAATACTTACCCTAACCTAATGCTAACACTATATCTAATCTACCCATAACCCTAAAATTAACCGTAAAACTATCCCTATGGCTCACTCTAACCCTCTTTCTAATCATAACAGAAACCCTAATTTTAACACTAATCCAACACAAAAACCTAAACAAAACCCTTAACCTAACACAAACCATAATACTTACCTGAACACAAAGCTTAACACTAACGCTAACCAAAACCCTAACCCTAATTCTAAAACTAACCCTAACCCTAACTGGAACCCTAACCCTAACCCTAACCCAAAAACTAATCTTAACCATAAACATAACCCTAACCCTAACACTAACCCTAGTAATAAGCCTAACCCTAACCGTAACACTATCCCTAACCCTAATTGTAACCCTAAACCTATCCCTAACACTAGCACTATTCCTAAAGCTAACCCTAACACTAATACTAACACTGAACCTAACCCTAAAACTAACCCTACCCCTAACCCTCACCCTAAACCTTACCCTAACACAAACCATAAACCTAACACTAACCCTAACACTAATTCTAACCTACAAGTAACCCTAAAACTAATCCTAAACGTAAATCTAAGTGTCACTCTAACCCGAATCCTAACCATAACCTTAACCTAATCATATGCTTCACTCTAACCCTCCTTCTAATCATAACCAAAAAACAAATTTTAAATCTAACCCTAACACAAAAATAAGCTAACCCTTTCCCTAACACACACAAAAAAAATATTCTTACCCTAACACTAAACTTAACACTAACCCAAACCTTAACTCTAACCCTAACCCAAAAACTAAACTTAAACATAAACCTAACCAAAATCCTAACACTAAACCTACCCATAACCCTAACCCTATTGGTAACACTAACCCTAACACTAATTCTAACCTTAACCTAAAAGTAAACCTAAACCTATACCTAACCCTAACACTATCCCTAATGCTAACCCTAACACTAACCCTAACACTATCCCTAACACTGAACCTAACCCTAAACATAATGCTACCTATAACCGTCAACCTAAACCTTACCATAACATAACTAGCAACTCAAGCACTAATCCTAACACTAACCCTAACACTAACCCTAACCTACAAGTGACCCTAAAACTAATCCTAATTCTAAACCTTAACCTAACCCTAAGCCTCACTCTACCCCTAATCCTAACCCTAACCCTAAGCCTTACCCTATACCTAACCTTAAAAAAAAACCCTAACCCTTAACCTTACCCTAACACAAACCATATCCCTCACACAAACACAATCCTAACACTAAATCTAAACCTAAACCGAATTCTAAAACTAACCCTAACCCGAACCCAAACCCTAACACTATCCGTAACTCTAAAACTAAAAACCCTAAACATAACCCTAACCCTAAGCCTAAAATAAACCATAAAACTAAACCTAACCCTAATTGTAACACTAACACTAACCCTCACCGTAGCCCTAACACTAAACCTATCACTAACCCAACACTCTCCCTAATTCTAACCCTAACACTAACACAAAATCTAACCCTAAAACTAACCCAACTCTAAAGAACACTAACACTATCTCTAACCCTAACACTAACACTCTCACGAACCATAATCCTAGCACTAACACTAACCCTAAACCTCACCATAAATGTAACCTTAACCCTAACAATTACTCTAACCCTATCTTTAACATTAAGCCTCAACCTAACTCTAACACTAACACAAACACTAATCTGAAAACTAATCCTAATTCTAACTGTAACACTAACCCTAGTTCTAACCATAAACCTACAACTAACTTTAAATCTAACCCTTACCAAAACTCTAACGCAAAGCCTAAACCTAACCCTAACTGTAACCATAACACTAATCCACACCCTAACCCTAACCCTAATACATACCCTAACTTTAATGCTAACCCTAACACAAACCCTAACCAAAACATAACCGTATCCCTAACTTAAATTTAACCCTAACTTTTACCTAACCCTAACACTAACACTAACCCTAACACTAAATCTGAACCTAACCCTAACACTAAGCCTAAACCCACCCTATCCCGATAACTAACCGTAAACTTAACCCCACCTTAAACCTAAAAATAATCCTAACACTAACCATAACCCTAAGCCTAACCCTAAATCTAACTCTATTCTTAACCATAACCCTAAAGATAACCTTAAACCTAACCATATAACAAACCATAACCTAAACCTAACAATGACCCTAAATAACCCTAAACCCAACCATAACCCTAACTCTAAAACGAACCCTAACTCTAACCTGAACCCTTACCCAAAACCTAACCCTATCCCAAACACTAACCCTAAAACTAACACTAACCCCATCTGTAACCCTAATAATAAACTTAAACCTAACTGTAACCCTAAACTTAACTCTTAACCTAACGCTAACACAAAACCTAACCATGACACAAACACTAACATTAAACCTAACACTAAACCTAAACTTAAGCATATTCTTAACCCTACCACTAAACCTAACCCTAACCCTAAGCCTAACCCTAACCCCCTAAACCTAACCCTAATGCTCACCCTAACACTAACATCAACCCTAAAGCTTACTGTAACCTTAACCCTAACTCGAAGACTAACCTAACCCTAACCATAACCATTAACCTAACACTAACCATAACATTAAACCTAACCCTAACCATAACCCAAATACTAAAACTAACCTTAACCTGAACCCTAATTCTGACACTAAAACTAAAGTTAACTCTATTTCTAATGCTAACCATAACACTAACCCTAAACCTAACCCTAACAATAACCATAACACTAAACCTAATCCTAACCATAACCCTAAAAATAATCCTAACACGAATCCTAACACTAACACCAATCTAACCATAACCCTAACTTTTAAACTACTCCTAACTCTAACCTTAACCCTAACACTAATCCTAACCCTATCCTTAATCCTAACAGTAATCCTAATTGTAACCCTAACACTAACTCTAACACTAACTCTAACCCAAACCCTTACCCTAAAATAAATCCTAACCCATTGATTCCATATCATTAACTCTAACCCTAAACCTAACCCTAACACTAATTTTAAACCTAAAACAAACAATAAGCCTAACCCTAACAAAAAACATTACCCTAACTCTAAACCTAAACCTAATCCTACTCATAACCCTAACCCTAACACTAACCCTAACACAAACCTTATCCGAAACCTAAACCTAACTTTGTCCCTAATCCTAACCCTAACTCTAACCCTAACCTTAACCTTTACCCTAACCCTAACACTCATCTAATCCTAACCCTAAATCTGATGCTAAACCTAACCCAAACCTAACACTAACCATAAACCTAACTATTACCCTAACCCAAACACTAACATTAACCCTAATATTAACCCTAACACTAATACTAACCAAATCCACAATCCTAACCCTAAACCTAATTCTAACAATTACCCTCAACCTAAATCTAACCCTAACACAAATCCTAACCCAAACACTAACCTGAACACTAACCCTAACCCTCACCCTTACCTTAACACTAAACCTAAATGTAATCCTAACACTAACACTAAACCTCATCATAAACTTAGCCCTAACCTTAAAACTAAATCTAACTCTAATACTAACACTAACCATAAGCCTAACTGTAACCCTAAACCAAACATGAATCCTAACCCAAACCCTAACCTTAACTGTAACACTAACCGTAAACTTAACCGTAAACCTACACCTTACCCTAACAGTAAACCCAAACCTAACCTTAACACGAACCCTATCCCTAAACCTACTTATGACCCTAACACTAACCCACATCCTAACAATAAACCTAATAAAAACCCTAACTTTAACTCTAAACCTAACATAAAACCTAACACTAACCCAACCCCTAATCCTTGTCTAAACATAACCCTATCCCTAACACTAACCCTAACACTAACACTAACACTAACTTTAATTCTAACCCTAACACAAATCCTAACCCCAACCATAACTATATAACTAACACTAACCCTAACTCTAAGACTAAACCTAACACTAACACTACACCTTACTTTTAATCGAACTGTAAGACTAATATTACACCTAATGATAACCCTAACCATAGCACTAACCCTAACCCTAATTCTAATGCTAAATGTAACCCTAACTCTAATCCAAAACCTAACCCTAACAGAAACTCTAAACCTAAACCTAACACTAACCCTAACACTAAACCTAAACCTAACCCTAACCCCAATTCTAAAACTAACCCTAACCCTTACATGAACCCTAATGCTAACCATAACCCTATCATAAAAACTAACCCTAAACCTAACACTAACCCTGAGCTTAACCTTAAGCCTAACCCTAACAAAAAATGTAACCTTAATCTTAACTGTAACCCTAACCCTAACCTAAACCCTAACCCTAACACAAAGCTTAACACTAACTGTAACCCTAAACCTAACTGTAACCCTAACACTAATCCTAACCCTAACCTTAACCCTAACAATAAACCTAAACCTAACCCTAACACTAACCCTAAACCTAAACCTTACCCTACACCTAACCCTAAACTGAATACTAACCATAACCCTAACACTTACCCTAACCATAACCCTAACCCTATCCCTAACCTTAAAATAACCCGAACCTAATGCTAACAAAAATCCTAACCTAACCCTAAACCCATACCTGTTTAACCCTAAACCTAACCCTAACAATAACCGTAACCCTGACCCTAAACCTAACCCTAAAACTCACCAAATACTAATCCTACATCTAACAATAACCCTAACCCTAGCCATAGCCCTAAACCTAGATCTAACCATATCAATAAATCTAAGCCTAAACTTCACCCTACCATTAGCCCTAACAGTATTGCTAATCATAAAACTAGCCCTATCCCTAGGCCTAGTTCTAAAACAAAACTGAGCCATAGCCCTATCCTTACCTAACCTTAACACTAGATCTGACATTAGCCCTATCCCTAGCCCTAATCCTAGTTCTAGTCACAGCCTTAATCCTTACCCTGATCTTAACCCCAGCCCGATCAATAATTTTATCCCTTGTCCTAGGACTAAACATAGCTGTAATATCATACTTTACCATAACACTAACACTAACCTTAACCCTAGCCCTACACCTAGGCCTAAACATAACACTAACCCTATAACTAATCCTAGCTCTAATTTAGGCCTAACACTAAACTTAACCCTATCGCTATCCCTAAGACTAACTCTAACTCTCACCTAAGCCCTATCCCTAGTTCCAAACCTATCCCTTACCATAATCAAAAACCTAGCCCTATCTCTAGCCCAACCTTAGCCCTAACCTTTGCCTTACCCCTAAACCTGGATCAAACCCTAACCTTAAGGCTAAATCTCCTCATAACACTAGCCCTAACAACAATGCTAATTGGAAAACTCGCCATATCCCTAAACTAGCCATAAAACAAAAAAAACTGAGCCATAAATCTAACCCTAACACTTAAACTAAACCAAACACTAGCCCTAATCATAAACCTAACCATAACCCTAGCCCTGACTCTAAACCTAAACATCTCCCTATCCCTAAGTCGAGCTCATACTCTAACACTTACCCTAAACCTCACACTAGCCCTAATCCTAATGTTAACCCTAGCACTTACCTTAGCTCTAACCCTATCCATTACCCTAAAGAAAAGCCTAATGCAAATGCTTACCCTTGGCCTAACAATAACCCTATTGCTAATACTAATCCTATACATTATTCTAAACTTAACTAGAAACATAAACCTAATTCTATCCATTACACTAACCCCAATCCGAACCCACCACTATTCAAGCATTAACCAACAATCTTAACCTAAACCAAACCCTACCCAGACCCTGAATCTAATAATAACCCTAGCTCTAAACTTGACCCTTACCCCACACCTAAACCTTACAATAGATATAGCAATAACCTAACACTAAAACTAATTCTAACCATAAACCTAGACCTTACATTAGCCCTAGCCCTAATCCTAGCCCTAGCCCTAACTCAAACCCACAGGCTAGCCTTAAACCTATCCTTAATCGAAACCTGAACCCTAACAAAACCCTAACCCTAATTCTAACTCTCGACCTATCCCTAAAACTAGCTATAACCCCATCCCTTTCCCTAAACATAACCCTATCACAAACACTAACATTAACCCTAAACTAGCCCAAACCCTCACATTAACCCAGTGTTAATCCTAGCCCTAATTTATCCCTAACCTTAAACCTACCACTAACCCTAGCCCTAATACTAACTCTAACCCTCACCCTAGCCCTATTTCTAGTTCTAACCCTCTCTGTTATCATAACCATAACACGAGCCCTAATTTTAGCCCTAACCATAGCCCTTGCCCTAAACCTAGATCTAACCATAACAATTAATATAAGATTTAACCTCACCTTACTACTAGCGCTAACATTATTGCTATTCCCAAAACTAGCTCTAGCTCTAAAACAAAACTGAGCCATAGGCCCAACCCTAACTATACCCTAAACGTATCCCTAGACCTGACTTTAGCCCTATCCCTAATTCTTACCCTAACACTAACACAAATCCTAACCATACACCTTGCCTTAACCCTCACCCTAAATTCAGTCCTATTCCTAATCCTAAAAGTAACACTGATCCTGACTCTGACCCTAACACTAACCCTATCTCCTATCATCCCCCTAAATCTAAACCTAATATAAACACTAGACCTAGTCCTACTGCTAACCCTAATACCAGCCCTAATTGTAACCCTAGTTCTTACATTAGCCGTAGTCCTACACTAGCCCTAACCTAACCCAACACCTAGCCCTAATTCGAGCTCTAACTCTAGATTTAATTGTAGCCCTAACCCTATCCCTAGCCTAACACTTAACCTTAACCTAAACCTAAACCTTGTCCTAACCCAAAACCTAAACCGAACCATAGCCCTATTTCTAACCATAACATTAGCCCTACACCTAGATATAATTTTATCCATTACCCTAACCATATCCTAAGCATATTTTATCCCTAGGCCTAACACTAACCATAGCCCTAACCTAACCATAATCCTAGTCCTAAATGTAGCTCTAATCCTATCCATTACCACAACCATATCTTTAAAATTCTATACCTAGGCCTAACTCTAACCCTATTCCTTAACCTAACCCTTTCCATTATACTAAACCTAACCTGAACCTGAAACCAAACCATATCCATTACCCTAACCCTAATGCTAATTTTAGCCCTAACACAAAACCTTAACCTAACCCATACCCTAACCCTTACTCTGACCGTAATAATAACCCTAGCTGTAAATCTGACCCTAACGCTCAACATAACACTTACAATAGACCTGGCCATAAACCTAAACCTAAAACTATCCCTAACCATAATCTATAACTGACATTAGCCCTAGACCTAATCCTAGCCCCAACCCTAACACAAGCTCTACCCCTAATCCTAGCCCTAAGCTTACCCTTAATCCTTATCCTAACGTTAGCTGGAGCCCTAAAACTAATTTTATCCCACGCCCTAGCTGTAACATTATACCTTACGCTAACGCTAATGTTAACCCTAACCCAGCCCTAATTCTAGGCCAAAACCTAACACTAACCCTAGGGCTAATACTAGCCCTAATGTAAACCTAATACTAAACCTAATCCTATCCCTAGCCCTAAGACTAAATCTAACTTTTGCCCTAGCCCTATCCAAAGTTCAAAACCGATTTCTTACCATATCCCAAACCTGGCTCTATCCTTAGCCCCAACCCTAACTGTAACCATCACCCTAGCCCTAAACCAAGTTGTAATCCCTAACCTTAAGTCGAAACCTCATCCTAATAGTAGCCACACACCTAATGCTAATTGGAAAACTAGCTCTAACCCTAACCTAGCCCTAAAACAAAACTGAGCCATAATCCTAACCATAACCTTTAACCTGAATCAAACACTAACCTTACACCTATCTCTAAATTTAGCCCTAATTTGAGTCCTAACCATAACTATAGAAATAACCCTGACCCTTAGTCGGACCCTAAAAGTACCACTAGCTCTAAACGTTGCCATAATGCTAACACTAGAACTAGCCTGAATCAGAAAACTAGTTCTTTCATTAGCCGTAGCCCTAATGCTCACACACATTTTAGCCTTAATCCGAGCCCTGACTCTAACCCTAACCCTAACTGTACCTCTAAACCTATGCCTTACCCTATGCCAAACCCTCTCCCAAATGCTACTATAGTCCTAACCTTAATCCTTAGCCTACCCCAAACCTTAACTCTATTACTAGTCTTAAACCTAGGCTTTATTTTAGATTTTACCCTAATCCTAACCCTGATCCTTATTCTGACCATAACACTAACCCTAGATCTAAACCTGAGCGTAATATTAAACTGAACAATAACACTACCTCTACCAGTAAACCTATACCTAAACCTAACAGGAACACTAGCACTAGACCAAACCTAATAATAAATATACTCATAAATCTAGCCTTAGCCCTAAACAAAAACCTAGCACTAGCCTTAACAATAACCCTTAACCTAACGTAGAGATTAAACCTATCAATAGACTAAACGCTAGTCCTAATTGTGGCCCTAAACATAATACTAACCCTAAACCAACAATGACCCTTAACCTAATAGTAACCCTAGCTGTAAACCTTATCATAAACCAAACCATAACCCTAACACTATACTTATCCATAACCCTGACTCTAACACTAGCCATAAACATATCCCTAGCTCTTACATTACCCATAGCCCTAATGTTAGCCCTAAACATCACACAAAACCTAGCCCTTATCCAAGCCCTAAACATAGCCTTAATCATAACCCTAACCATAACCTTAGACCTAAACCTAATGCTAACCCTCGCCCTAGCCCTAACCCTAGCTCAAACTCTAATCTTTAGCCTAAAAATAACCCTAACCCTAAACCTGACACTAGCCTTGACTCAAAACCTAACCCTCGACCTAGCCCTAGCCCTAGCTCAAATGCCTACACTTACCCTAATCCTAACATTAACCTTAGGCTAACCCTCTCCCTCTCCCTAGCCCCAACCCTGGCTCGAACTCTAATCCTTAGTCTAAACATAAACCTAAACCTAAACTTAACCCAAACCCTGACTCAAACCCTAATCTTCGCCCTATCCCTAACCCTAGCTCAAAAGCCTACACTTACCCTAAAACTAATCCTAACTGTAACTCTAGCCCTAATCTTACCTCTAACCCTACCCATAACCATAAAGATAAGTCTAACCCAAATGCTATCCCTAGGCCTAACCATAACTCTATTGCTAACACTAACCCTATCCATTACTCTAAACCTAACCGGAACCATAAACCTAATCCTATCCATTACCCTATCCAGAACACTAACCCTAAAGCTAATTTAATCCTTAACCCTAAAACATAATCTAAACCAAACACTTCCCATACCCTGACACTAATAATACACATAGCTCTAAACCTGACCCTTACCCTAAACCTAACCCTTATACTAGACATAGATATAACCTAACACTAAAACTAATACTAAACATAAACCTAGATCAAACATTAGCCCTAGCCCTAATCCTAGCCCTAATCCTTACACAAACCCTCAACTTAACCCTAAACATATCCTGAATCCTAACCCAAACACAAACCTTAATCCTAACCCTAATTGGAACACCCACCATAGACCTAAAGCTAGCTATAACCCTATCCCTTCCCATAAACCTAATCCTAACCCTAACACTAACACTAACCTTAACACAAGGTCTAATCCTAACACTAACTCTAGTGCTAATCCTAGCCCTAGTTTAGTTCTAAACCTAAACCTACCCGTAACCATAGCCAAAGACTAACTCGAACACTTGCCCTAGCCCTATTTCTAGTTCAGACCCTATCCATTACCATAACCCTAACAATAGCCCTAACCTTAGCCTTAGCCCTAAACCTAGATCTAACCCTAGCCATAGCCCTAAACCTAGATCTAACCATAACAATAAATCTAAGCCTAAACTTCACCCTACCACTAGCCCTAACACTAGAACTAATCATAAAACTAGCCCTAAACCTAGGCCTAGATCTAAAACAAAACTGGTCCATAGCCCTATCCTTAACCCTAGCCTAACCTTAACCCTAGACCTGATATTAGCCCTATCCATAGACCTAATCAATCCTAGTTCTAAGCCTATACTTAATACTAACCCTAATTTTAACCCTAGCCCTAAACCTAATTTTATCTCTTTTTCTAGCAGTAAACATAGCTGTAAAAATTGTACCTTACCCTAACCCTAATGCTAATCCTAACACTAGCCCTAAACCTAGGCCTAAATCTAACACTAACCCTAACACTATTCCTAGCCCTAAATTAGCCCTAACACTAAACCTAACCTCATCCCTATCCATAAGACTAACTCTAATTCTCACCCTAGCCTTATCCCTAGTTCTACATCTATTTCTTACCATAACCAAAATGCTAGCCCTATCCCTAGTCCCAAATTTAGCCCTAACCTTTGCCCAAGGCTTAAACCTGGATCTAAAACTAAAATTAAGTATGAACCTCACACTTACAATAGCTCTAACACTAATGTTAATTGGAATACTAGCCCTAAATCTACCCTAACCCTTAAACAAAACTGAGCCATAACAATAACCTTTAACCTAAGTCAAACCCTAAAGCTACAACTAGCCCTAAACCTAGCCCTAATTAGAGTCCTAACCCTAACCCTAGAAATAACCCTGACACTGACTCAGCCCCTAACACTAACCCTAGCTCTAAACATTGCCCTAACGCTAACCCTAAAAATAACCCTAAGCAGAAACCTAGTTCTTTCATTAGCATTTATCATTAGTTCTTATCATAGCCCTAATGATAAAACAAATCCTATCCCAAATCCAAGATCTAACTCTATTTTTTAACTCTAACCCTAACCCTAACCCTAGCCTTAAACCTAACCCTAACCCTAAACCTAAATTAAACCCTATCTCTTTCCCTCAGCCAAACCCTCACGATAATGCTACACTGGTCCTAAACTTAATCCTTAGCCTACCTCAAACCCTAACTCTATTACTAGTCCTCTCCTCTCCTTCATTCTAGCTCTAAACCTAATCCTAACCCTGACCCTTATTCTGACCCTAACACTAACCCTGAGTCTAAAACTGACCCTAACACTAAACCGAACCTTAACACTTTCCATACCGGTAAACCTATACTTAAACCTAACAGTAACACTAGCACTAGACGAAACCTAATCCTAAATATAGTCATAAAACTAGCCCTAGTCCTAAACAAAAACCTAGCACTAGACCTAAAAATAACCGTTAACCTAACTTAAAGATCAACCCTATCCCTAGAAGCAACGCTAGTTGTAATTCTGGCACTCACACTAAATATAACCCTATCCTGAACAATGACCCTTAACCCTAAACAAACTCTAGTTGTAAACCTTATCCTAACCCAAAACTAAACCCTAATATTAGACATATCCATAACCCTGACCCTAAAACTATCCATAAATATATTCCTAACTTTTATATTTCCCATAGCCCTAATGTTAGCCCTAAACCTCACACAAAACCTAGCCATTATCCTAGCCCTAAACCCAGCCCTAATCATAACCCTAAACATAACCCTAGACCTAAGCCTTATCCTACTCTCAGCTGAGCCCTAAACCTAGCTCAATCTCTAACCCTTACCCTAAACATAACCCTAACCCTAACCCTACACCTGACTCTAACACTAATTCTCGCCCAAGACCTAACCCTAACTTAAATGCTAATACTTAAACTAAAAGTATCCCTGACACTAACACTATGCCTCACCCTAACCCTAGCCCTAATCATAACCTTATGCCTAGCACTAACCTTAGCTCTAACACTATCCATTACCCTAAAAATGAGCGTGACTTATATGTTAACCCTAGGCATAACGCTAACCCTATCGCTAACACAAAACCTATACATTACTCTAAATCTAACCTGAACCCTAAACCCAATCCTATCAATTACCCTATCTAGACCAGACATTAGCCTATACCTAATCCTATCCCTAGCCCTAACACAAACCCTCAGCACTAAACATAGCCTTAATCCTAACCCTAGCCCTAACCCTAATTTTAACACTCGCCCTAGCCCTCAACCTAGCTGTAACCTGATTCATTCCCCTAACCCTAACCCTAAACCTAGCCCTAAGTCTAGTCCTAATTTAGCCCTAAACCTAAACCTAACCCTAACCCTATCCCTAAGACTAACTCTAACTTTCGCCCTAGCCCTATTTCTACTTCTAACTCTATCCATTAATAACCCTACCACGAACACGAACCTTAGCCCTAAACATAGCCATAGCCCTAAACCTAGACCTAACCATAAGAATAAATCTAAGCCTAAAACTCACCATACCACTAGCGCTAACACTATCACTAATCCTTAAAGTAACCCTAGCTGTAAAACAAAACTGAGACAAAGCCCTAACCCTAACCCTAACAAAATCATAATTCTAGACTAGATATTAAACTTATCCCTAATTATTACCCTAACCCTTACACAAACCCTAACCCTAAACCTAGCCTTAACCCTAGCCCTAATTCAAGTCTATCTCTAACTTTCATCAGTAACACTGATGCTGACTCTGACAGTAACACTAACCCTATTTCTAATCATCAACCTAAACCTAAACTACACACTAGATTTAGACATAATGGTAAACTTAACACTAGCCCTAATCATAACACTAGTTCTAACATTAGCCCTAGTGCTAAATAGCCCTAACCTAACTCAAAACCTAGACCTATTAGAGCCCTAAACCTAGCTTTAACCCTAGCCCTAACCCTTACCCTAGACCTGAAACTTAACCTAAACCTAACCATAAACCTAAACCTTGTCCTAATCCAAAATCTAACCCAAACCATAGCCCTAATTCTAACCAAAATCCTAGCCCTTTCCCTAGCTCTAATCTTATCCATTACCCTAGTCATAACCCTATCCAAATTCTAACCCTAGGCCTAACTCTAACCATTGCTGTAACCTCACCATAACCCTAGTCCTAACAGTAGCTCTAATCCAACCTATTACCCTAACCATAACCCTAAACGAATTCTATCCCTAGGCCTAAACCTAAACCTATCCCTAACTCTAAACCTGTATATTACTCTAAATCTAACCTTAACCCTAAACTTAACCATATCCATTACCCTAACCCTAACACTAACCCTAAAGCTAATTTGAGCCCTAAGCCTAATCCTTAACCTAACACATGCCCTAAACCTGACTCTGACCCTAATAATACCCCTAGCTGTAAACCTGAACCTAACATTAAACCTAACACTTACAATAGATCTGGCCATAATCCTTACCCTAAAACAATCCCTAACCATATCCCTAGAACTGTCATTCGCCCTATCTCTAATCCTAGCCCTAACCTAACACAAATCCTAGCCCTAATCCTAGCCCTAAGCCTAGCCTTAATCCTAACCCTAACATTAACCCTAGCCCTAACCCTAATTTTATGCTTTGCCCAAGCATTAAATGTAGCTGTAACATCATACCTTAACCTAACCCTAATTTTAACCCTAAACCTAGCCCTAAACCTAGGCCTAACCCTACCACTAACCATAGCTTTAATCTAGCCCTAATTTAGCCCTAGCCCTAAACCTAACACTATCCCTAGCCCTAAGACTAACTCTAACTCTCACCCTATCCCTATCCCTAATTCTAAACCTATCTGTTACCATAACCCAAACCCTATCTCTATCCCTAGCCCCAACACTAGCCCTAAACTTCACCCTAGCCCTAAACCTCTATCTAACCCTAACCTTTAGCCTAAAGCTCACTCTAACAATAGTCCTAACCCTAATGCTAATTGGAAAACTATCTCTAACAATACCCTAGCCCTAAAACAAAATAGAGCAAAAATCTATCCTTAACCTCTAACCTAAGCCAAACCCTAACCCTACACCTAGGCCTAAATGTAGCCCTAATTTGAGTCCTAACACTAACCCTAGAAGTAACTCTTACCCTACTCGGATCCTAACAGTAACCCTAGATCTAAACATTGACCTAACGCTAACCCTAGATCTAGCCCTAATCAGAATCCTAGTTCTTTCATTAGCTCTAGTCCTAATGCTAATACAAATCCTAACCCTATTCCAAGACCTAAACCTAGGTTTAACCCTAAACCTAACCCTAACCCTAACCCTAACCCTAACTCTACCTCTAACCCTATCACTTACCCTAACCCAAAGCCTCACCCTAATGCTACCCTAGTACTAACCATAATCCTTAGCCTAACTCAAACCCTATCTCTATTACTAGTCCTAACCCTAGCCCTCATTCTAGCTCTAATCTTAACTCTAAGCCTGACCCTTATTCTGAATCTAACATTAATCCCAGGTCTAAACCTAACACTAACCATAAATTGAATCCTAACCCTACCACTATGAGTAAACCTATACCTAAACCTAACAGTAACACTAACACTAGACCAAATCTAATCATAAATAGAGTCATAAATCTAGTGTTAGCCCTAAACAAAATCCTAGCACTAGCCCTAAAAATAGCTGTTAACCTAACGTAAAGAATAATTCTATGCCTAGACCCAACGCTAATCTGAAATATGGCCCTCACCCTAAACCGAACCCTACCCTGAACAATGACCATGACCCTAAAACAAACCCTAGCTCTAAATCTCATCCTAACCCAAAACCTAATTATAACACTAGACTTATCCATAACCCTATCCATAAAACAAGCCATGACCATATCCCTAGCTTTTACATTACCCATAGCCCTAATGCTAGCCATAAATCTCACACAAAACAGCCCTTATCCTAGCCCTACACCTAGCCCTTATTGTAACCCTAACAATAAGCCTAGATCTAACCCTAACCCTAACCCTCACCCTAAGCTGAATTCTAGCTAACCTCTAACCTTAATCTAAACATAACCCTAACCCTAATCCTAACTTTAGCCCTGACTCTAACCCTAACACTCATACTAGACCTAATCTTAGCTCAAATGCTAACATTTACACGAAACAAAACCCTGACATGAACCCTAGGCCTAACCGTTACTCTAGTCTTAATTCCAACATTAACCCTAGCTCTAACATTAGCTTGAACCCAACCAATTACCCTAAAGATAAGCCTAACCCAAATGCTAACCCTAGGCCTAACACTAACACTATTGCTAAAATTAACTCTATTTAGTACTCTAAACCTAACCTAAAACTTAAACCTAACCCTATCAATTACCATAACCTGATCCCTAACCTTATCCCTAATGCTAATTCAAGCTTTAACCCTAAATCCTAACCTAAACCAAAGCCTTCTTGACCACTGGCCCAAATCATACAGCTAGTTTTAAACTGGAACCTTAAAATAAACCTAACCCTTACACTAGACCTAGCCATAGCCTAAACCTAGAACTAACCATAACCATGAACCCAGACCTGATATAAGCCCCAGCCCTAATCCTAGCCCTAACCCTAACACAAAAACTAGTGCTCAACTTAGGCCTTTACTTAGCCATAATCCTAACTCAAACCCAACTCTAGGCCTATCTCTAATTTTAACCCTCACCCTAGACCTCAACCTAGCCCTAGACCCTACCCTCGATATAATCATAACTCTATATTTGACCATCATCCTAAGCCTAAACCTCAACCTACCACTAGACCTAACACTATTGCTAATCCTAAAACTAGCCAGAACCCTAGACTTATCCCTTAAAGAAAAAACGAAGTCATTGTCCTAACCATAAATGTTAACCTAAACCAAACCCTAACCCTAAACCTAGCCATAACCTTCTAGCTCTAATTCATGTCCTAGTCCTAAAATTAACTCTGACCCTGACTTGTATTCTAACACTAACCTTAATTCTAAATATCACACTAACCCTAAAGATAGTGCTAACACTAGATCTATACCTAATACTAACTCTAATTATAACCTTAGTTCTTATATTAGCCATAGCCCTAATCCTAACCCTAAACCTAGCCCTAACCCTAGCTCTAAGTCTATCACTTATCCTAACCAAACCCTATTCATAATGCTAACCTTAGTCCTAATCCTTATCCATAGCCTAATCCAAACGCTAACCCTATCCTAACCCTAGCCCTCATTATAGCTCTAACCCTAACTCAAATCATTACCCAAATACAAAATCTCAGTCTAAATCTGACCATAACCCTTAACCAGACCCTAAAACTAGCCCTACCAGTAAACTTATACCTAAACCTATGCCTAACACTAGCCCTAGATCAAAGCCTAATCCTAAATATAGTCATAACACTAGACCTAGACCTAAAAAACCCTGAGCACTTGCCCTAACATAATCCTTAACTTAAAGCGAACACTAACCCAATCCCTAGACCTAAACATAGTCCTAATTCTGGCTTTCACACTAAATCTAACTCTAACCTGTACACTGACCCTAACATTAACATTAAGCCCAGCTCTAAACCTGAACCTAACCAAAACCTAAACCTAACACTTGACATAGCCATAAACCTAACCTTAAAACTAGCTCTAATCAGAACCCTAGATCTGAAATTACACATAGCCTTAACCCTGGGTCTAAACCTAACACAAAACCTAGCCCTATTCTGAGGCCTAATCTTACCCTAAGCATAACCATAATCATAAATGTAGCCCTAACCCTAACCATTGCCTTAGACATACCCTAGCTCAAAGCCTAACCCTTAGCCTAAACATAAACCTAGACCTATTCATAAACATAAACGTAACCCTAGCACTAATCCTAAACTTAATCCTAGTAGTAACCCTAGCTCTAAACCTAACATTACCCGAACCCTAACCCTAACCCTAATAATAACCCTAGCCCTAAACCTAACCCTATTCCTAACCCTAATCATAAACCTAATCATTGACTTAACCCTAAACCTAACCCTTGCCATAAACTTAACCCTAAACCTTACCATAAATCTAAACTAAAACTATCCCTGAACAATTTGAACATAACCTGAACTTAACCCTAAAACTAATCTTAATTCTAATCCAATACAGTACTCTAAAACTAACCCTAACCCTAATGAAAACCTTAGCCCTATCCCCAACCCTAACCCTAACAATAACCGTGACCCAAACCTACACCAACACTAAACCTAACACTCCTTCTAGCCCTAACCGTACCTTAAACCCTAACCTTTACACTAACACTATCCCTAGCCCTAGCCCTAATTATAACCCTAACTCTAGCACTAATCCTAATACTAAACCTTGTTGTAATCCTAGCCCTTATAATAGCCCTATTCCTAACCCTAATCCTTACCCTAGAATTAAGACTAACTATAATTCTCACACAAGACCTATCCCTACTTCTAACCCTATACCTTACTGTAACCGTAACCAAAGCCCTAAACATAGTCATAACCCTTGGCCTACCACTAATTCTAGATTGAAACCTCTCTCTAAAACTAACCCTATCCCTTACTGTAACCCTAACCCAAGCCCTAACCCTAGTCATAATCTTTAGCACTAGCACTAACCTGTCTCTAAAACTAACCCTAAACTGAGGCCTCAGCCTAACACTGAAATTACTTCTAACCCTAATTTTATTCCTAAAACTAGCTGTAACTCTAGCTGTAGCCCTAAAACAAAACAGAGCCATACCCTTAACACTAACCATTACCCTAGAACAAACCCTAAACTATACCTGCCCTAACCCTAGCCCTAATTTGAAACCTAACCCTAACCCTAAACTTAACCATGACCTTGACTCATATCCAAATACTAAACCTAGCTCTAAACACCACCCAAACCTTAAACCTAAAATTAACAATATGCCTACTCCTAAACTTAATCCTGAAACTAACCCAAATTGTAACCCTATTTCTTAAAATACCCATAACATAACATTAGCACTAACTCTAATACAAAACTAGCCCTAATCCAAGCCCTCATATGAGCTTTAGCCCTAAACCTAACTCTAACCCTACTCCTAACCTTAGCTCTAACCCTATCGCTTACCCTAAGCCAAACCCTCACCCTAATGCTAACTGTATTCTTAGCACTAATCCTTATCCTAACCAAAACCTAACTCTATAACTAGTTCTAACTCTAGCCTTCATTCTAGATCTAACTATAACACACACCCTAACCTTATCCCTGACCATTTTTCTGACCCTAACACTAATCTTACCTCTAAATATAAACCACCCTAAACCGAACCCTAACACTAGCCCTACTGGTAACCTTATACCTAAACCTAACTGTAACACTAGAACTAGACCTAAACCTAATCTTAAATCTAGCCATATCTATAGCTCTAGACCTAAAGACAAATTAGACATAGCCTTAAAAATGAACCTTAAGCTAACCCAAACTCTAACCCTACCTCTAGACCTAACCCTAGTCCTAATTCTGGCTTTAACCCTAACCATTACCCTACCTGAACACTGTCCCTGACACTAACACTAACCCTAGCTCTAAATTTCACCCTCACCATAAAACTAACCCTAAAACTACACCTAGCCCTAACATTAACCATAAAACTAGTCTTAATCATTACACTAGTTCTTACATTAGCCATAACCCTAACCTGTCACAAAACCTAGCCCTAATCCAAGCCCTACCTTAGCTTTAAACATAAAGCTTTCCCTACCAATAACCCTAGCCTTAACTATAACCCTAAGCCTAAACTTAGACCTAATCCTAACCATAACCCTAGCCCTAACACAAGCTCTAACCCTATTCGTTACCCTAAGATAACTATAATTCTTATGCTAACCCTAGGTGGGCCTTAATCTTAGCACTAGCATTAATCTTATCTATTAACCTAAACCTAACCTGAACCCTAAACCTAACTGTGTCATTAACCGGTTCTTAAATAAAAGACTAATTTCAGCCCTAAACTTAAAGCTTAACGTAACCCCAACACTAAACTTGACCCTGACTCTAATAACATCTATAGCTCTAAACCTGACCCTAACAAGAAACCTAACCTTTACAGTAGACCCAGCCATAAACCTAATCCTAAAACTGTCCCTAACTCTATTGTAGAGCTGACATTAACACTAGCTCTAATCTAGCCCTAACCCTAATACAAAAATTAGCCCACATCCTAGCCATGAACTTCACCTTAATCGTAACCCTAAACCCTAACCCTAATGTTAACCCTAACATTAATCTTAATTCTCACCCTAGTCCCCAAACTAGCTATATTCCCATCCCTTAACCTAAATCTAATCTAACCCTAAATCAACACTAACCCTAGCCCTAAACCTAGGCCTAACCCTAACACTAACCCTAGCCCTTATCCAAGCCCTGATTTATCCCTATCCTTAACTTTAACCCTAGCCCTAATACTAACTCTAACTCTCACACTAGCCCTATAATTAGTTCTAACTCTATCCCTTATCATCACCATATACCTAGCCTTAAATGTACACGTAACCTAGCCCTATACTTAGCCCTATCACAAAACCTAGATCTAAACCTAACTCTAAATTTAACCCTAACCCTAAGACTAAACCTAACCATAACTCTACTATTATTCCTAATCCTTAACCTAAGCCTAAATCTCACACTTACACTAGCCATAATCATAAGACAAATAATAAAACTAGCCCTAACCCCACCACTAGCCCTAAAACAAAGCCAAGTCATAGCCCTAACCTTAACCCTTAAACTAAACCAAATCCTATCCCTACACCTAGACCTAATCCTATCACTAATTATAGTCTAAACTTAACCCCAAAACTTACCCTGACCCTGACTCTGTCCCTAACACTAACCTTGGCTCGAAACTTAAGCATCGCCGTAAAACTAACCTTAACACTAGATCTAGACCTAACTGTAAACCTGTAACTAGCTGTGATCATAAACCTACTTCACACATTAGCAGTAGCCTTAACCCTACCACTAACCTAACCCCAAACCTAGCCTAAATCTTAGTCCTAAATCTCACTTTAACCCTAAACTTAAACCTAACCCTAACCCAAACACTAGCCCTAATCCTATACATAATCCTAGACCTAACCTTGGGCTAACCCTATCCACTACCCTAATGATAACCCTATCCCTTCTGATAACCCTAAGCCTAAACCTAACCCTATGCATTACACTAAACCAAACCTAAACCGTAAACCTAAAACTGTCATTACCCTAACACAATTTCTAACACTAATTTGAGCCCTGCACCTAAACACTAAATTAAACCAAACCCTAATCATGACACTCATTCTAAATATAACCCTAGATCTAAACCTGACCCTAACCAAAAACATAACCCATATACTGGACCAAGCCATAAACCTAACATTAAATCTATCCCTAACTGTAACCCTAGACCTGACATTAGCCATAGCCCTAATACTATCCCTAACCCTAAAACAAATCCTAGTCCTCTACATAGCCCTAAACATAGCCTTAATCATAACCCTAATCCCAACCCTAGTTCTAAACCTAATACTAACCCCTGCCCTTACCCTAAGCCTAGCTATAATCACATCCCTTACCCTAAATTAAACCCTAACTCTAACTCTAACCCTAGTGGTAACCCTTGCCTTACCCTTAACCTTAGCATTAACCCTAGATCAAAATCTAACTCTAAATCTAACCCAAAATTGATGCCTAAGCCTAATCTTAAAATTAGCCCTAAACCTAGCCCTATCATAACCCTAACAGTAATTTAGCCCTATCCCTAAACCTAACCCTAACCCTAGGCCTAAGACTCACTCATACTAGCCCTATCACTCATTCTAACCCTGTCCCTTACCATAACACTAACCCTAGCCCTAACCCTTGTACTAACCCTTTCCCTATCCTTATCCCTAGCACTAACCTTAGGCAAAATATATCTCTAAAACTAGCCTTAATCTGAAGCCTAAGCCTATACCTAACACTAGCCCAAACCATAAAACTAATCCTAAAATGACTCTTAATGCTAGCCCTAGCCCTAAAACAAAACTGAGCCATATCTCTAACCCTAAACATTAACCTAAATCAAACCCTAAGCTTACACCTAGACCTAAACCTAGACTTATTTGAGTTGGAAGCCAAACCCTAAAATTAACCCTGAACCTCACACTGAACCTAACACTTCTAGCTCTAAACATCATCCTAACAGTAAACCTAAACCTAACACTAAACCTAGCACGAAAACCCTAATACTAGCCCTAATTTTGAACCTAGTACTTACATTAGCTGTAAACCTAACCCTATCCCTAACATAACCCAAAATCTAGCCCTAATCAGTGCCCTAACACTAGCATTAAACCTAATGTAACCCTAACTCTAGCCCTAATGTAACCATAACTTTAGCCTTAAACTGATCTCTAACACTATCCATTAACATAACAATAACCCAAACCATAATGATAATGCTACACATAAACCTAACCCTATCCTGAATCCTAACCCATCTATTACCATAAACCTAACCTGAATCCTCAATCTAACCTTATCATTACCCTAACCCTAATCCTAAAACTAATTCAAGCCCAAAATTGAAACGTTAACCTATCTCAAACCCTAACCCAGGCCTTGACGCTAGTAATGCCACTAGCTCTTAACTTGACCATAACCCAACACCTAACCCTTAACCTATACTTAACCTAGCCATAAACCTAACCCTAAAACTATCTTTAGTCATAATTCTGGACCTGAAATTAGCCTTAGCTCTAATCCTAGACCTAACCCTAAAAACACACATAGCCCTCATTTTTGTCCTAAACCTAGCCTTAATCATAACCCTATACATAGCCCTATACCTAACCCTAATTCCAACCCTCCCCCTACCTCCAAACCTAGCTATAATGTCATACCTTATTCTAAATTTAAACCCAACCCTAACCCTAACCCTAGGCTTAAGCTAAACACAAATCCTATCCCTAATCCTAGCCCTAATTTAGCTCTATTTCTAACCCTATCCTAACCCTAGCCCTAAGATTAACTCTAACTCTTACCCTAGCCCTAGTTCTATCACTGTCTGCTACCATAAACCTAACACTAGCCCTAACACTTGCCCTAAAGTTAGTCTCAGCCCTATCCATAACTCTAAATCTAACCTTAAACCTAAGCCTAAGCCTAACACTAACACTAGCCATATACCTAATGATAGTTTTAAAACTAGCCCTAAGGCAATCCTAGCAGTAATCCAAAACCAAGCAATAGCTCTAACCCTAAACCTTAACTTAAACCAAACACTAACAATACACTTAGATCTAAGCCTAGCCCTAATTGAAGTCGTAAGCCTCACCTTAATTCTAATCCTGATGCTGACTTATATCTTAACACTTGCCCTAGATCTAAACACTGCCCTAAACTTAAACTGAACACTAACATTAACAATAGCCCTAATTCGAGTCTTCACACTAACCCTAAACTAACCCTGAACCTGACTCCTATTTTAACAAGAACCATGGCTATAAATATCACCTTAACCTTAAACCTAACCCTGCACTCAAACTACCCCTAATCCTAACCCTAAAACTAACCCTAATTTTAACCCTAGTTCTTATATTAGCTATTGCCCTAATCCTAGCTCTAATCCTAACACAAAAACTAGCCCTAAACCGAGCCCAAAACCGAGCTTTAACTCTAATTCTAACCCTAACCATAGTCCTAACACTAGATCTAAATCAATCTCTTACCCTAAGTGAAACCCTAAACCTAAGAGTAACCCTAGACCTATATCTAGACTTTAGACTAGCCAAAACCCTAACCCTATTAATAGTCCTTACCCTAGCCTTTGTTTTAGCTATAACACTATCCCAGAAACTAACCCTAACCCTGATCATTATTCTGACCCTAACACTAAACCTTGGTCTAAACATAACCCCAACCCTAACCCACAATTTACCATAATCATATCGCTATACCTATCTCTGAACCTAACTCTCAGCCTAGCATTAACCATAGCTCAGAACTAAACCCTTATGATAAACATAAAACTAAACCTAATCCTAGTTCTAACCCTCACCTTAACCCTAACACAAGACCTAATTTTAACAACAACACTAGCCCTAACCTTAAATCTAACTGTATCCATTACCCTAAACATAACCCTTACCATAATGTTAACCTTAGGCTTAACCCTAACCTTATCACTTTCTGCAAACCTATCAATTACCCTAACATACCCAGAACCTTAAACCTAATCCAAATTTCACTAAACCTAGCCCAAATGCTAATTCGAGCCCTAAGCCTAACATCAAAACTAAACCAAACCCTTAATACTAAGCAAGATCCTAATAATTTCCCTAGGTCTAAACCTAACACTTACCCTACCTAACCCTCACACTAGACCTAGCCATAAATCTAAGCCTAAAACTATTCCTAATCTTAACCCTAGACCTGATATTAACCTTAGCCATAATCCTAGCCCTAACCCTAACACAAACCTTAGCCCTTGTCCTATCCCTAAACATAGCCTTAATTTTATCTCTAACCCAAACCCTATGTCTAACCCTAACACTAACCCTAGCCCTAATATTATATCTAATTTAACCCTATCCATTATCCTAATCCTAACCCTAGCCCAAAGAATAACTCTAACTCTCACCCTAAGCCTAAACCTAGTTCCAAACCTTTGCCTTACTAGAACCCTAATCTCAACCCTAACCTTTGGTATAACCCTAGCCCTATTCTTGGCCCTGGCCATAACCCCAGATCTAATCCTAACACTAAATCTAACCCTAACCCTAAGCCTAAACCTAAACCTAACACTATCCCTAACACTAATGCTAATCTTAAAACTAGCCCTAGCCCTAAAACAAAACCAAGACATAGCAGTAACCCTAAACCTTATCCTAAACCAACCCTAACCCTACACCTAGCCCTAACTATACCTAATTATAGTCCTAACCCTAACCTGAAAACTAACCCTGACCCTGACTATTACCCTAACATGAACCCTGGCTCTAAACATGATCATCACCATAAATCTCAGCCTAACCCTAGACATAGCCCTAACCCTAACCCTATAACTAGTGCTAATTATAACCCTACTTAATACATTAGCCACAGCCTTAGCCCTAGCCATAACCTAACCCAAAACCTAGCTTTAACCCAAATAGTAAACCTAGATTTAACCCTAAACTTAAACTTAAACCTAACCCAAAACTAGCCCTAATTTTATACATAAACATAGGACTAACCTTAGGTCTAAACCTATCCATTACCCTAAAAATAAACCTAACTCTTAAGCTAACCCTAGGCCTAAACCTAACCCTATCAATTACACTAAACCAAACGCTAACACTAAAACTAACCCTGAACCTATCCATTACCCTAAAAATAACCCTAACTCTTAAGCTAACCCTAGGCCAAACCCTAAGCCTATCCATTACACTAAACCAAACCTAAACCCTATAATTCACCCTGTCATTACCCTAAACCTAAACCCTAACCTAACTCAAACCCTAACCCTTAACCTGACCCTAAAATAACCCTAGATATAAACCTGAATCTTATCCTAAGCCTAATGCTTAAACTGGACCAAGCCATGAACCTAACACTAAATCTAGCCCTAACTATAACACTAGAACTGACATTAGCCCTAGCCCTAATACTACCCCTAAACCTAAAACAAACCCTAAACCTCATGCTAGCCATAAACCTAGCCTTAATCATTACACTAACCCTAACTATAGCCCTAACCCTAGTACTAACCCTTGCCATAGCCCTAAACCTAGCTAAAAGCACATCCCTTACCCTAACTGTAAAACTAACTCTAACTCTAACCCTTTTCATCACAATTGCCCTATCCTTAGCCCTAGTTTTAACACTAGATCAAAACCTAACTTTAAACCTAGCCCTAACTTGATGCCTAAGCATAAAAAAGCCCTAAGCCTGATACCAATTATAAAACTATCTCTAACCCTAGCCCTAACACTAACCCTAGCCATCATTTAGCTCTATCCCTAACACAAACCCTAACCCTAGCCCTAATAATAACTCTAACAATCACACTGGCCCTATCACTCATTCTAAACCTATCCCTTCCCATAAAGCTAACCCTATCCCAAATCCTAATCCTAACCCTTGCCTTATCCTTAGCCCTAGCACTAACCTTAGATAAAAACCTAACCCTAACACTAAAGATAAAATTTCACTAACCCTAACCCTAACCCTAAAACCAAACTGAGCTAAAGCTCTAATTCTAAACCTTAACCTAAACCAAGCTCTAACCCTAAACCTAGCCCTAACCCCAGCCCTAATTCGAGCTTTAAGCCAAACCCTAAAACTAACCCTGACCCTTACTCTGACCATAACACTCACCCGAGGTCTAAACATCACCCTAAACCTAAACGTAACAGGAAACCTAGCCCTAAAACACTAAAATCACCCTCAATCATAAACCTAGAACTTACATTAGCTGTAAACCTAACCCTAGCACTAACTTAACCCAAATCCTAACCCTAATCATTACCATAACACTAGCCCTAAACTGATTTTTAACTGTATCCATTACCATAATTATAACCATAACCCTAATTCTAATTCAAGCCCTAACTTTAAACCTTAACCTATCCCAAACCCTAACCCAGAACTTGACCCTAATAATACTCCTAGCTCTGAACCTGACACTAACACTAAACCTTACCCTTACACTAGATGTACCCATAAACCTAATCCTAAATCTATTTTTAACCATAATTCTGGAACTGAAATTAGCCCTAGCACTAATTCTAGCCCTAACCATAAAAAAAAATCCCTAGCCCTGATTCTAGCCCTAAACCTAGGATTAATCATAATCTTAACACTAACCACAGACCTAACCCTAATTATAACCCACACGCTACCCCTAAACCTAGCAATAAATACATCCATTATCACAAACTTTGCCCTAACGTTAAACTTAAACTGTAAATGCTAACTCTAAACTCTAACCCTAACCCTAACCCTAGGCTTCAACTAAACACTAAACCTAGCCCTAATCCTAGCCCTAATTTAGCCCTATCTCTAACCCTAACCATAACCATAGCCCAAAGACTAACTCTCGCCCTAACCCTATCCCTAGTTCTAACCCTATCCCTTACCATAACTGTAAACCTAGCCATAACCCTTGCACTATCTTTAGTTCTAGCCCTAACCCTAGGTCTAACCCTAATTCCAAATTTAATCCTAACACTAAGCCTAAGCCTAACACTAACACTAGCAAAACCCTAACCATAGGACTAAAACAAAACTGAGTGTTAACCCTAAACCTAAACCTTAACTTAAACCAAACCCTAACACTATTACTAGACCTAACCCTATTACTAGTTCAAGTCCTAACCTTAACCTTCAAACCAATCCTGATGCTGACTCATATCCTAACACTCACCCTAACTGTAAACACCTCCCTCACTTTAAACAGAAACCTAAGAGTAAACCTAGCCCTAATTCGAGTTCAAACACTAACCCTAAAACTAAGCCTGACCCTTAATTTTATTCTAACATGAACCCTAGTGAAAAATATCACCCTAACCTTAAACCTAACTCTAATACTAAACCTAACCCATACACTAACACTAAAATTAACCCTAATGGTAACCCTAGTTCTTACATTAGCCATTGCCCTAACCATAGCCCTAACCCTAACACAAAACCTAGGCCTAATCCGAGCCCTAAACCTAGCTTTAACCCTAACTCTATTCATAACCACAGCCCTAACCCTAGCTCTAAACCAATCCTTTACTTAAGCAAAACCTTAAACCTAAGGGTCACCCTAGACCTATCCCTAATCCTTAGGCAAACCAAAACACTAACCTTATTAATAGTCTTTACCCTTGCCCTCATTCTAGATCTAACCCTATCCAAAACCCTAACCTTAACCCTGACCCTTTTACTGACCTTACCATAAATCCGAGATCGAATCCTAACCATAACCCTAACCCAAACCTACCATAAACCTATCCCTAGATGTAATCTTGAACCTAACACTCAGCCTATCCCTAACCATAGATCAGAATGTAACCCTTACACTAAACATAACCTTGACCTAACCCTAGTTCTAACCCTCACCCTAACGCTAAATCAAGACCTAATTCTAAATATAACCATAGCCCTAACCTTTAGTCTAACTGTATCATTAACCTAAACATAACCCTTACCCTAATGCTCACCCTAGGCCTAAAATTAAACCTATCACTATCCCCAAGCTTATCAGTTACCCTAAACCTATCCTGAACCCTAGACCTAATCCAATCATTACCCTAACCCTAACCCTAATGATAATTCGAGCCCTAACCCTAAACTGAAACCTAAACCAAACCCTAACACTGACACTGACCCTAATAATTCCCCTAGCTCTAAACCTCACTCTTACCCTATAACTAACCCTTACACTAGACCTAGCCATAAAAATAACCCCAAAACTATCCCTAAGCATAACCTTAGACCTGATATTAGCCTCAGCCATGATACTAGCCCTAACCTTAACACAACCCCTAGCCCTTATCCTAGTTCTAAACATAGCCTTAATAATAACCCTAACCATAACACTAGGCCTAACTCTAACACTAACCCTAGCCCTAATCTTAGATCTAATTTATCCCTATCCCTAACCTTAACCTTAAACCAAGCCCAAAGGCTAACTCTAACTATCACATTAGTCCTAACACACGTTCTAAACCTATACTTTACTGGAACCCTAATCCTGGCCCAAACCATAGGTCTAACACTAGCCCTATTGATAGCCCTAGCAGCAAACCTAGATCTAACCCTAACTCTAAATCTATCACTAAACCTTAGCCTAAACCTAACACTAGCCATAGCCCTAACACTAATCCTAAAACTAGCACTAACCCTAGCCCTAAAAAAAAAAACCAAGCCATAGGCCTAACACTAACCCTTAATAAAAACTAAGCCCTAAACCTACACTTAACCATAACTCTAGCCATAATTCGAATTTTAAGCCAAAACCTAAAACTAACCCTGACCCTGACTCTGACCTTAACACTAACCCTAGCTCTAAACATCACCCTAACCCTATACCTCAACCTAACAATAGACCTAGCCCTAACCCTAACCCTAAAATTAGCCCTAATCGCAACCCAGGTAATTACTTTAGCCCTTACCCTAAACCTAGCCTTAACTTAACCCCAAACCATGCCTTATTCCGAGCACTATCCCTAACTTTACCCCTAACCCTAACCCTATCAGTAATCGTAACTATAACCCTAGCTGTAACCCTAAATTTAACCCTAACCTGAAGCCTAAGCCTTACCCTATCAATAATCGTAAAAATAACGCTAGCCGTACCCCTATCTCTAACCCTATCCATTACCCTAACCATAACCCTAACCCTAATGCTAAACCTGGGCCTAAACCTAACCGTATCCCTAAACCTAACCCTATCAATTACCCTAAACCTAACCTGAAACATAAACCTAACACTATATTTAAACTAATCCTAACTTAATGCTAATTTGAGCCCTAACATTAAACCTTAACCTATCCAAAACACTAATTACTACACTGACCCAAAAGAACCCTTAGCTCTAAACCTGAACTTAACACTAAAGCTAACTCTTACACTAGACGTAGCCATAATCCTAAATTTAAAACTATTTTTAACCATAAGACTAGACCTGAAATTAGCTCTAGCCATAATCCTAGCCCTAAACTTAGGCTTAATCCTACCCTGAATCATAACCCAAGCCCTAACTCTAATTCTATTCCTCACCCTAGCCCTAAAAATACCTATAACCTCATCCTATACCCAAAAACTAACCTTAACTCTAAACCTAACCCTAACCCTCACGCTAAACCTAGACCTAAAAAAAAGCCTAGTGCTAATCCTAGGCTTTATTTAATCCTATCCTAACCCTAAACCTAGCCATAAGATTAACTCAAACTCTAGCCCTAGCCCTTGTTCAATCCTTAACCTTAATCCTAATCCTAGATCTAAGCCTAAATCTAAATCTAAACCTAACTCTAAATTTAACTGTAACATTAAGGGTAAACCAAACTATAACAATACCACTAACCATAATGCTAATCCTAAAACGTGTCCTATCCCTAGCCCTAGCCCTAAACCAAAACCTAATCATAGCCTTAATCTTAACCCATAACCTAAATAAAACCCTAACCCTACAACTACCCTAAAACTAACTCTAAAACTAACCCTCAGCCTAACACTGACCTTAAAAGTAATCCTAGCTCTAAACATCACCCTAACATAAAATTAACCCTAACACTATATCTAGCCTTATCCTAACGCAAAAACTAGCCTTAATCATAATCCTAGTTTGTACTTTAGTCATTGTCCTAACCGTAGCTCTAACCCTAACACAAATTATACACCTAATACGAGCCCTAACACTAGCTTTAACCATAATACTAGCCCTAACCCTGACCCTAACACTAGCCCTAACCCTAACTCTAACCCTATTCCTTACACTAAGGCAAACCCTAACCCAAATGCTTACCCTAAACCTAATCCTAATCCTTAGTCTAACTTAAATCCTAACCATAATAGTAGTCTTTACCCTAGACCTTATTCTACCTCTAAAACTAACCTGGACACTCATCTGACCCTAACAGTAACCCTGGTAAACCTGACCCTAAACCTAAACCAAACCATAACACTAGTCCTATTGGTAACCCAATACCTATAGCTAAGCCTAACACTAGACCTAGACCCAAAGCTAATACTAAATATAGCTATAACTCTAGCCCTAGACCTAAACAAAAACCTAGCACTAGCACTAACAATAACCCTCAACCTAAACTGAACACTTACCCTACCCCTAGACCTAAACCTAGTTCGAATTCTGGCTCTAACCCTAACCCTAACCCTATCCCCAAAACTGACCCTAATTCTAACACTGAACCTAGCTTTAAACATGACACTAACTCAAAATCTAGACCTAACACTAGACCTAGCCATAACCTTAACCATAAAACTAGCCCTAAACATAACCCTACCTCTTACATTAACCATAGTCCTAACCCTAGCCCTAGACATAACATAAAACCTAGCCCTAATCCTAGTCCTAAACGTACCTCTATGCATAACCCTTAGCCTAACCGTAGCCCTAAACCTAGCCCTAACATAAGCCTCACCTTAGACCTAAACCTAGCTCAAAGCCTAACCTTTACACTAAACACAACCCTAGCTCTATCCTAAACACTATCCCTAACCTTATCCCTAATCCTAACGTTAAACCTAGCCTGAACTTTAGCTCTAACCATATCCATTACCCTAAACCTAAACCTAACCCTAATTAAAACCTCATCCCTAACACTAAACCTAACTCTAACCATAAATGTAAACCTAGACCAAAACCTAAACCTAATCCTCGCCCTAGCCCTAACTATAACTCAAACAGTAACCTTTACCCTACCCTAATCATAATCCTAGCCCTAAACCTAACACTTACCATAACCCTAAAACTTACCCAAATCACACACTAGCCTTATCCCTAAAACTAATTCTAATCCTAGACTTAATCCAAACCATAACCTAGCCCTAACCCTAGCTCTAAACCTATCCATTACACTAAACAGAACACTAACCCTCATGGTAACCCTAACCCGATTGCTAAACCTAACTCATCCATTATCCTAAACCTTAAATGAAACCTAAACTAAACCCTATCCATTACCCTAATCCTAAACATAACCCTAATGTTAAAATGAGCCTTAACCCTAAACCTTTAGCTAAACCAAATGCTAACCCTGATCCTGACCCTTACCCTAATAATAACCCTAACCCTAAAACTGACCTTTAACCTAAACCTAACTCTTACATAGACCTAGCCAGAACCTAACCCTATAAATATTTTTAACGTTAACCCTAGACCTGATATTAACCCTAGACCTGGTCCTAGCCATCAACCTAACAGAAACCCTAGCCCTTAACCTAGCCCTAAACCTTGCCTTAATACTAAACTGAAACATAACCCTAGGCATAATCCTAATTCTAAACCTCACCCTATCCCTAAAGCTATGTATAGCCCCACCCATTCCCCTAAACTTAAACTTAACACCAATGCTAACCCTAACAATAGCCCTACCCTTTAGTCTAACCCTAACACTAACCCTGGCCTTAATACTAGCTCTAATGTAGCCCTAACCCTAACACTAACACTAGCCCTAATCCTAAACCCTAATTTATCTCTAACCCTAACCCTAACTCTAGCCCTAAAATTAGCCAGAATATAGCCCTAACTCTAAAACTAACCCTATCCCTAATCCTAGCCCAAATTTAGCCCTAACCCTAGCCCTAATCCTAGTTTTAATTTAGCCCTAACTCGAACCCTAATTCTTTTTTTTTAAATTTTTTTTATTGTGGGTTGTTCAAAACATTACAAATTTCTTGACATATCATATTCCAACTTTGATTCAAGTGGGTTATGAACTCCCACCCTCACCCCATACACAGATTGCAGAATCACATCAGTTACACATCCATTGATTTACAAATTGCCATACTAGTGTCTGTTGTGCTCCGCTGCCTTTCCCATCCTCCACCCTCCCCCCTCCCCACCTCTCCCCTCCCCTCCCCTCCTCTCTCTCTACCTCCTCCACTGTAAAACCCTGAGGGTCTCCTTCCATTACCATTCAATTTCCCTTCTCTCTCCCTTTCCCTCCCACCTCTCATCCCTGTTAAATGTTAATCTTCTTCTCCTGCTCTTTGTCCCTACTCTGTTCTTAGTTACTCTACTTATATCAAAGAAGACATTTGGCATTTGTTTTTTAGGGATTGGCTAGCTTCACTTAGCATAATCTGCTCTAATGCCATCCATTTCCCTGTAAATTCTATGATTTTGTCATTTTTTTAATGCAGAGTAATACTCCATTGTGTATAAATGCCACATTTTTTTTTATCCATTCGTCTATTGAAGGGCATCTAGGTTGGTTCCACAGTCTTGCTATTGTGAACTGTGCTGCGAACAGACACTTCTCAGAGGAGGACATACAGTCAATCAACAAGTACATGAAAAAATGCTCAACATCTCTAGCTGTCAGAGAAATGCAAATCAAAACCACCCTAAGATACCATCTCACTCCAGTAAGATTGGCAGCCATTAGGAAGTCAAACAACAACAAGTGCTGGCGAGGATGTGGGGAAAAGGGTACACTTGTACATTGCTTTTGGGACTGCAGATTGGTGCAGCCAATTTGGAAAGCAGTATGGAGATTTCTTGGAAAGCTGGGGATGGAGCCATCATTTGACCCAGCTATTCCCCTTCTTGGTCTATTCCCTAAAGACCTAAAAAGAGCATGCTACAGGGACACTGCTACATTGATGTTCATAGCAGCACAGTTCAAACCCTAATTCTAAAACTACTACTATGACAAACTCTCATTCTCGCCCTAGCCATATCTTTAGTTCTAACCATATTCATTAAGATAACCCTAACCCTCAACCTCACCCTATGCCCAGCCCTAAACCTCCATCTAACACTAACTCAAAAATCTAACCCTAACAATAAGCCTAAACCTCAACCTAACACTAGCCCTAACCCTGAGGCTAATCTAAATCTAGCTGTAACCGTAGCCCTAGCCCTAAAACAAAACCAACCTATATACCTAACCCTTAACCTAAACCAAAACCTAACCGTACAACTAGGATGAAGTTTAGCCTTAATTTGAGGTCTAAACCTAACCCTAAAACTAACCCTGACTCTGAAACTAACCTTAACAATAACCCTTGCTCTAAACATCACCCTAACACTAAACGTAACCGTAACACTAGACCTAGCCCTAATCTTAACACTAAAACTAGCACTAATTGGAACACTCGTTTATACATTACCATAGCCCTATTCCTAGCCCTAACCAAACCCAAAACCAAGCCCTAATCTGAGCCTTAACCCTAGCTTTAAATCTAACCCTAAATCAAACCCTAACCCAGAACATAGCCCTAAACATTACCCTAACTCTAGCCAGAATTCTAACCATAACCCTAGCCCTATCATTAGCTCTAAACCTATCCATTACCCTAACAATAACCATAACTCTAATGGTAACCCTAGACCCTACCCTAAACTTATCCCTAATCCTAAACTATTTCATTAACCTAAACCTAACCTGAACCCTAAACCTAACCTTATCATTACCCTAACAATAACCCTAATGCTAATTAAAGCCCTAACCCTAAACATTAACCCAACCCAAACTCTAACTCTGCCCCTTCACATGATAATATACCTACCTCTAACCTTGTACCTACCTGTAAACCTAACCCTTATACTAGACTTAGCCATAAGCCTAAACCTAAAACTATCACTAGCCATAATCCTAGACCTGATATTTGCCCTAGCCATCAAAAAAAAAAAAACCCATAACCCTAATCCTAACCCCAGCCCTAATCCGATCCATAAGCCCTATCCTTAGCCCTAGACTTAACCCTAGATTTAATCCTATATCGAAATCAAACTTTACCCTTAGCCTAAATTTAGCTCTAAATCTCTAAATTACCCTAAACATAACCCTAATTATAATGCTAACCCTAGGTAAAAATCTAAACCTATCCCTAATCTTAACCCTATATATTATGCTAAATCTAACATGAACCCTAATCCAAACCCTAATGATAACTCGAGCCCTAACCCTAAACCCTACCCTAAACAAAACCCTAATCCTGACCCTGACCCTAATAATACCCCTAGCTCTAAATCTGACCCCTACCAGAAACCTAACACTTACACTATACATAGCCTAAAACTTAACCCTAAAACTACCTCTAACGATAACCCTAGACCTAACATTCGCCCTAACACTAATCCTAGCCCTAACCCTAACACTAAACCTAGTCATCATTCTAGCCATAAACCTAGCCTTTATCATAACTCTAATGAACCCCTAGCCCTAACTCTAATTCTAACATTCACCCTAGCCCTATCCCTAGCTCTTACCCCATCATTTACACAAAACGTAACCTTAAGCCTAAAACTAACCCTAAACCTAAACATAACCATAAACCTAGCACTATTCCTAGCCCTAATTAAGCCCTATACATAACCAAACACTTAGCTTAGCTGTAAGACTAACTCTCACTCTCACCCTAGCCCTATTCCTAGTTCTAACCTCATCCCTTACGATAACCCTAACCCTAGCCATAAACCAAGACTTAACAGTAGCCCTATTTTTAGCCCTAGACCTAACCCTAGATTTAATCCTATATAAAAATCTAACTTTTACCCTCAGCCTAAAGCTAAACCTAACACTACCCTAAACCTAATACTAAAACTAAAACTAGGTTTAACCATATCCCTAGCCCTAAAACAAAAACAAGCCATAGCCCTAACTTTAAAACTCAAACAAAACCTAACCCTACACCTAGCCCTATCCCTAGCCCTCATTCGAGTCCAAACCCTAACCCTAAAACTACTCTGACCTTGAATTTGACGCTAACACTAACTTTCTAGCTGTAAACTTTATACCTAACTCTACTACTAGACCAAGTCCTAACCCTAATCCTATAAATAGGCCAAATTGTAACCCTAGTCCATACATTGGCCATAAGTCTAAAAGTAGCCCTAACTCAAACAAAAATCTAGCCTTAATGCAAGACCAAACCCTAGCTTTAACCCTAAACCTAAACATAACACTAGCCCTAACCCTAACCCAAAACATAGCCCTAATCCTAGCTCTAATCCTATCCTTTACCCTTAGCTAAACCTAACCCTAATGCTAACCCTAGGCCTAACCCTATTCCTTAGCCTAACCCAAACACTCACCCTATTACTAGTCCTAAACTTAGCCCTCATTCTAGCTCTAACCATAACTCATACCCTAAACCTAACCCTGACACTTATTTTGACCCTAAAGGTAACCACATGTCTAAACCTGACCCTAACCATAAACCAAACCTTAACACTAGCAGTAGCAATGAACCTATACCTAAACCTAACCCTAACAGTAGCCCTAGACCTAAACCTAATTCTAAATCTAGCCATATCTCTAGCCCAAGACCTAAACAAAAACCTAGCCATAGCCCTAATGATAAACCTTAACCTAACACAAACACTAACCCTACACCTAGACCTAACTCTAGTGATAATTCTGGGTATAACCCTAACCCTAACTATAACCCGAACACTGACCCTGACCCTAACACTAACCTTAGCTCTAAACATCACGCAAATGGTAACCCTAACTTTAACACTTGATTCAGCTGTAACACTTACCCAAAAAGTAGCCCCAATCATAACTCTGGTTTATACATTAGTTGTAGGCCTAACATTAGCCCCAACCTAACCCAAAACCTGGCCCTAAGCCAAGTTCTAACCCTAGTTTTAACCCTAACTCTAAAACTAGCCCTAATCCATACCCTAACCATAGATCTAACCCTAGCTTTCACCCTATCCATTACCTTAAGCTGAACCCTAAACCTAATGATAACAATAGTCCTAACGCTAATCCTTAGCTTAACCCAAACACTAACACTATTACTAGCCCTAACACTAAACTTTGTTCTAGCTCTAACCCTAACCCAAACCCAAACGCTAACAGTGACACTTATTCTTATCCTAACACTAACCTTAGGTATAAACTTGACCCTAACCCAAACCAAAACCTAACATTAGCCCTCCTGGTAATCATATACTTAAGCCTAAACCTAGTCCTAATTCAGGCACTAAACCCAACACTAACTCTAACCTGAACACTGGCCCTGACCCTAACATAATCCTTGCTCCAAAGATCACCATAAACCTAAACCTAATCCTAACATTGAACTTAGCCATAACCCTAACCCTAAAAGTAGCCCTAATCATAACCCTTGCTCTTACATTACCCATGGCACTAACCCTAGGCCTAAACTAACACAAAACCTAGCCCTAATTTTAGGCCTGAATCTAGCCCTAAGTGTAACACTAAACTTATCTCTAGCCCTAACCCTAACCCTAACCCTAAGGCTTGCTTTAGACCTAAAACTAGCTCAAAGCCTAAACTTAACCCTTAACATAACCCTATCCATATCCCAAACCCAAACATAATACTAGCCATAATCCTAACAATAACCATAGCCCTAACCATAGATCTAATTATATAAATTATCCTAACCCTAATCCTAATCCGAACCATAAGCCTAGACCTAAACCTTGCTCTAATTCTATCCACGACCCTAACCATAATAATAACCCTAATGCTAATCCTAGGCTTAGCCCTAAACCTATTACAATCCATAAACCTATCCATTGCCCTAAAACTAACCTCAACCCTAATCCTAAGCCTTTTCATTACCCTAACACTGACTCTAACCCTAATGCTATTTCGAGCCCTAGACCTAAACCTTAACCTAAACCAAACCTTAAGCCAAACACTGACCCTAATAACAAACATAGCTGTAAAATTGACACTTACCATAAATCTAAACTTTACACTAGACCTAACCATAAACATAAACCGAAACCTATCTCTAATGTAACCCTAGACCTGACATTAGCCCTAGCCTAAATCCGAGCCCTAACCCTAACATGAACACTAGCTCTAATCCTAGCCCAAAAACCTAGCCTTAATCATAACCCTAACCGTAATTCTAACCCTTTCTCTAGCCCTATACCTAATTTTAATCCCATTGCTTAACCTAAACCTAACCCAAACCCTAATCCTAACACTAAACTGAGCACTAACCTTAACCCTTAGGACTAAACCTAACACTAACCCTAGCCCTAATCCTAAACCTAACCCTAATCCTAGCTTTAAGACTAACTATAACTCTCGCCCTAAGCCTAACCCTAATTCTAGACCTATCCCCAACCCCAAAACTAACCCTGACCCTGACTCTGAACCTAAACCTAATGCTAGCTCAAAACATCACCCTGAAGATAAACCTAAACTAAAACTAGACTTTGCCCTAACCGTAACCCTAAAATTATCCCTAATCATAACCCTTGTATTTACAATAGCTGTATCCCTAACACTAGCCCTAATGTTACCCAAAATATAGCCCTAATGTGAGCCCTAACCCTAGCTTTAACCCTAACTCTAAACCTAAACCAATTCCTAAACCTTACCCTAAACCTAACCCTAACTTTAATCCTTGCACTAAACCTAAACCTATCACTAAACCTAACACTAACACGAACCTTAACCCTTGCCCCAAGCCTAGCTCTAACACTATCCATTACCCTAACCCTAATCCTAATCCTAATACTAACCCTCGGCCTAACCCTAACACATTCACTAACCCTACCTATCCATTACCCTAAACATAACCATGACCCTAAACTTAACCAAACACTAAACCTAGATGTAAGACTAACCCTAAAACTCACCCTAATTGTAACCCTGGAACTTATATTAGCCATAGCCTTAAAGCTAACACAAAACCTATCCTAGTCCTAATCTAAGAAATAACCCTAGCTTTAACCCTAACCCTAAACTTAACTATAGATCTAACCCTAACCCTAACCCTAGCCTTAACACTGGCGCTAACCCTATACCTTACCCTAAGTAAAACTCTAACCTTAAATCTACCCTAGTTCTTAACATAATTCTTAGTCTAACCCAAAACCAACTCTATTACTAGACCTAACCCTAGTTTTCAATCCAGCTCTATCATTATCCAAAACCCTAACCGTAACCCTGACCCTTATTCTGACCTTAACACTATCCATAGGTTTAAACCTGACCCTAATCCTAAACCGACCCCTAACATTGGCACTACCTGTAACCCTATAACTAAGCCTTATGATAACACTAGACCTAGACCTACACTTAATCCTTTATCTAGTGATAACTCTAGGCCTAGCACAAAACAAATACCATAGTTCTAGCCTGAATAATAACCCTTAACCTAACCCAAACTCTGACCCTACCTCTAAACCATACCCTAGTCCTAATGCTGGCCTTAACAATAAAACTAACCCTAAACTTAACACTGACCCTTACCCTAACAAAAACACTAGTTCTAAACCTTATTCTAACAAACCACATAACCTTAATACTAGACCTAGCTGCTGGGAGCCATTAGCCAAGTAGGTATGACAATTTCCTTGCCAGCGTACCCCATGTTGCTGACATTTGCAGTGACATTGAATGTAGGTGACCTTGCTCAAGGACCAAGGCGGATTAGGGTGTTCCAGGTTTAAGATAATTGGGTTTAGGGCGTTCCAGGTTTAAGATTATTCCTCCTGGGAATAGGGCGTATCCTGCTGCCTGAGTTCCCCTTGAGTTCTCACGGGATTTAGACAGTATTTTTTGGGAGACAGATGCCCAGTGGAGGTGGATTTGGGCAGAGAACGTGGATTTGGGCAGAGAATGTGGATTTCCCCAGAACGTGATTGTAGATGGCTGGTGTGAGTTCGGGAATAAAGAGTTGCTGTTTGAATCTACAAGCTGTGTGGTGGCTCGTGATTCGGACTGCGGCATTTGTGCCCAGCCAGACTGTGGCACCTAGCCATATCACTATCCCTGAAAATAGCCATCACCATAGGCCAAAACCTACTTCTAACTCTATCCAGTACCCTAACACTGATATTAACCTGGCCCTAATGCTAACCCTAGCCCTAACCCTCACACTGACAATTACCCTAATCCTTGTCCTAGTCCAAACACTAGCTCAATCCCTAACCCTTAAACTTAACCTAACCCTAACAATAACCCATTGCCTTAACCTAAACCTAAACTTAACCCTGGAACTAATCCTAACCTTAACTCTATCCCTAACCTTAGCTCTAAGCCTACATATTACCCTAACTCTAACCCTAAACTTAATGATAACCCTAGCCCTAACCCTAACTCTAACCCTACCCTTTACACTAACCCTAACACTAACCCTGATGATGATCCTAGCCCTTACCCTAAATCCTTGTCCTAACCCTACCCATAACCCTAACACAAATCCTATCCATAATCTAAGCCCTAATCCTAGATTTAACCCAAATCTTAACCCTCACACTAGACCTAACCCTAAACCTAGCCCTAACCCTTTCCCTTACCCAAAGCCAAACCATAACACAAATGCTAACACTAATACTAACCCTAAATCTTAGTCTGAGTTATACTCTAACCATATTACTATTCCGAACCCTAGCACTCATTCTAGCTCTAACCCTAACCCTGACCCTTATTCTGACCCTAACACTAACCCTGGGTCTAAACCTGACCCTATCCCTAAACCAAACCCTAAAACTAGCCCTATGGGTAACCCTATATGTATATTTAACCCTAACCCTAGCCCTAGACCTAAAGTTAATCCTAAAAGTAGCTATAACTTTAGCCCTAGACCTAAAAAATCCTAGGTATAGCCCTCACAATAACCCTTAACCTAAACCAAGCACTAACCCTACACCTAGAGCTAACCTAGTCCTAATTCGGGCTATAACCCTAACCCTAACCCTATCCTGAACACTGACCCTTACCCTAACAATAAACCTAGCTCAAAACCTGACCCTAGCCCAAAACCTAGACGTAACACTAGACCTAGGATTAGGTTTTGGACTTAGGATGGGGCTAGTGTTATGTTTAGTGAAAGGGTTTTCCTTGAACTAGGGTTAGGTCGAAGACATGGGTTAGGGTTAGGGTTAGTGTTAGGGCTATGATTAGGATTAGGGTTATGCCTAGGACTAAGTTTAGGCCTAGGATTAGAGCTAGGTTTTATGTTAGGTTTAGGGTAGTGTTAGAACTATGGGTAACGTAAGAGCTAGGATTATGTTTAGTGCTAGTTTTAGGTTTAGGGTTATGGCTAGGTCTAGGGTTAGATCTAGGTTTTGGATTAGGATCAGGTTTCTAGCTAGGTTTAGTGTTAGGGTAAGGGTCAGTGTTCAGGATAGGGTAGGGTTAGTGTTAAAATCCGAATAAGGATTAGGTTTAGGTCTAGGCGTAGGGTTAGTGTTTGCTTTAGTTTAAGGGTTATTGTGAGGGCTATATCTAGGTTTTTGTTCAGGTCTAGGGCTAGAGTTATAGCTATTTTTAGAATTAGCTATAGGCCTAGGGCTAGTGTTAGGGTTAAATATAGATATAGGTTTACCGGTAGGGCTAGTGTTATGCTTTGGTTTAGGGATAGGGTCAGGTTTAGACACAGGGTTAGTGATAGGGTCAGACTAAAGGTCAGGATTAGGGTTAGAGCTAGAATGAAGGCTGTGTTTAGGACTAGTAATATGGTTAGAGTAAAAGTTGGGCTAATGATTAGGGTTAGTACTAGGGTTAGCATTTGGATTAGGGTTTGGCTTTGGGTAAGGGAAAGTGTTAGGGTTAGCGTTAAGATTAGGGCTAGTGTGAGGGTTAAGATTTGGGTTAAATCTAGGGTTAGGGCTTAGATTAAGGGTAGGATTTGGGTTACGGTTAGTGGTAGGTTTAAGACAAGGACTAATGTATGAACTAGGGTTATGATTAGGGCTAGTTTTATGGTTAGGGTTAAAGCTAGGTCTAGTGCTAGGCTTAATTTAATGTTAGGGTAATATTTAGAGCTAGGATTAGTGTTAGAGTCAGCATCAGGATCAGGGTCAGTGTTAGAGTTAGGGTTAGGGCTAATTGTAGGATTAGAGTTTGGTTTAGAATAAGGGTTAGTGTTAGGGCTATGACTTGGTTTTGTTTTATGACTAGGGATAGGTGTAGTTCAAATTCTAGGATTAGCATTATTGTTAGGACTATGCTAGTGTTTGGTTTAGACTTATGGTTACAGTTAAACCTAGAGTTAGGTTTATATTTAGAGTTAGGATTAGGGCTAGGACTAAGGATAGAACTAACAATAGGGCTAGGGCAAAAGTTAATCTTAGGGCTAAGGTTAGGGTTTACATAGGACTAAATTAGGGCTAGGATTAGTGCTAGGCTTAGTGTTATTTTTAGGCCTATGTTTAGGGCGATGGTTTAGGATTAGGTTTAGGGTTATGGTTAGGTTTAGGGTAAGGGATGGGGTTATAGCTAGGTTTAGGGTTAGGGAAAGGGTTAGAATTAGGGTTAAAACATGGGTTATGGTATTGGTTAGGGCTAGGGCTAATTTCAAGTCCAGAATATTTGTTAAAGATAGTTTTATGGTTAGGTTAATGGCTACATCTAGTGAAATGATAGGTTTAAAGTTAGGATCAGGTTTAGAGCTAAAGGTATTATTAGGGCCAGGGTCATTATTATTGTTGGGATAGGTTTAGGTTTTAAGTAAGGGCTCAAATTAGCATTAGGGTTAAAATTAGGGTAATGATAGGGTTAGGTTTAGGTTTCAGTATAGGTTTAGAGTAATGAATAGGATTATTAGTAGGGATAGGTTTAGTTTTAAGCCTAGAGTTAGCATTAGGGTTAGGGTAATGGTTAAGGTAATGGATAGGGTTATTGTTACAATTAGTGCTAGTTTTATTGTTAAGGTTAGGTTTAGGTTTAAAGCTATGTTTAGGGCAGAGATTCTGGCTAGTTTTGGGGTTAAGTTAAGGCTAGGGTTAGGGTTACATCTAATATAAGTATTAGGGTTAAGATTAAAGCTATTTTTATGGTTAGGGTTAGGGCTAAGTCTAGTGTTAGATTTAGGGTTAGGGTTAGAGTGATGTTTAGAGCTAGGTTTAGAGTAAGGTCAGGTTCAGGGTTAGTTTTATTTTTCGGCTTAAACTCAAATTAGGGGTAATGTTAGGGCTAGGTGTGGGGTTACGGTTTGGTTTAGGTTAATGGTCAGGGTTAGGGCTATGGCTTAATTTTGTCTTAGTGCTAGGCTAGAGTTAGGACTGGTTTTAGGATTAGCATTGGGGTTAGGGTTAGAGCTAGTGTTAGGTTTAGGTTTAGGTTTAGGCTTAGGGTTACGGTTAGATTTAGATTTAAGGTTAGATCTAGGGTTAGGGCTAAGAAAATGTCTAGGGTTAGGCCTTGGATTAGAGATAAGATTAGAGTTTCAGTAAGGGATAGGGTTAGAACTAGTTATAGGGCAAGAGTGAGATTTAGACTTAGTCTTAGTTCTAGGTTAGGATTAGGGTTAGTGATACAGCTAAATTAGGGCTAAGATTAGAGCTTGGGTTAGTGTTAGGGTTAGGCCCAGGTTTATGGTTAGGGTTATGATTAAGGCTATGTTTAGGGCTAAGATAAGAGCTAAAGTTTGTTTCAGGGTTAGGGCTAGGATTATGGCTAGGGATAATGTCAGGTCTAGGGTTATCGTTAGGGATATTTTCAAGCTTAGGTTTTTGGCTAGGTCTAGTGTAAGGGTTACGTTTAGGTTAAGGGTCAGGTTTAGAGCTAAGGGAATTATTAGGGTCTTGTTCAGAGTTAGGGTTTGGTTTAGGATTGAGTTTAGGGTTAGTTCTCAAATTGGCATTAGGGTTAGGCTTATTGTAATCATAGGGTTAGGTTTAGGTTTCAGGTTACGTTCAGGATAATTGATAGGGATGGGGTTAGTGATAGGGTTAGTGTGAGGCCTAGGGTTAGCATTAGGGTAAGGTTTATGTTTAGGGTAATGGATATAGTTAGAGTTTAGTTTAGGGTTAGTGTTATGGTTAAGATTAGGCATTGAGTTTCGGTTAGGGTGAGGGATAGAACTAGGGTTATATTTAGGGTTATGTTTAGCATAAAAGTTAGGTTATGAGCTATTTGTAGGGCCAGAGCAAAGGTTAGGTTAAAGGTTAGGTCTAGGGATAGAATTATGGTAGTTTTAGGGGTAGATTTAGGATTAGGGCTAAGAATATCATTATTTTAGGGTTAGGTTTAGTGTAATGGATACAGTTAGTTTTAGGTTTAGGTTTAGGTTTAGGGTTAGATTTAAGTTTAGGGTTAAGGTTAGGGCTGTTGTTATATTTAGGATTATGGTTAGGGTTAGGTTTTGAGCTGAGGTTATGTTTATAGCGATTGTTAGATTTAGGGTTAGGTCTAGATTTAGTTTTCTGGTTAGGGTTAGGGTTATGGTCGGGGTTAAGGCTAGGGTTACCAATAGGTTTAGGGTTAGGTTTATTGTATTATATAGGTTTAGAGCTAGGTTTAGGGATAGGGTTAAGGTTATTTTTAGGACTAGGGTTAGGATTAGATTTACGGAGAGTTCTAGGTTTATGTTTATGGTGTTAGGCTTTGCGCTCGGTTTGGGACTAAGGATAGGGTTAAGTTAGGATTAGGGCTAGGGTTAGGGTTAGGGTTATGCTTAGGGGTAGGTTAAGGCCTAGGATTAGCTCTAGGTTTTGAGTTAGGTTTAGGCCTCGGGTTAGGGCTGTGGGGAATGTAGAATCTAGGGATATGAATAGGGCTAATTTTAGGGTTAGGGTTATGGCTAGGTCTAGTGTTAGGTTTATATTTTCGGTTAGGTTCAGGTTTAGAGGTAAGTTTACTGTTAAATGCTGGTCAGTGTTCAGGTTAGAGTTAGAGTTAGGGTTATCGCCAGAATTAAGACTAGGTTTAGGTCTAGGGGTAGAGTTAGTGTTTGGATTAGGGTAAGGGTTATTGTTAGGACTAGGACTAGGTTTTTGTTTAGGTCTAGGGCTAGAGTTAAGGCTAGATTTAAAATTAGATTTAGGTCTAAGGCTAGTGGTAGAGTTAAGTCTACAAATAAGTTTATCGGTAGTGCCTGTGTTAGAGTTTGGTCTAGGGTTTGGGTCAGGTTTAGACCTAAGTTTAGTGTTAGGTTCAGAATAAGGGGCAGGGTTAGCATTAGAGTTTGGGATAGGATTAGAGCTAAAATGAGGGCTAGGGTCAGAATTATTAATGGGGTTAGGATTTCGGTTAGCCTAAGGATTAGGGATAGGTCTAGGGTTACCATTAGGGTTAGGGTTTTGCTTAGTGTAAGGGATAAGGTTAGAGCTAGGATTAGGGTTAGAGTTAGGGTTAGGGTTAAAGCTAGGTTTACAGCTTGGATTAGGGCTTATTTTTGTTGTAGTGTTAGGGCTAGGGTTAGGGCATTGGCTAATTTTAGAACTAGGTTTACAATTATGGTTAGTTTTAGGGTTAGGGTTAGGGGTAGGTCTCTTGTTAGGGTTAGATTTAAGGTTAGGGTGATATTTATAGCTAGGGTTATTGTTAGGATATGAGTCAGGGTCAGAGTTAGGGTTAGGACTCGAATTAGTGATAGGGTTACTGTTAAGTTTTCGTTTAAGGTTAGGATGGGGTCTGGAGCTAGGGTGAGCTTTAGGATATGAGTCTGTTTCAAGGTTAAATTTAAGGTTAGGGTTATGAGTCAAATTTAGGGCTAGGGTTAGGTCTAGATGTAGTTTTGAGTGGTTTAAGTTAAGGTTTAGGTTATGGCCATTGCTCAGTTTTGTTTTACTGCTATGGTTAGGGTTAGAGCTACTTTTATGATTAACATTAGAGTTAGGGCTAGTGTTCGTGTTAGGATTAGGCTTAGGTTTAGTGTTAGATTTAGAGTTAGGTTTAGAAATAGAGTTAGGGCAAGGACTAAGTATAGGGCAAGCATTAGTGCTAGGTTTAGTTCTAGGTTTTGGATTACTGTAAGTAATAGTGTTAGAACTAAGGATAGGGCTAGTATGAGAGTTAGAGTTAGTCTTAGTGCTAGGGTTAGGGTTAGGTTTAATTATAAGTTTACCAGTAGGGCCAGTGTTAGGGTTTGCTCTGTGCTTAGGTTCAGGTTTGAACCTAGGGTTATTGTTTGTTTCAGAATAAGGGTCAGGGTAAGCATTAGAGTTTGAGATAAGATTAGAGCTAGAATGAGGGCTAGAGTCAGGACTGTTAAAAGAGTTCGGATTTTGGCTAGCCTAATAATTAGGAAAAGTTCTAAGGTTACCATTAGAGTTAGAGTTTTGCTTAGCATAAGGGATAGGGATAGAGCTAGGGTTAGGGTTAGGTTTAGGGTTAAAGCTAGGTTTAGAGTTTAATTAGGGCAAGTTTTTGTTGTAGGTTAGTACTAGGGTTAGGACAATGGCTAATGAAAGAACTAGGGTAACTGTTAGGATTAGATTTAGGGTTAGGGTTAAGGGTAGGTCTAGTGTTAGGGATAGGTTTAAGGTTACAGTGATATTTAGAGCTAGGGTTAGTGTTAGGATATGAATGAGGGTCAGAGTTAGGGTTAGGATTCGAATTAGGGTTAGGGTTACTTGTAGGTTTTGGTTTAAGGTTAGAATGGGGGTCAAGAAGTAGGTTGAGCCTTAGGATACGAGTCTGTTTCAGGGTTATTTTTCAGGTTAGGGTTAGGAGTTGAATTTAGGGCTAGGGTTAGGTCTAGATGTAGTGTTAGGGTGGTTTAAGTTAAGGTTTAAGGTAAGGGCTATTGCTTGCATTTGTTCTACTGCTAAGGTTAGGGTTAGTGCTAATTTAATGATTAGTGTTAGGGTTAGGGATAATGTCAGGCTTAAGCTTAGGTTTAGGTTTAGATTTAGATTTGGGGTTAGAACTAGGTTTAAGGTTAGGACTGAGGATAGAGCAAGGGTTAGGGCTAGGTTTAGATTATGGTATGTAATAGGTATATAACTAGGGATAGGGCTAGTGTGAGTTAGAGTTATTCTTAGGGCTTGGGTTAGAGAAATGGATAAATTAGAGCTAGGATTAGGGCTATGGTTAGTGTTTAGCTTTAATATAGAGTAGGGTTTGAATTAGTATTAAGTTTAGGGTAAGGGATAATGTTATAGCTAGGTTAGAGGTAGGATGATATTCAGAATTAGGGTTAGAGTTTTGGTTATGGTTAGAGTTATGATTAAGGCTAGGTTTAGTGCTAGGATGAGGGCTAGTGTTTGTTTTAGGGTTAGTGCTAGGATTTGGTGTACAGCTAATTTCTGGTCTAGAATTATGTTTCAAGTTAATTTTATGTTTAGAATTATGACTACGTCTAGTGTAAGGGTTATTTTTAGGTGTAGGTTCAGGTTTAGGGTAAAGGGTGTTATTATGGACAAGGTCTGGGTTAAGGTTTCGGATAGGTTAAGGTCTAAAGTTAGAGATTGAATTAGCATTAGGGTTAGGGTAAGAGTAATGATAGGGTAAGTATTAGGGTCCAGGTTAGGTTTAGGGTTATGGATAGAAATAGGATTAGAGATAGCATTAGGTTTAGACGTAGGGTTAGCATTAGGTTTAGGGTTATGTTTATGGTAATGGATAGGGTTAAACTAGGGTTAGGCCTAGGGTAATGGTTATGATTAGGACTAGGATCATGGTTAGGGCTTGGGTTAGGTTTCAATCTCAGGATAGGGCTCACATTATGCCTAGATTTCAGGTTAAGTTAGTGCTAGTATTGCTAATGTAAATACTAGAGTTACATTTAGGGCTAATTTTAGGGTTAAGACTAGGGCTAGGTTGAGTGTTAGGGTTAGGTTTAAGGTCAGAGTGATGTTTAGAGCTAAGGTTAATGTTAATGACAGAGTCAGGGTCAGAGATAGTTTTAGGGTTTGTCTTAAAATTCAAATTAGTTCTAGAGTTAGGGGTAGGTGTATGGTTAGGGTTTCGTTTAGTTTAAAGATTAGTGTTAGAGCTATGGCTCCGTTTAGTTTTAGGCTAGGGCTAGGGTTAGGCCTAGTTTTAGGATTAGTGTTAGGTTTAGGGCTAATGTTTGGGTTAGGCTTAGCCTTAAGGTTAGGGTTAGATTTAGAGATAGCTGTTGATCTAAGGTTAGTGCTAGAGATAAGGATAGGCAAGGGTTAGGACAACGGTTAGGGCTAGGGTTATGTTTATGGTCAGGAATAGGGCTAGAACTAGTGATAGGTCTAGTGTGAGAGTTAGAGTTCATCTTATTGCTAGATTTAGGGTTATGGTTATGTAGAGGGCTAAATTAGGGCTAGGGTTAATGTTAGGTTTAAGCCTAGGTTTAGGATTAGAGTTAGGGTTACGTTTAGTTTAAAGGAATGGGATATAGCAAGATTGAGGGCTTGGCGAGGTTTAATATTAGGGTTAGGACCAGGGTTAGGGTTAAGGTTATGATTAACGCTAGGGTTTAGGGCTAGGATGAGGGCTCGTGTTTGTATTAGGTTTTGGGCTAGTATTAAGTCTAGGGCTAATGTCAGGTCTAGGGTTACAATTAGGGATACATTGATTGTTAGGTTTATGACTTGGTTCAGTGTAAGGGTTAGGTTAAGGGTAAGGGTCAATTTTAGAGCTAGTGTTATTATTAGTGTCAGAATCAAAGTTAGGGTTTGGGTTAGGTTAGGATTTAAGTTTAGGGCTCAAATTAGCATTAGATTTAGGATTAGGGTAATGACAGGGTTAGGTTTAGAGTTTAGTTGTGGTTTAGTGTAATGGGTAAGGTTAGGGTTAGGCCTAGGGTTAGCATAAGGGTTATTGTTATCATTAGGGTAATGGATAAATTTAGACCTAATTTTAGGGCTAGGGTTATGTTTAGAATTAGGGCTTTTGTTTGGATTAGTGTTAAGATTAAGTTAAGGGTTAAAGCTAGGATAAGGACTCTGATTAAGGCTAGGTTTTGGGTTCGGTTAGGGCCAGGGTTAAGAGACTATGGCTAATGTACAAAGTAAGGTTATGATTAGTGCTAGTTATAAGGTTAGGGTTAAGGCTAGGTCTATATTAGTGTTAGATTTATGGTTACAATGATTTTAGAGCTAGGTTTTGTGTTAGGGTCAGAGTCAGGGTCAGTGTTAGTTTTCAGGTTAGGGTTAGGACTCGAATTAGGGATAGGGTTAGGGTTAGGGTTAGGCATAGGTGTAAGGTTAGGTTTTGGTTTAGGTTAGGGTTAGGATTAGGGCTATAGCTCGGTTTTGTTTAAGGGGTATGTCTAGGGTTAGGGCTAAGATTAGGTATAGGTTTAGGGTGATGGTAAGGGAAAAGGTTATAACTATCCTATAGGTCTAAGGCAAGAGTTATAGTTATTCTTAGGGCTAGGGTTATGTTTACTGTTAGTGAAATGGCTAAGATAGATTTTGGTTAGGGCAAGTGTTAATGTTAGAGTTAGGCCTAGGGTTAGGGCTAGGTTTAGTGTTAGGGTTTGGATTATGGTTAGGTTAAGGGTAAGGGATGAGTTTGTACCTAGTTTCAGGGATAGAGTGAGGGTTAGAATTAGGGTTAGAGTTAGGTTTAGGGTTATGATGAAGGCGAGGCTTATGTCTATGATGTGGGTTAAGGTTTCTGTCAGGGTTAGGACTAGGATTAGAGCTAGGGCTAATGTCACGTCTATGGTTAGAGTTAGGGATAGTTTTAGGTTTAGGTTTATATCTAGGTCTATTTTAAGGGTTAGGTTTATGGTTAGGGTCAGGTTTAGAGCTAGGGGTATTATTAGGGTCAGGGTTAGGTTTTAGGTTAGGTTATGGTTTATGGTTAGGGCTCCAATTAGCATTAGGTTAATGATAGTTTTAGGTTTAGTGTTCAAGATAGGTGTAGGGTAATGGATAGGGTTAGGGATGGACATAGGATTAGGGTTTGGCCTAGGGTTAGCATAAGGGTTAGTGTTATCCTTAGGGTAATGGATAGGGTTAGAGCTAGTTTTAGAGTTGTGTTATGCTTTGGATTGGATCTAATGTTAGGCTTAGGCTTAGGCTTAGGGCTATTGTTAGCGTTAGGGTTAGCTTTATGTTAAAAATAGGGTAGGCTTAGATTACGGCTAGGTTTTGCAATAGGTTAGGGCCATGGCTAAATCAAGAACTTGTTATAATTAGGGCTAGTTTTAGGGTTAATGGTAGGGCTAGATATAGTTTCAGGGTTAGGGTGATGTTTAGAGCTAGGGTTAGTGATTGTGTCAGAGTCAGTGTTCAGATTAGGATTATGGTTAGAATTAAAGCCATAATTATGACTAGGGTTAGGTCTAGGGGAAGAATAAGTGTTTGACTTAGGCTGAGGGTTATTATTAGGGCTAGGGCTAGGGATAGGTTTTTCTTTAGGTCTAGGGGTAGATTTATGGCGAGATTTAGGATTAGGTTTAGGTCTAGGGCTAGTGTTAGAGTTTGGTTTAGGGTTAGGTTCAATTTTAGACCTACAATTAGTGTTAGGGTCAGAATAAGGGTTAGGGTTAGGGTTAGGGTTATGGTTAAAGCTAGAGTGAGGGCTAGAGTTAGGACTAGTAATAGGATTAGGGATTGGGTTAGGTTAAGGATTAGTGTTAGAATTATGATTAGAATTAGTGTCAGGGTTTGGCTTAGGGTAAGGGATAGGGTTAGAGCTAGGGTTAGGGCTAGGGTTAGGGTTAAAGCTAGGTTGAGAGCTCAGATTAGGGATAGTATTTGTGTTAGGATTAGTGCTAGGGTTAGAGTAACAGCTAATGTAAGAACTAGGGTTACAATTAGGGTTAATTTTAGGGTTATGGTTAGGGGTTAGACTTCTAGTGTTAGGATGAGTTTTAAGGTTAGGGTTATATTTAGAGCTAGTGTTAGTGTTAGTTTAGTATTCAGGGTCAGGGTTGGTTTTATGTTTAAGGTTAGGACTCAAATTATGGCTAGGGTTACTGTAAGTGTTTGGTTTAAGGTTAGGATGGTGTTTAAAGAGAGGCTGAGTGTTACGATATGTGTCAGATTCAGGGTTTGTATTAAGGTTAAGGTTAGCACTTGAATTAGGGCTAACGTTAGATCTAAGTGTAGTATTAGGATTTGGTTTAAGTTCAGATTTAGTATTAGGGCTATTGCTTGGTTTTGATTTTCTGCTAGGGTCAGTGTTAGGGATAGTTTTACGAGTAGCATTAGGGTTAGGGCTAGTGTTTATGTTAGGCTTAGGGCTAAGGGTTACTGTTAGATTTAGAGTTAGGGATAGATCTATGATTACAGCTAGGAATAAAGACAGGACAAGGTTTATGGCTTGGGTTAGAGTTAGGGTTAGCATTATGGTGATGAATAGGGTTAGAACTAGGGATAGGGCTAGTGTGAAAGTTAGAGTTAGACTTGGGGCTAGGGTTAGGGTTAGGAATAGGGTTAAATTAGGGATAGAATTAGGTCTAGGGTTACTTTTCAGCTTAGGCCTAGCATTAGGTTTAGGGTTAGGGTTAAGTTTAGGGTAAGGATTGTCATTATAGCTAGGTATAAGGTAGGGTGAGGTTTAGAATTAGGGTTAGGCCTATGGTTAGGGTTAGCATTATGATTAAGGCTGGTTTTAAGGCTAGGATGAGTCCTAGGGTTTGTTTTAGGGTAGGGCTAGGATTAGTGCTAGAACTAATATCAGGTCTAGGGTTATGGTTAAAATAGATTTAGGGTTAGGTTTATGGATACAGGTAGTGTAAGGGTTACGCTTAGTTTTAGGTCAGGTTTAGAGCTAGGGATATTATTAGGGTCAGGGCCTTGGTTAGGTATAAGGGATAGGCTATGGTTTAAATGTAAGACTTGAATTAGCATTAAGGTTAGGGTTAGGTTTGATAGGGTGAGGTTTAGAGTTTAGTGTAATGGATAGGTTTAGTATTAGGGAAAGGGTTAGGTTTAGCACTAGGGTTAGCATTAGTGTTAGGGTTATAGTTATGGCGATAGATAGGGTTAGGGCTAAGGTTATGATTAGTGTTAGGGTTAAAGCTTGGGTTAGGGCTTGAATTAGGGGTAGCTTTTGTATTAAGTGATAGGTTTAGGATATATTTAGGGTAAGGGTTTGATTTTGAGCCAGGGTTAGGACTAAAGTGAGGGTTAGGGTAGGGTTAGGGCTACGGTTTGTGTTAGGGTTGCACCTAAGGCTAAGTTTAGGCCTAGGATAAGATCTAGGTTTTGTGTTAGGTTTAGGGCTAGGGTTAGGGCTCTGGGTACTATAAGAGCTAGGGTTATGATTAGGGCTAGTTTTAGGGTTAGAGTTATCGCTAGGTCTAGTGTTAGGTTTAGATGTTGGTTAGGCTCAGGTTTTGAGATAGATTTACTGTTAAACGCAAGGTCAGTGTTCAGGTTAGAATAAGGTTTAGGGTGAAAGCCAGAATCAGCACAAGGTTAGGATGACGGGTAGGGTTAGTGTTTGTTTTAGGTTAAGGGTTATTGTTAGGGCTAGGACTAAGTTTTTGTTTAGGTTTAGGGTTAGAGTTATTGCTAGATTTAGGATTTGGTTTATGTTTAGGACTACTGTTAGGGTTAAGTTTAGGTATAAGGTTAGTATAAGGCTTGTTTCAGGGTTCAGTTTAGGGTTAGGTTGAGGTTTAGACCTATAATTAGTGTTAGTGTCAGAATAAGGGTGAAGGTTATGGTTAGGTTTGGGGTTAGAATTAGAGCTAGAATTAGTGCTTGGGATAGGACTAGAAATAGGGTTAGGCTAAGGATTAGGATTAGGACTAGTGTTAGCAGTATGGATAGGGTTTGGCGTAGGGTAAGGGATATGGTGAGGGATAGAGTAAGGGTTAGGTTTAGGACTAGGGTTAGGGTTAAGTATAGTGTTAAATCTTGTGTTAGGGCTCGGATTAGGGCTATTTGTGTGTTAAGGTTAAAGCTAGAGTTAGGACTAAGGCCAATGTATGAACTAGATGTATGATTAGGGTTATTTTTGGAATGGGATTTGGGGTGGTCTAGTGTTAGCATTAGCTTTAGGGTTAGGGTGATATTTAGAGCTATGGTTAGTTTAGGCCTAGTACTTGAATTAGAGCAAGGGTTATGTCTAGTTGTAGAATTAGGGTTTGGTTTAGGTTAAGGTTTACTGTTAGAGCAATGGCACAGTTTTGTTTTAGGACTAGGACTAGGTTTAGGGCTAGTTTTAGGATTAGAAATTGTATTATGGCTAGTGGTAGGGTGAAGTTTAGTTTTAAGTTTAAGGTTAGATTTAGAGTTATGGTTAGATCTAGGGTTAGGACTATGGCTAAGATGAAGGCTAAGGTTAGGTCTATGATAACGGATAGGGTTAGAAATAGAAATAGGGCTAGGGTGAGAGTGAGTTAGTCTTAGGACTAGGGTTAGTGGTCTAGGGTTATGGTTAGGGTTAGGTTTATGGCTAGGTATAGTGTAAGGGTTAGGTTTAGTGTAAGGGTCAGGTTTAGAGCTGGGTGTATTATTAGGGTCAAAGTCCAGGTTAGGGTTTACTTTAGGTTAAAGTTTAGGGATAGGGCTCAAATTAGCATTAGGGATAGGGTTAGAGTAATAAATAGGATTAGGTTTATGGTTCAGGTTAGGTATACAGTAATGTATAGGTTTAGTTTTAGTGATAGTGTTAGGTTTAGGCCTAGAGTTAGCATTTGGGATAGGCTTATTTGTAGGGTAATGGATAGAGTTAGTGCTAGTGTTCGGGATTGGGTTAAAGTTAGGATTAGGACTAGGGTTAGGGTTAGGCTCAGGGTTAGTATTAGGGTTAGGTTTACGTTAAGTGTTTATGGTTAGGGCTAGGGCGAGGTTTAGTTTTAGAATCAGGGCTATGGTTAGAATTAGGTTTAGACTTACGGCTAGAGTTAGCATTAGTGTTAGGGTTATATTTAAGGTAATGGATAGAATTTGAGGTAGGATTTGTGCTATGGTGAGTTTGGATTAGAGCAAGGGTTATGGTTAGGGTTATATTTAGGGTAAGAGTTAGTGTTTGAGCTAAGTTTAGGGCTAGGCAAGTGTGAGGATTAGGGCTAGGGCTAAGGTTAGGATTAGGCTTACACCTAATTTTAGTGCTACATTTAGGGCTAGTTTTTGCGGGGAGGTTTATGGCTAGTGTTAGGACTATGGGTAATGTAAGAACTAGGATTATGTTTATGGCTAGTTTTAAGGTTAGGTTTATGGATAGGTCTAGTATTAGGGGTATGATTTGGTTAGGATAAAGTTTAGAGCTAGGGTTTGTTTTAGGGTAAGAGTCAGTGTTCAGGTTAGCATTGGATTTAAGGTTAGGAGCACAATTTTAATAGGGTTAGTTCTAGGGGTATTGTTAGTCATTGTGTTAGACTAATGGTTATTATTAGTGCTAGAGCTAGGTTTCGGTTTAAGGCTAGGGCTAGAGTTATAGCTCTATTTATTATTAATTTAGGTCTAGTGTTAATGTTATGGTTAGGTTTAGGTATAGGTTTACCCATAGTGCTAGTGTTAGTGTTTGGGTTAGGGTTAGGGTCAGGCTTAGACCTAGGGTTAGTATTAGGGTTAGAATATGTGTCAGAGATAGGCTTAGGGTTTGGGTTAGGTTTAGAGATAGAATGAGGCCTAGGGTTAGGACTAGTTATAGAATTAGGGTTTGGTGTAGGCTAAAGATTAGGGTTAGTAGTAGGGTAGCATTAGGGTGAGGGTTGGCATAGGGTAAGGGATAGGGTTAGAACTAGGGTTAGCGTTAGGGTTAGTGTTAGCGTTAGGGTTAAAGCTAGGGTTAAGGTTTAGATTAAGGCTAGGTTTTTTGTTAGGGTTAGGGCTATTTCTAATATAAGACCTGGCATTACAATTAGGGTTAGTTTTAGTATTAGGGTTAGGGCTAGGTTTAGTGTTCGGGTTAGGTTTAGGGTTAAGTTGATATTTAGAGCAACGGTTAGTTTTAAGATCAGAGTCAGGGTCATTATTAGTTGTATGGTTCGGTTTAGGCCTCAAATTAGGTGTAGAGTAAGGGCTAGGTGTAGTGTTAGGGTTTGGATTAGGTTAAGGTTTAGGATTAGAGCAGTAGCTCAATTTTGCTTGAATGCTATGGCTATGGTGAGGGATAGTTTTAAAATTAGCATTAGGATTAGGGCTAGTGTTAGAGTGAGGTTTAGGTTTAAGTTTAGGGTTAGATTTAGAGTTAGGGTTAGATCTAGGTTTAGGGCTAGGGCTAAGTTTGTGGCTAGGGTTAGGGCTAGGCTTTGGTCATGGTAAGGGATAATGTTAGAAGTAGGTCTAGGGCTAGGGCAAGAGTTAGAGTTAGTCTTAGGGCTAGGGATATGATTAGGTTTAGAGTTAGGGCTAAATTAGTTCTAGGATTAGAGCTAGGTTTAGTATTAGGTCTAGGCCTTTTTTTAGGGCTAGGGTTAGAATTAGAGTCAGGGTACTTTATGATGTTATAGCTAGGTTAAGGCATAGGTTGAGGGTTCACTTTAGGTTTAGGCTTAGTGTTTTGGTAAGGGTTCGAATTAAGGTTAGGTTTAGGGCCAGGATTAGGGCTTTTTTTTTTAGCATAAGGGCTAATATTAGAGCTAGGACTAATGTTAGGTCTAGGGTTACGGTTAGGGATAGTTTCAGGGTTAGGTTTATGGCTATGTATAGTGTAAAGTTAGGTTGAGGGTAAGGGTTACTTTTGGTGGTAGGGGTATTATTAGGGTCAGTGTAACCGTTAGGGTATGTTTAGGTTAAAGTTTAGGGTTATAGCTCAAATTACGTTAGGATTATGTTTAGGGTTAGGATAATGGATATGGTTAGGTTTAGGGTTCAGGTTAGGTTTAGGGTAATGAATAGGGTTAGGGTTATGGATAGAGTTAAAATTATCCTAGGATTAGTATTAGGGTTAGGGTTAGGGTTAAGGTAATAGATAAGATTAGAACTAGAGTTAGGGCTAGGGTTATGGTTAGGATTAAGGCTAGTGTTAGGACTAGGTTTAGAGTTAGGTTAGGGTTAAAGATAGTGTTAGGGTTAGAGTTAGGGCTAGGTTTTAGATGAGGTTAGGGTTAGCGTAGGGCTATGGCTAATAATATAAGAATGAGGGTTACGATTAGGGATAGTTTTAGGTTAGGGTTAGGGCTAGGTCTAGTGTTAGGGTTAGGTTATGATTAGAGTGATATTTGAAATACGGTTAGTGTTAGGTTCAGAATCAAGGTCAGTGTTAGTTTTAGGGTTAGGGATAATATTAAAAATAAGGCTAGATTTATGGGTAGGTATAGGGTTATGTTTTGTGTTAGGGTTAGGGCAACAATTAGGGCTAGTTCTAATGTCAGGTCTGAGGTTACAGTTAAGTTAGTGTTAGGATTAGGGCTAGGACTCAGTTTTGTTTTAGAGCTACAACTAGGTTTAGGACAAGTTTTAGGATTAGCAATAATATTAGGGCTAGTGGTAGGGTGAGGTTAAGGCTTAGGTTTAGAGTTATATTTATAGTTATTGTTAGATCTAGGGTTTGGACTTGGGCTAGGTTTAGGGCTAAGGCTAGGCCTAGTGTTAGGGTTATGGTAATAGATATAGTTAATATTAGAAATAGGTCTAGGTCAAGAGTTAGAGTTAGTCTTAGGGGTAGGGTTAGAGTAAGGGTTATGATTTAGCACTACATTAGGGCTACGATTAGAGCTAGGGTTAGTGTTAGGGTTAGGGTTAGTGTTACTGTTAGTGTTAGTGTTAGGGTTAGGGTTAGGAGAAGGGATGTGGTTATACCTAGGTGAGGGTTGAAATTAGGGATTGGGCTAGGGTTAGGTTTCAGGTTGGGATAAAAGCTAGGTTTAGGGCTAGGATGAGGGCTTGGGTTTGTGTTATATTTAGGGCGAGAATTAGGTCTATGGCTAATGTCAGTTAGGGTTATGCTTAGGGATAGTGTTAAGGTTAGGTTTATGGCTAGGTCTATTGTAAGGGTTAGGTTTCGGGAAAGGGTCTGGTTTAAAGCTAGATGTATTGTTATGGTAAGTGTCTTGTTTAGGGTTTGGTTTAGGTAATGGTTTAGGTTTAGGGCTTGATTTAGCATTAGGGTTAGGGATTGGGTTAGAGTAATTAATAAGGTTAGGTTTAGTGTTCAGGTTAATTTTAGGAAATAGATAGGGTTAGTGTTAGAAATAAGTTTAGAGTTAGGCATAGGGTTAGAATTTGTTTTTTTTTTTTAATGAATAAATGTATTTTTTATTTGTTCTTTTTCAGATATACATAACAGTAAAGTGTATTTTGATGTATTATATATACATGGAGTATAACTTATTCTACACAGAATGGTATCATACACTTTGTTTTTTTTTTAATTTTTTTATTGGTTGTTCAAAACATTATAAAGCTCTTGACATATCATATTTCATACATTAGATTCAAGTTGGTTATGAACTCCCAATTTTACCCCAAATACAGATTGCAGAATCACATCGGTTACACATCCACATTTTTACATAATGCCCTATTAGTAACTGTTGTATTCTGCTACCTTTCCTATCCTCTACCATCCCCCCTCCCTCCCCTCCCATCTTCTCTCTCTACCCCATCCACTGTAATTCATATCTCTCCTTGTTTATTTTCCCATTCCCCTCACAACCTCTTATATGTAATTTTGTATAACAATGAGGGTCTCCCTCCATTACCATGCAATTTCCCTTTTCTCTCCCTTTCCATCCCACCTCATGTATCTGTTTAATGTTAATCTTTTCTTCCTGCTCTTCCTCCCTGCTCTGTTCTTAGTTGCTCTCATTATATCAAAGAAGACATTTGGTATTTGTTTTCTAGGGATTGGCTAGCTTCACTAAGCATAATCTGCTCTGGTGCCATCCATTTCCCTGCAAATTCTATGATTTTGTCATTTTTTAGTGCTGCGTAATACTCCATGGTGTATAAATGCCACATTTTTTTTATCCATTCATCTATTGAAGGGCATCTGGGTTGGTTCCACAGTCTAGCAATTGTGAATTGTGCTGCTATGAACATCGATGTAGCAGTATCCCTGTAGTACGCTCTTTTAAGGTCTTCAGGGAAAAGTCCAAGAAGGGCAATAGCTGGGTCAAATGGTGGTTCCATTCCCAGCTTTCCCAGGAGTCTCCATACTGTTTTCCAGATTGGCCGCACCAGTTTGCAGTCCCACCAGCAATGTACAAGAGTACCCTTTTCCCCACATCCTCTCCAGCACTTGTTGTTGTTTGACTTCATAATGGCTGCCAATCTTACTGGAGTGAGATGGTATCTTAGGGTGGTTTTGATATGCATTTCTCTGACTGCTAGAGATGGTGAGCATTTTTTCATGTACTTGTTGATTGATTGTATGTCCTCCTCTGAGAAGTGTCTGTTCAGGTCTTTGGCCCATTTGTTGATTGGGTTATTTGTTTTCTTATTGTTTAATTTTTTGAGTTCTTTGTATACGCTGGATATTAGGGCTCTATCTGAAGTGTGAGGAGTAAAAATTTGTTCCCATGATGTAGGCTCCCTATTTACCTCTTTTATTGTTTCTCTTGCTGAGAGAAAACTTTTCAGTTTAAGTAAGTCCCATTTGTTGATTTTTGTTATCAACTTTTGTGCTATGGGTGTCCTATTAAGGAATTTGGAGCCCGACCCTACAATATGTAGATCGGAGCCAACTTTTTCTTCTATCAGACGCAGAGTCTCTGATTTGATATCCAGCTCCTTGATCCACTTTGAGTTAACTTTTGTGCATGGCGAGAGGAGGGGATTCAGTTTCATTTTGTTGCATATGGATTTCCAGTTTTCCCAGCACCATTTGTTGAAGATGCTATCCTCCCTCCATTGCATGCTTTTAGCTCCTTTATCAAATATAAGATAGTTGTAGCTTTGTGGATTAGTCTCTGTGTCCTCTATTCTGTACCATTGGTCCACCCTCCTGTTTTGGTACCAGTACCATGTTGTCTTTGTTACTATTGCTCTGTAATATAGTTTTAAGTCTGGTATCGCTATACCGCCTGATTCGCACTTCCTGCTTAGAATTGCTTTTGCTATTCTGGGTCTTTTATTTTTCCATATGAATTTCATGATTGCTTTATCCATTTCTACAAGAAATGCCGTTGGGATTTTGATTGGCATTGCATTAAACCTATAGAGAACTTTTGGTAATATCGCCATTTTGATGATGTTAGTTCTGCCTATCCATGAACAGGGTATATTTTTCCATCTTCTAAGATCTTCTTCTACTTCTCTTTTTAGGGTTTTGTAGTTTTCATTATATAAATCTTTCACCTCTTTTCTTAGGTTGATTCCCAAGTATTTTATTTTTTTTGAGGATATTGTGAATGGAGTGTTTTTCCTCATTTCCGTTTCAGAAGTTTTGTCGCTGATATACAGAAATGCCTTTGATTTATGCATGTTGATTTTATATCCTGCCACTTTGCTGAATTCATTTATTAGTTCTAGTAGTTTTTTTGTAGACCCTTTTGGGTCTTCTAGGTATAGAATCATGTCATCTGCAAATAGTGATAATTTAAGTTCTTCCTTCCCTATTTTTATGCCTTTAATTTCTTTCGTCTGTATAATTGCTCTGGCCAGTGTTTCAAGAACTATATTGAATAGAAGTGGTGATAGAGGGCATCCCTGTCTTGTTCCAGATTTTAGGGGGAATGCCTTCAATTTTTCTCCATTGAGAATGATGCTAGCCTGAGGCTTAGCATAGATAGCTTTTACAATGTCGAGGTAAGTTCCTGTTATCCCTAGTTTTTCTAATGTTTTGAACATAAAGGGATGCTGTACTTTGTCGAATGCTTTTTCTGCGTCTATTGAGATGATCATATGGTTCTTATTTTTAAGCCTATTGATGTGGTGAATAACATTTATTGATTTCCGTATATTGAACCATCCTTGCATCCCAGGGATGAATCCTACTTGATCATGGTGCACAATTTTTTTGATGTGCCTTTGTATCCGATTCACCAGAATTTTATTGAGGATTTTTGCATCTAGGTTCATCAGGGGTATTGGTCTGTAGTTTTCTTTCTTTGAGGTGTCTTTGTCTGGTTTCGGAATCAGGGTGATGTTGGCCTCATAGAATGAATTTGGCAGAGCTCCTTCTTTTTCTATTTCCTGAAATAACTTGAAAAGTATTGGTATTAATTCTTCCTTAAAGGTTTTGTAAAACTCGGGTATACCCATCCGGTCCTGGGCTTTTCTTGGTTGGAAGTCTTTTGATTGCTTCTTCTATTTCATCTATTGTTATCGGTCTGTTTAAGTTGTGAGTATCCTCCTGACTCAGTCTGGGCAAATCATATGACTTAAGGAATTTATCAATGTCTTCACTATCTTCTATTTTATTGGAATATAGGTTTTCAAAATAATTTCTAATTGTCTTCTGTATTTCTGTAGTGTCTGTTGTGATATTGCCTTTTTCATCCCGTATGTTAGTGATTTGAGTTCTCTCTCTTCTTCTCTTCGTTAGCATGGCTAAGGGTCTGTCGATCTTATTTATTTTTTCAAAGAACCAACTTTTAGTTTTGTTAATTTTTTCAATAGTTTCTTTTGTTTCAATTTCATTGATTTCCGCTCCGATTTTAATTATTTCTTGCCTTCTGCTACATTTGCTGTTGTTTTGCTCTTCCTTTTCTAGGGCTTTGAGATGAAGTGTGAGCTCATTTATTTGTTGGTTTTTCCTTTTTTTGAGGAATGACCTCCAAGCGATGAATTTCCCTCTTAAAACTGCTTTCATTGTGTCCCATAGATTCCGATATGTTGTGTCTGTATTTTCATTTATCTCTAAGAATTTTTTGATTTCTTCCTTTATGTCTTCTGTAACCCATTGATCATTCAGTAACATATTGTTCATTTTCCATGTGATGTAGGATTTTTCCTTCCGTCTTTTATCATTGATTTCCAGTTTCATTCCATTATGATCAGATAAAATGCATGGTATTATCTCCACCCCTGTATATTTACTGAGGGTTGCCCTATGGCATAATATATGGTCTATTTTTGAGGAGGATCCATGTGCTGCTGAGAAAAAAGTATATCCACTTGATGATGGTTGATGTATTCTATATATGTCAGTTAAGTCTAGGTTGTTGATTGTGATATTGAGTTCTATAGTTTCTTTATTCAGCTTTTGTTTGGAGGATCTGTCCAATTGTGAGAGAGGTGTGTTGAAGTCACCCATAATTATTGTGTTGTGGTCTATTTGATTCTTGAACTTGAGGAGAATTTGTTTTATGAACGTCGCAGCACCATTATTTGGTGCATAAATATTGATAATTGTTATATCTTGTTGGTGAATGGTTCCTTTTAACAGTATATAATGTCCTTCCTTATCCCTTTTGACTAATTTAGTCTTGAAGTCAATTTTATTCGATATGAAGATGGCCACCCCTGCTTGCTTACGAGGACCGTGTGCATGGTATATTTTTTCCCAACCTTTCACCTTCAGCCTGTGTATGTCTTTTCCAATCAGATGTGTCTCCTGGAGGCAGCATATTGTTGGATTTGTTTTTTTAATCCATGTTACCAGCCTATGTCGCTTTATTGGAGAGTTTAAGCCATTAATGTTTAGAGTTACTATTGATATATGGTTTGTACTTCCAGCCATGTTTGATTATTTATCTTCTTCTTTTTTTTTTATTTAGTTTGTTTCTCCATGGTTAGCTTTCCCCCCGCCCTCTGTCTTTATAGAGGCACTTCCCACTGATGGTTTTGGTTATTGTTTTTCATTTCTTCCTCGTGTAGTGTTTTGCTCAAGATGCTTTGCAATGCTGGTTTTCTGGCTGCAAATTCTTTTAGCTTTTGTTTATCATGAAAGATTTTTATTTCGTTATCGTACCTGAAGCTTAATTTTGCTGGATACAGAATTCTTGGTTGGCATCCATTGTCTTTCAGTGTTTGAAATACGTTGTTCCAGGATCTTCTCGCTTTCAGCGTCTGTGATGAAAAATCCGTTGTTAACCTTATTGGTTTACCCCTGAATGTAATCTGCCTCCTTTCTCTTGCAGCTTTTAGTATTTTCTCTTTGTTCTGTATATTGGATATCTTCATAACAATGTGTCTTGGCATTGGTCTACTGTGATTTTGTGTGCTCGGTGTCCTGTATGCATCTACAATTTGTATATCCGTTTCCTTTTTTATTTCTGGAAAGTTTTCTGTAATTATTTCTTTCAGCAGGTTACTCATTCCCTTGGTTTGAATCTCTGTACCTTCTTCTATCCCGATGACTCATAGGTTTGGTTTCTTTATGTTATCCCATATCTCTTGGATGTTTTTCTCGTGGTTTTTAACCAGCCTTTCTGAGTTGGCTAGGCTCTTTTCAAGATGATATATTTTGTCTTCATTATCTGATGTTCTTGCTTCTACTTGCTCCACTCTGTTAGTGATACTCTCAATTGAGTTTTTAATTTGGTTTATCGTTTCCTTCATTTCTAGAATTATTGTTTGTTTTTTTTTATAATCTCAATCTCCTGATAAAGATGCTTAACTTCTTCTTTTATCTGTCTATGTAATTCATTTTCAAAGTGTTCTTTCACTGTTTGGATTTGCTGTCTCGTATCTTCTTTAAGGTTCCATTCCATCTGTCTAAGGTATTCCTTGAGTTCTTTATATGACCATTTTTCTGCTGACTCTAGGTCCTCCTGAATATTTAGGCTGTACTTCATTGTTTGTACTCCTTTTCTTCCTTGCTTTTTTATGCTGCTCATGTTACTTCTTGTTCTGTTTGACTGCTGAGTTACTGTTTACTCTTATAGATTTATTTGATGCTTGAGAGGAAAGATATTAGAAGGGAAGGGAAGAAGTCACTAAAGAGAATGAGAGTAGGCAGGTAGAATTCAAGGAAGGGGGAATAAGAAGATTGAAAAGAAATGAAAAGACAAAAGAAACAAGAATAATAAAGATTAGATAATAAAAAAAGAAAGAAAAGACGAAAAAAAATTTTAACAAAAATAATAGTGATAATAAAAAATGAAAATTAAAATTAAAAAAATAATAATAATAAAATAAAAAAATTAAAAAAATAGAAACAGTGAAAAAAAAATTAAAGAACAACAACAAATAAAAATTGAAAATGAAAGAAAAAGAAGAAAAAAAAGAAAAAAAAGAAAAAGAAAAGAAAAAAATGATAATAATAATAATAATAAATGCAGTCCTAGAGTTCTATTAACTTCTCTTCCAGTAGGTGGAGCTGTGCCCACTGGGCCAAGCTTCTCCTCTCAATAGGTGGGAACCATTCACTGTGCAGCAGCTCTTTCTCCTAGACTGGGCGGGTCTCCAATGCTGAGTGTCTATGGCCTTGTTTTGTGTTTCCTCAAGCCAGGCCGTTCTCACCTGTGGCGCTCACCACAATACTGGCTACACGCCAGGTCTGCTGCTCCTGGGAGCCCTGTTTTCATGAACACCTGGGCTCACTCTCCCTGTTTGCCTCCCTCAGACCCTAAGTTTGTAGAGCTTGGGGCTGAGATCCCCCAGCGAATTTGCTTGCCCTCCTGTAGCCACGCCCCCGGTAGCTGGTGCAAGAGACCTCAGTTGTCAGCACTGGTGGGAGCGGTAGCCGGGAGTTCCGCGCAGCGAGTCCCGCGCCACTCCTGATTCCCTCGGTCTGGTTATTGCGTTCACAGGAGAGCTGGGAGTGGCCCTTAAGGTTTCCCCGCTGTGTGGAGAGAGATGGCTAGGGGATTACACACCTGTCGTGCTGGTTTCACTGCAGTTATCTCCTCCACCCGTGACGCCATTTCTCTGCCATGGTGATATCCCATGCAAATGGTGACCGTTTGTTCCCTTTGCCGGATGACCAATGCAACGGGTGGGTCCTGACTGTCTCTCCCAATCCCCGTTTCAGTCCTGTGGCCACTGCCTATGAAGGCTCGGTTGGCTTTTACCTCTGTAAGTTCCTAAGGGCCGGCCAATTATTTCAGCGGGATTGTTAGTGCTGAGTCACACGAAGCAGGCGAACCGGAGCTTAATTGCCTCCGATTCGGGCTCTGTGTGTGTGTTCTGAGGGGCCCAGCCTGTACACCCCAGATCCACGTCAGCTCAGCATTGCCTAGTGATCCTGAGCAAACAGCATTTAGACAGTTTACGGCTCCCTATGCCCACGCAGTTGAAGATGTCAGAGACTTGATCTCTCTGCGCCTGCCACCATGTTACATCTCCTCAGTAATATTCATGTTGCCCTTACAGCTTCCTGGTATAAGCAAGTTCTTGGGATTATACAAACTGCTGCTTCTGTTTCCAGTCCAAATTTCTAGAAATGAAACTCTGGGCCGCGCTGACGAGCGTCCGCGCTTGTCTGCGACCGTAGCAGAGCCGCCCTGGCGAGCGTCTGAGCTTGTCTGCGACCATAGCAGAGCCGCCCTGGCCTCCGCAGCTCTTCAGCCCGGTGTCAGGCTCCAGGGGCCCAAGCGGCTGCCGCCACGGCTCTCCGTCCCCCTCCTCCGGAGCACATGTCCCCTGGCAGGGGGGTGCAGAACGACCCCATAGCAGGCTCTGCCCGAAGGTGCAGCGGCGAACAGGCCACAGAGACGCTCGAGGCTGCAGTCCAGCCTTCGGAGGAGAGGGCTCGGCACACAGCCCAGCTCCAACCTCTAGGTGCGGCTGCCGGACAGTGTATACAGAGCCATCAAGACAACAAGCAGAAAGCAAATGGCGGCTCCCGCGGAGTAGATTTTTGGCACAGAAACCACAGCCCCGCCAGCAATCCCAATCCACAAACTCTCCCTGTATAAAAAATATTCAAAAAAAAAAAAAAAAAGGCGGGGCGCACTGAGCTTTCTTTGCCTCGGGTACTTACAATCCACTGCTGATTACACATTCAGCTTCTCCGCCGGGAGCGAAGCGA